>NC_135233.1:190161776-190484553 GCF_051348905.1 Ranitomeya variabilis
CAACATGCTGCCTGCCGGTTCAGATACATTGACAAAGCATTTTGTATATGAAAAAGCTCTTTATATACCCTTAAATCCTTATTTTCCCAATTGTATAATACCAGATCTGAACTTAAATTTTTGATGAACTATAATAATCATAAAGCATCATTCCTTGCCTCACTGATACAGAAGGATGCAAAGGGAACATTTAAGTTGGGATCTTTTTTCCAAACCAATAGACAAAAAGAATCTCTTACTATACACTTGCTGCCAATCCTGTTTTCCTAAAACTCTGTGTTCCACGATCACAACACCAATGGGTATCTAACACGATATCTGATTGGTAATTATTACTTACCAGGCTTGATGATATGGATGCTAAATATTATGCAAGTAGTTATGCTTCTAAGTTGCTGCAATCTGATAGGATCAGGATTCCGACTCATACTGTACAACCCAAATCCGGCCATGTTCCTTACATTCATACCTACCACCAAGGTATGCCCAGAACACTGGCCTCTACTCCATAGTGCTCACCTTCCAATTCCAATATTCATAGTTCTGGCTAGGCTGTGTTAAAGAGTAGGGTTGAGCGACTTTCATTTTTTAAAGATCGAGTCGGGTTTTGTGAAACCCGACTTTGTCCAGAGTCGAGTCGAGTGCAGTCGGCCGATTATCGCTAAAAGTCGGGGATCGACCGAAACACGAAACCCAATGCAAGTCAATGGGGAAGCATAGTCGGCAGTGAGTGGAGGCCAGGAAAACACCTACAGTGCCCATTTTAATGCCAAAAACATCCATTCTTGTTTTCTGAAGCTTGTCAATCTTAATTAACTTTATAATCATAGTTGGGCATTGGAAATTGGGGGTCTTTTGGCAAAAGTTGTGGGGGGTAGGGCTGGTTCAAGGTTTTAGTGGGCCCAGGAAACGTGGACTACATCACGGCGGTGGAGCAGTGAGAGGTAAGTATGTCAAGTTTGCAAGTGCTGTGATCCTAAGCAAGCAGGGGGGGGGCACTCGTTGGCATTGGCACTGGCACAGGGCCCCTCAAAGTACAGCGGTGTGTTTGCACGGCGGGGGCGCCTCCCACAAGCAGCGACACTTTTGCGTACTCTGAGGGGCCCTGTGCCAGTGACGTCGCCAACGAGTATGCCCCCCCACCTGATGAAGGAACCTGCACTTTCATCTGAACCTTCCTCTTTGTCCCTGTGTAAGGTGGTATAACATGCGGGAAGGGGAACCTTACATTCAGCAGGGTCAGATTCGGGCTGTGTAGAGTGCAAGGGGAATGTAGTGGTCTAGGTCAATGTACCAGCAGACTCATCTAGCAGTGGCTGGGCAATGGGCAGGATGAGGAGGAAACACAGATATAGGGTCAAAGAATAAAGTAGGCTAAATGCAGTTCAAAATTGGTAACAGGACTAAACAGGCGGCATTGCTTTGTTCAGTGGAGGAGCAAACCCAGGAGCAGCAGACACTGTTTTAATGACCCAACCACACTAGTAGGCCAAATGCAGTTTAATATCTGCTACTATAGGCCAAAAGCCTAAAGACTGAAGCCCAGCTTTATACAGTGGAGGACAACACCAGGGAGCGGCAGACACCGTTAGTAGGCCGTAACCAAAGTTGAAGGCCAAATGCAGTTTAATATCTGATACTATAGGCCGAAAGCCAGAAGGTTGAAGCTCAGCTTTATACAGTTGAGGACAAACACCAGGGAGGGGCAGACACCGTTAGTAGGCCCTAACCACCACATTTTTTAAAAAACATCACTTAATGAGAGCCAGAAGGTTGAAGCTCAGCTTTATACAGTTGAGGACAAACACCAGGGAGGGGCAGACACCGTTAGTAGGCCCTAACCACCACATTTTTTAAAAAACATCACTTAATGAGAGCCAGAAGGTTGAAGCTCAGATTTATTCAGTTGAGGACAAACACCAGGGAGGGGCAGACACCGTTAGTAGGCCCTAACCAAAGTTGAAGGCCAAATGCAGTTTAATATCTGATACTATAGGCCGAAAGCCAGAAGGTTGAAGCTCAGCGTTATACAGTTGAGGACAAACACCAGGGAGGGGCAGACACCGTTAGTAGGCCCTAACCACCAAGTTTTTTTTAAAAAACAGCACTTAATGAGAGCCAGAAGGTTAAAGCTCAGATTTAGACAGTGGAGGACAATTTGAATTAGGGACTGCAGACAGACTTAGTAGGCTGTCCCCTGTGGACCATGCATCCACTACATTAACCCATTGCGACCTAATGGACACGTAACCTTCCGTGGCCATGCCTACAGGTCCATGCGTCTGTTGTCAGGTGCACCTTTGTACTCACAGATTGCCAGAGTGCATGGACAATGCGGTCTTTTACATGCTGGTGGAGGGTTGGGATGGCTTTTCTCGCAAAAGAAGTGTCTACTGGTTAGCTTGTAGCGTGGTACAGCGTAGTCCATCATGGCTTTATTAATATTAAATAAAATATATAAATAGGCTCTATGATCTTTTAAATAGGTTCCAGGGGTACACGGGAAGCATTGGTGTGGTCAGTGGAGGAGTATTGCAAGGAGGGACAGCAGACAGGCTAACGAAGGCCTAAAATAACAAAAATTAGTCTCATGGCAGTTTTAAATCGGTTACATGGATACACAGGCAGCATTGTGGTCAGTGGAGGAGTATTGCAAGGAGGGACCGCAGACAGGCTAACGAAGGCCTAAAATAACAAAAATTAGTCTCATGGCAGTTTTAAATCGGTTACATGGATACACAGGCAGCATTGTGGTCAGTGGAGGAGTATTGCAAGGAGGGACAGCAGACAGGCTGATGAAGGCCTAAAATAACAAAAATTAGTCTCATGGCAGTTTTAAATCGGTTACATGGATACACAGGCAGCATTGTGGTCAGCAGAGGAGGATTGCAAGGAGGGACAGCAGACAGGCTAACGAAGGCCTAAAATAACAAAAATTAGTCTCATGGCAGTTTTAAATCGGTTACATGGATACACAGGCAGCATTGTGGTCAGCGGAGGAGGATTGCAAGGAGTGTCTGACACAGTTAGTACTCTCAAAAAATAAATAGATGTTAATGTCTTGCAAAACAACAACAAAAAAAAGTGGGGCATACTTAGGTACAGGGGTGGGCTCATCTGCTGAGTTTCTGACAAAGTAATTTGGCAGTAAGTATTTACTGGTGTCAATATAGGACACTGACCCAGACTACTTTAACTAGCATCATAGATGTCAACAAATTGGTATTGTCAGTGCCAGGCATTGAATGATGTCAGCGCATAGACTAAACATTGGTGGAGCTGAGTGAGATAATTTTGCACGTGGTAGAGCTCAATTTGAGCTTGGGGGGGGGGGGAACTCTCTTGTGGCCGGCGGTACCGTCCCAGGGCCCCTCATGTTACAACGGTGTGTCTGACGTTGGGTGCGCGCCACCACCACCAGAGACACTTCATTGTACTATGAGGGACCCAGTGGCAGTGCCGTCGACCAAAAGCGGGCACACCCACCTCTTCAGACGAACAGCACTGTAACGGGTGCTTGCGCCAAGTGGCGAGACCACGGCCCCTTGGGGGGAGTTTTCCCATTGGGGGAGGTGTAAACATGTCGTATGCTGGACAAACAGCTGCTGCAAATTAAGAGATTGGAACACTCAGTAAGACCAGTCCACAAGCAAGACCTTTTTATAGGAAAGCTAGGTGTCAGCCGGGAAAGGTGGGGCAAAATAATTTGAAATCCAGGAGTGGTTCATTTTAATGAAGGTGAGATCATCCACATTTTGGGTAGCCAGACGAGTCCTTTTTTCGGTTAATATTGAACCAGCAGCACTGAATACTCTTTCTGATAGCACACTAGCTGCTGGGCAAGCAAGCTCCTGCAATGCATATTCTGCCAATTCAGGCCAGGTGTCTAATTTGGATGCCCAGTAATCAAATGGGAATGACGGTTGAGGGAGAACATCGATAAGGGATGAAAAATAGTTAGTAACCATACTGGACAAATGTTGTCTCCTGTCACTTTGAATAGATGCTGCAGTACCTGTCCTGTCTGCGGTCATTGCGAAATCACTCCATAACCAGGTCAGAAAACCCCTCTGTCCAACGCCACTTCTGATCTGTGCACCTCTAACACCTCTGCCCTGTAGTCCCCTGCAGCTTGTGTGATAACCATCACCGGCGCTGTGTGCTGGGAATGCCTGAATCAAACGGTCTACAAGAGTAGCTTGTTTGGTTGCTACTATTTGTTCGAGGTTCTCATGTGGCATAATATTTTGCAATTTGCCTTTATAGCGAGGGTCAAGGATGCAGGCCAACCAGTAATCGTCATCGCTCATCATTTTAATAATGCGTGGGTCCTTTTTGAGGATACGTAAGGCATAATCCGCCATGTGGGCCAAAGTTCCATTTGGCAAATCTGCGGTTGTGCTGGTTTGAGGGGCAGTTACAGGCAAATCTACGTCACTTGTCTCCCTTAAAAAAACAGAACCCGGCCTTGCAATGCCACTAATTTCTGTTGGCCCAGGAGAAGCTTCCTCATTAAAAAAGTACTCATCCCCATCATCCTCCTCGTCCTCCTCCTCCTCTTCGCCCGCTACCGCGTCCTCTACACGGCCCTGACCAGACAATGGCTGACTGTCATCAAGGCTTTCCTCTTCCTCGGCTGCAGACGCCTGCTCCTTTATGTGCGTCAAACTTTGCATCAGCAGACGCATTAGGGGGATGCTCATGCTTATTATGGCGTTGTCTGCACTAACCAGCCGTGTGCATTCCTCAAAACACTGAAGGACTTGACACAGGTCTTGTAGCTTCGACCACTGCACACCTGACAACTCCATGTCTGCCATCCAACTGCCTGCCCGTGTATCCTCCCACAAATACATAACCGCACGCCTCTGTTCGCACACTCTCTGAAGCATGTGCAGTGTGGAGTTCCACCTTGTTGCAACGTCGATGACTAGGCGATGCTGAGGAAGGTTCAAAGAACGCTGATAGTTCTGCATACGGCTGGAGTGTACGGGCGAACGGCGGTTATGCGAGCAAAGTCTGCGCACTTTGAGGAGCAGGTCGGGTAACCCTGGATAACTTTTCAGGAAGCACTGCACCATCAGGTTTAAGGTGTGAGCCAGGCAAGGAATGTGTTTCAGTTGGGAAAGGGCTATGGCAGCCATGAAATTCCTTCCGTTATCACTCACTACCTTGCCTGCCTCAAGATGTACAGTGCCCAGCCATGACTGAGTTTCTTTCTGCAAGAACTCGGACAGAACTTCCGCGGTGTGTCTGTTGTCGCCCAAACACTTCATTGCCAATACAGCCTGCTGACGCTTGCCACTAGCTGTCCCATAATGGCACACCTGGTGTGCAACAGTGGCATCTGCGGATGGAGTGGATGTGCGACTGCGGTCTGTGGACGAGCTCTCACTTCTGCAGGAGGACGAGGAGGAGGGGGGGCGAACGCCTACAGCCAACTCTTTCCTTGACCGTGGGTTAGGCAGAACTGTCCCAATATTGCTGTCCCCTGTGGACCCTGCATCCACCACATTCACCCAGTGTGCCGTGATGGACATGTAACGTCCCTGGCCATGCCTACTGGTCCATGCATCTGTTGTCAGGTGCTCCTTTGTAGTCACAGACTGCCTGAGTGCATGGACGATGCGGTCTTTAACATGCTGTTGGAGGGCTGGGATGGCTTTTCTAGAAAAGAAGTGCCGACTAGGTAGCTCGTAGCGTGGTGCAGCGTAGTCCATCAGCGCTTTGAAAGCTTCGCTTTCAACTAACCGGTAGGGCATCATCTCTAATGAGATTAGTCTAGCAATGTGGGCGTTCAAACCCTGTGTACGCGGATGAGAGGATGAGTACTTCCTTTTCCTAACAAGAGTCTCATGTAGGGTGAGCTGGACTGGAGAGCTGGAGATCGTGGAACTAGCAGTGGTGCCGGTGGACATGGGCAACTGAGAGAGGGTTGGAGATGGTATTCTTGCCGGTGCCCTACATGCAGTGTTTCCTACTGCAAACCTGGTGATTCCCTGACTGCTTTGGCCTGGCGACGAAAGCTGCACAGATACTGCAGGTGGTGCGGGAAATGGTGGGTTGACAGTGAGAGAAGGGATGTAGCGTTGCTGACTAGCTTCATTGGCCGAGGGTGCTGCAACCTTTAGGGACGTTTGGTAGTTAGTCCAGGCTTGCAAATGCATGGTGGATAAGTGTCTATGCATGCAACTTGTATTTAGACTTTTAAGATTCTGACCTCTGCTTAAGGTAGTTGAACATTTTTGACAGATGACTTTGCGCTGATCATTTGGATGTTGTTTAAAAAAATGCCAGACTGCACTCTTTCTACTATCGGATACCTTTTCAGGCATTGCAGACTGAGCTTCTTTAACCAGATGGCCACGCTGTCCTCCAACTGCTTTTGGTTTTGCCACGCGTTTTTTGCCAGATACGGGCCCGGCAGATGGAACCTGTTGTGATGTTGATGCCTGCTGCGGCTCCTCCTCCTCCGCTTCAGAACTACTGCCGCCTGCACCCTGTTCCCCCAATGGCTGCCAATCGGGGTCAACAACTGGGTCATCTATGACCTCCTCTTCTATGTTGTGTGCAACTTCGTCTGTGTCACCGTGTAAGCCGGTGGTATTGCGTTCGTGACGGGGCACCATAGTCTCCGCTGGGTTTGATTCTGCCTCAGTACACTGCAAGGGCAATGTTCTGGTCTGAGTCAAAGGAACAGCATAGTAATCTGGCTGTGGCTGTGCATCTGTGCACTCCATGTCCGATTCAACTTCGAATGGGCATGGCCTGTTAACTGTTTCACTGTCTAACCCAGGAACGGTATGTGTAAAGAGCTCCATGGAGTAACCTGTTCTGTCGACTGACGCATCCTTCACTGTTGTTCTGGGTGAAGGACACAAGGAAGCGACTTGTTCCTGACCGGGAGCATCCACTGACGATGCACTGCTCTGACATTTGGCACTTTCCGAGGAGGAGGCGAAAGAGCTAGAGGCAGAGTCAGCAATGAAAGCCAATACTTGTTCCTCCTGCTCCGGCTTCAAAAGTGGTTTTCCTACTCCCAGAAAAGAGAGCGCTCGAGGCCTTGTGTAGCCAGACAACGAACGTGGCTCAACAACTCGAGACTTAGGTGCTGTACTGCTTTTACCACGACCACCTGATTCTCCACCACCACTACCATCATTACCAGCTGACAATGACCGCCCACGGACACGACCTCTTCCACAAGACTTCCTCATTGTTTGCAAAACGTAACCAAAGTAACGGTATTTGTTACTGTAAAACAACTTATAAGGTGAACTCAAACTTCTGTTGGATTTATATATACCTTTATAGGTGCCTGACACTGAAAGGAAAATCAGGCCCAATGTTACACACTAGGTTTTCTGTGCCTCAATAATTTGAGACCGATGGCACACACAGGACCAGCACTCAAGCAGAAATGCCAATCTTAATCTCCCACTATTTTTTTTTTTATGGGAGAATGTTAAAAAAAACAAAAACAACAATATTACACACTAGGTTTTCGGTGGCACACAATGAGAGACAGATGCCACACACAGGACTGGCACAGAGGCAGACTTGCCAATCTTTATCTCCCACTAATTTTTTTTTTTTTTTACAGGGAGAATTTACCCCCCCCAAAAGAAAATGGCCCAGTATTACAGAGTGGTTTTCGGTGGCACACAATGAGAGACAGATGCCACACACAGGACTGGTACAGAGGCAGACTTGCCAATCTTTATCTCCCACTAATTATTTTTTTTTTTACAGGGAGAATTTACCCCCCCCCCCCCAAAAGAAAATGGCCCAGTATTACACAGTGGTTTTCGGTGGCACACAATGAGAGACAGATGCCACACACAGGACTGGCACAGAGGCAGACTTGCCAATCTTTATCTCCCACTAATTATTTTTTTAAAAAGGAGAATTTACCCCAAAAAATAAATGGCCAAATATTACACAGTGGATTTCGGTGGCACACAATGAGAGACAGATGCCACACACAGGACTGGCACAGCGGCAGACTTGCCAATCTTTATCTCCCACTAATTATTTTTTTTTTAAAAGGGAGAATTTAGAAAAAAAAAAAAAAGGCCAAGTATTACACAGTGGTTTTCGGTGGCACACAATGAGAGACAGATGCCACACACAGGACTGGCACAGAGGCAGACTTGCCAATCTTTATCTCCCACTAATTTTTTTTTTTTTTACAGGGAGAATTTACCCAAAAAAATAAATGGCCAAGTATTACACAGTGGTTTTCGGTGGCACACAATGAGAGACAGATGCCACACACAGGACTGGCACAGAGGCAGACTTGCCAATCTTTATCTCCCACTAATTATTTTTTTTTTAAAAGGGAGAATTTACCCAAAAAAATAAATGGCCAAGTATTACACAGTGGTTTTCGGTGGCACACAATGAGAGACAGATGCCACACACAGGACTGGCACAGCGGCAGACTTGCCAATCTTTATCTCCCACTAATTTTTTTTTTCTTTACAGGGAGAATTTCCCCCCCTCCAAAAAAAAATGGCCAAGTATTACACAGTGGTTTTCGGTGGCACACAATGAGAGACAGATGCCACACACAGGACTGGCACAGAGGCAGACTTGCCAATCTTTATCCCCCACTAATTATTTTTTTTTTAAAAGGGAGAATTTACCCAAAAAAATAAATGGCCAAGTATTACACAGTGGTTTTCGGTGGCACACAATGAGAGACAGATGCCACACACAGGACTGGCACAGCAGCAGACTTGCCAATCTTTATCTCCCACTAATTATTTTTTTTTACAGGGAGAATTTACCCCCCCCCAAAAAAAATGGCCAAGTATTACACAGTGGTTTTCGGTGGCACACAATGAGAGACAGATGCCACACACAGGACTGGCACAGAGGCAGACTTGCCAATCTTTATCCCCCACTAATTATTTTTTTTTTAAAAGGGAGAATTTAACCAAAAAAATAAATGGCCAAGTATTACACAGTGGTTTTCGGTGGCACACAATGAGAGACAGATGCCACACACAGGACTGGCACAGCGGCAGACTTGCCAATCTTTATCTCCCACTATTTTTTTTTTTACAGGGGGAATTTACCCCCCCAAAAAAAAATGGCCAAGTATTACACAGTGGTTTTCGGTGGCACACAATGAGAGACAGATGCCACACACAGGACTGGCACAGCGGCAGACTTGCCAATCTTAATCTCCCACTAATTATTTTTTTTTTAAAAGGGAGAATTTAGAAAAAAAAAAAAAAAGGCCAGTATTACACAGTGGTTTTCGGTGGCACACAATGAGAGACAGATGCCACACACAGGACTGGCACAGAGGCAGACTTGCCAATCTATCTCCCTGCAGTAATCTCAGGAAAGTATGGCAGGCAGCTATAAAAAGGACTGCTGCACACAAAAGAGGGGACAAACACACAAGATAGCTGTGCAGAAAGGAAGGAACAACAGGATTTGTGCTTTGAAAAAAGCAGTTGGTTTGCACAGCGCACGGCGTACACACACAGCAACGCAGCTATCAGGGAGCCTTCTAGGGCAGCCCAATGAGCTACAGCGCTGAGGAAAAAAAATGTAGCTTCCACTGTCCCTGCAAACAAAAGGTGGTGTTGGACAGTGGAAATCGCTACAGCACAAGCGGTTTGTGGCTTTATGTACCCTGCCTATCACTATCCCTGCTTCTGAAGAAGCGGCAGCAACCTCTCCCTACGCTCAGATCAGCAGCAGTAAGATGGCAGTCGGCGGGAACGCCCCTTTATAGCCCCTGTGATGCCGCAGAAAGCAAGCCAATCACTGCAATGCCCTTCTCTAAGATGGTGGGGACTGAGATCTATGTCATCACGCTGCCCACACTCTGCGTCCACCTTCATTGGCTGAGAAATGGCGCTTTTAGCGTCATTGAAACGCGACTTTGGCGCGAAAGTCGCGTACCACATGGCAGACCCCACACAGAGATCGGGTCGGTTTCATGAGACGCCAACTTTGCCAAAAGTCGGCGACTTATGAAAATGAACGATCCGTTTCGCTCAACCCTATTAAAGAGATTGTGTAACCATATGGATCAAGTCATAAAGGCAAACAATGCTAGTATGGGACAACAGCCAACACAAGTCCAACAATTTGTAGAGACAAGACTGCATGGTATCTTTCCATCCCTATTGTGCTAGTTGGTCCAACATAATTCACATAGACTAGATTCTACATCTACATCAGGAAAGACATGGTGTTACTGAGTCGCCCGCCAGGGCCGTGGGTGTTGTGAATTAGACTTTTTTGGCTCCCTCTTGTGGTCACTAGTGATATGACTCTGGGATTGTCTTTCCTCAGTTTGGCACCCACCTGGGTCGTTAGTCCAGGGGTGTTGCTATATGAACTTCCTGAATTCTCAGTCTGGTGCCTGGCATCGTTGTAATCAGTCCTTTCTGTTTGCTCCTGTCTGCTGGTCCTGGATCTTGCAAAATTAAGCTAAGTCCTTCTTCTTTGTTTTTTGGTTATTTGTATTGCTCTTATTTTTTGTCCAGCTTGTACTAAATGTGATTCCTGATTTTGCTGGAAGCTCTAGGGGGCTGGTATTCTCCCCTCGGGCCGTTAGACGGTTCGGGGGTTCTTGAATATCCAGCGTGGAAATTTTGATAGGGTTTTTGCTGACCGTATAAGTCATCTTACTATATTCTGCTATTAGTCAGTGGGCCTCTCTTTGCTAAATACCTAGTTCATTCTTACGTTTGTCTTTTCTTCTTACCTCACCGTTATTATTTGTTGGGGGCTTGTATCCAACTTTTGGGGTCTTTTCTCTGGAGGCAAGAAAGGTCTATCTTTTCCCTTCTAGGGTTAGTTAGTTCTCCGGCTGGCGCGAGATGTCTAGAACCAACGTAGGCACGTTCCCCGGCTGCTGCTATTTGTGGTGCTAGGATTAGATATACGGTCAGCCCAGTTACCACTGCCCTATGAGCTGGTTTTTTGTGTTTGCAGACTTAGCATTTATTTCTGAGACCCTCTGCCATTGGGGTCATAACACGTGGGGTACTCGTTACCAGTCCGGTACTCAGGGCCGTGGGGTACTCGTTACCGGTCTGGTACTCACAGTGGGATGTCACGGTGGTGACCCGGTCCGTGGCCCTGGGAGCCCATGTAAAAGGGAGATTTAATAAAGATTATGTTCGTGATGCCACCTGTGGTATTCGGTCAGTTGGGACCGATGCTGCTTTAAGGGGTCCTCTGGGGTGATGTTATGGCAGCTAGATGGTATAACTTCCCACAGGTGAAGTATATCCCCAGGGCTCCCGGTGTGTAGATGGAAGATGGTGAATTGTGCAGTAAAGAAGGAGGACACAGGTTTGCAGTCTCTTTACCTGGTTTACTGAAGACTTCAAGCAGCCACAGTCCAGGGCACCAGATTACAGGGTAGGCAGGGTCCGGCCGGCTTGGAAGCGAATCCAGAGTTCCCCTTTACCAGGTGGAGTTAAAAGCCTTCCTCTAGCACGGTGGTATTCTAGTCCCTTACTGCCTATGGCTTCAGATAAGGTCCTCACAGATAGGACAATACCTGTATGACAGGTATCTCAAGCCTTTTTACAGGGACTCTATCACGCCCCGGGCTCTATGCGTCACTGTGTCTTCAGGTGTGTGTGGCGGACAGGTAACTTGCAGTTCAGCTGTCCTGCTGGTCTCTGTTGTAATGCGTAAAGTCCATTACAACCTCGGTATTCCAACTACTGGTTATCTGCGCTTCAGAGAGAGGCAGCTCCTTCGCAGCTGGTCTCCCGTGATACCACTCTCCTGTGCTTCGCTCTCCTTCACGCTCACTGAACGATGTTCTTTCCTTCTGTATTTCTCTTTCTCCAGGGGCTGTAGTACTTCAGACTACACTGCCCCTTCAGACCTTCTGACACTCTATGTCAGTCTGCTCTCTTCTGTCTCTCTGACAATCTGCTCTTCTTTCAATCCAAACCACAATTTATATAGGGGAGTCACCTAGGAATAGGAATTTTTTGTACACTTCAAATGTCCTTGTGGGCCACGTTATGTGATGGAAATTACACAAGCCTTTAAAAACAGATTTGTGAGACAAAAAACTACAATGACATGGGCAGAATCTGCCTTCTGATCCCACACCATTTCCATGAGGTTAAACATTTAGTCTCCCAATTACGATACCAGGTTATCAAACAGGATACAAAACCTAAAGGGGAACACAACTATCCTAAATTACTTAAAGGGAATCTGTCACCCCCTGGGTGCTTTTAAGCTATTACTTTGAGCACTCGTAATAGAAATGTTAATCTAGTCTTACCTGTACGCCTCATAGCTGCAGTGTAAATGTTGAGAAAAGCAGTTTTATGTTAATGATTTCTTCCAGGCTCTGGGGTGTGCAGTGCCTGGAAGAAATCCCTGCCTCCTCTCTTCATTACAATAGCACCCCCGTCTCATGCATGTCACCCTGACCTGTGACGTGCAGTTGTGGCGCCATAATCCTACGCCTGTGCCATGCAATCATGCTGCTCTAGGTACCTTCTTTGGACAGAGTCTTCATCCTGCTTCTGCGAAGTAGCAGTGACTTGTCGACGCCCCCGGAAGAAGCTAAGGGCGAAACACGCATCGGGGAGAAGTGGAATTACCGGACCACTGACTTTAATTCATGACCATCTAAATTCAGGTATATAACTTCATTTTTTGGTGCACAATTGGCTATACATTCTATGCCGGGCGACCAACGACTAGGATCTATGGTCTCTTGATTCCTTTGGACGCGGTTTAGACTTTCCCTTGTACATTCACTTACTATCCTTACTGGTTGGGTCACTTTCCATTTATAAGTAAATGCCTTATTGTATGTGCATACTTATCACATAAATATTTATTTATTTTATTTATGCTAATCTTCACTTGAGCAAGTAATCTATCCCTGAATGTTATACCATGAGATACAGTCTTACCAAAACCCTGTCTGATGACAAATGCACACTTAGCAGGATGCAGCAGGCCTCCACTGATAAAGGCAAGGGGCGGCACAGGTGCAAACTACTTGATAAAAACAGCCACCCCCACACCAACCAAACATTGCAGGGGTTGGCTGCCTAGTAGAAAAAATGCACATTGATATAACTCACATAGGACGCCAGTCTGGTATGCAGCCTATTAATGACGCCCCTGTATTAACAGGCTGTATCTCATGGTATGTATTTTTTCAGAGTTTTTTCTATGTTAGCTATCCCTGAATTTTGGTCTGTATTTATGTCAGGTTGCCCCCTACTGGGTATTTCTGAGTTAATTTGTTCTGTACTGGTATTTTAATGATTATTAATAAAAGTTCATCTTTGTATTGAATCTTATGGTTCTCTTCGTTTATGTCCACTGTCTAATCACAGTTGGACATTTTGTTGTGATAATTGCTTTGGAGTGCCATTGCATCAAATTTTCAGGACACATTTTTTGGTAACCATACAGCCCAGAGCCTGGAAGAAATCATAAACATAAAAACTCTATTTCTCCACAGCTAGACAGCAGCTTTGAGGCATCCAGGTAAGACTGGTGTAACCATTCTATCACCTGTATGCCCATTGTAGTAGCTTAAAAGCATCCAGGGGGGGACAGATTCCCTTTAAAGGAAGTCATTCACCAGGTTTTTTCTGCAACTTCTGCGTGCAGTATATTGTAGTAAAAGAGACCATAATTCCAACAATGTATCATTTAGTCTACTCGGTGCAGTAGTTGTGACACAATCAAAGTTTTTAGATGGCTTTCCATAGTCTTATCTTAAAATCCTATAAAGCAATTTGATGTGTTTTCCTTTGTAAAATGGTTCAGTAGCTATGTACATCTGAGATTGATAAATCCATTGGCTCTGCAATCTTTCCTTTTATGTTCTTTTATTTTTTTACTTTTATTTTCTTCTTATTTCTGTGTTTAGGCTTCTTCTATGTTTGTGCTTCCTTCCTTTTTTCTGTTTCCTACCTATTCTGTCATTCTCTCATCATTCTCCTCCTCTGCGTATAATAGACACTGTCTTAATATTTGCCTGTCTCTTCCCTCTAGTGGACGTTTGCTGCCACTGTAGCAAATTTCTTTTCCTACCGTCACAACATCCCCACATGTACACCTCCCGACATGGGTGGGACAGACAGAACACACTTCTAACTCGGACCTTGGCGCCACTGCATTAGATTTATATATTGCAACCAGATCAGTGCTATCTATATCTATAACCTCCTTATATATCTAGAAACTAATTTCCTTCTCTGATGATCCCTGTACCAAAGCCCTTTAATTATATTATATATATATATATATATATAGACAAAAAAACACAGCAGCACATGTATATGAATCTAGGCCATGTGAAAACACAGATAAATATACAATATGAATTATACCTCAAAAATATTTTTTTAAAAAAAAAATTTCACAATTTTTTTTTTTTCATAACTTACAGTAATGAAGATTCTTAGCGCATAAATTGGCCAATTCATGTGTGCCCATCAACCACGGCAAGGTGATCTCCCTCTGATGGGTCCTACTCTACCGTACATGCCACCCTTGGGCCACCAGCCTACAACTTTGGACAAAACATGTCACTCTGGGCTAAACCTACAATTTATGGGCAGGTAGAGCTGATTACCGCCACCTGCAAGGTCAATGGGAGGAGTGCAAGATAAGTCTGGATGCAGCCACATCCAATAACTAAATTTTTTTGTCTATATGATGCAGCTTGCAGCTTTGCACGTGTTCACATTAGGAGTGCTGATTGTTTTTTTTTCTCTAATATATATATATATATATACTATTTGTATTGTATAAGGCCGAGGTCACACTTACAGTATGAAAAATCAGTCCGATTCTCCCGGCTGAGAGTCACACCAGTGTTCTCTGTATGGTCATCCATGTGTAATGTGTTTGCAATACGATAATGCGATTTTCTCCCACCTATGTATCTGTATGACATCCGTATGGCTTTACATTTCTCACTGCTTTTCCTCATTAAATTTAATGGCTCTATGGGCTGAAATTAGGAAAATGTGTGCGTATTTCTCGCAAGCTAGACGGATGGTCCCTGTGGTGTGCGAGTTTTTCTTGCACCCATAGGCTTGCATTGGCGAGACTAGGCCGATATACGGGTACAATCACAGCATGCTGCAATTTCACTCGCAACCAGAATACACCCGAGAAAAAAATCGTGATGGGAGCTGCCCCTATAGATTAACAGTGGTCCTAGTGCTATGCAATGTATTCTCACATAGTGCATTACCTCATGGTCAGAGGTTCAGTTTTTGGTGCTTTTACTAAGCACATAATACTGTATACTGTTCAGAACTAGTCCACTTGTATAGTTCTACACATGTATCTCTGCGATCCCTGTGTGATGATTACTACTAATCTTATTATTCTTACTACTGGGGTCTAAGGGGTAACGTTTTTCCTTATGGAGAGTGACATACCAGCTGGCTTGTCAAGGTAAGGAGGCTTATTCGCCGTGCAATGCTCCTCTGGGAAATTAAATATGCAAATTGCCTCTCCTGAGAAAAAGAGGACTTAACTCTATAGCGCCACCTGTTGGAAGCAGCGATCCTACAAGTCACAATTAACCCTTTAACGAGTCGTGCAATATGACTTAGGATTAAAGCCAAATCAGTATCTCAATTCGCAGACACGGTGTTTCGGGCTGTTGGCCCTCGTCAGTGCGAAGCATGAGAACTGATTTGGCTAGGTGAGAGGCTCTGGACTGGGGTCTAAGGGGTAACGTTTCTCCTTATGGAGAGTGACATACCAGCTGGCTTGTCAAGGTAAGGAGGCTTATTCGCCGTGCAATGCTCCTCTGGAAAATTAAATATGCAAATTGCCTCTTCTGAGAAAAAGAGGACTTAACTCTATAGCGCCACCTGTTGGAAGTAGTGATCCTACAAGTCACAATCAACCCTTTAACGAGTCGTGCAATATGACTTAGGATTAAAGCCAAATCAGTATCTCAATAGGCATAGGCAGCATCAATAGTAAAAAGTTGGTCCAGGATGGGGCGACACACTGGCACTGACTGGAGGAGAGTAGGGAGGGACCAATTCGCCGCCGGACTAAGCCTGTCGCTGATTGGACTTCCAGGATTTCCGTTACAGACAAACAGACAGACGAAGTACCCCTTAGACGATTATATATATAGATGCGATTTGTTTTTGTATCAGTGCATATACAGTGAAGAGCAAAAGGGTAACAATGTTTTGAACTTTTGACTTTCAGGCTCCATATCTGACCACCCACCTCTGCTTTGATCGTGAGACTACCATCATTTTATAGACAATCATCTTGGCTATCTCATACATATATGCTATTTAGCATATGATTAGTTATGCAGATTCTTGTCATGTCACTGCAATGTTACTGTTTTGCTCTTGGTGGTGGAAAAATCTTTTTGTTCCTGAATACTACAAATTAAAACCTGTTCTCACATGCCCTAATAGCTCCGTGTGTTATTAGGTTGATTCCCAAGTGAAAGGTCACTGGTTTAAATCAAGGAGCAGCCATGAAGATTTCCCAATAACAGAGAATAGCATCATCCAGCTTATTGATGGTGGTTTATCGGCCAAGAAAATTGCCAATATGCATCATGTGGGCGCCATGACAGTTAGAAGAATACAAAATTAATTCCGACCATCCATTCAAAAGCCAAGAGGTGGACATCCAGGTAAAATATCACAGTCAACAACTCAGCTCATCCCAATGTGTATCAGTTCTGGCGCAACAAACACGGCAGTGGAGGTGGCTCGTATGCTTCAAAATAGTGAGATTATAGATGTTGATGCAACGACCATGCAATGCACATTACACAAGTCTGGAATGGTGGTCCAAAAAAGGTGTAGAAGCCTCAATTCAATATTGTCACAAGAAGCATCGATTTGAGTTTGCAAACAAGTACAAAAAGTGGACATTTAAAGATTTGAAACGGGTGATTTCGAGTGATGACATGAAAGTCAATATACAGTACTAGGCTCTGATAGGTGCAAATGGGTTTGAAAGAAACAGAGGAAAAAGGGGATAACGTATTGAAAAATTGAAGGAAATGTCAAGTTTGGTGGAGGAAGCTTGATGATATGGGGTTGTTTCACGGTTAAAGGCATTGGATACTTGACCATGATCAATGCTGAGCTAAATGTGAGTATCCTACAAGATGTGTTACTTCGTACACTCAAGTGCTATGGGTATGAAAAGGGGGGCATAGTGTTCTACCAGGACAACAACACGAAGCATATGTTGAAATTGACGAAGAAATGGTTTAATGACAATGAAGTAGAGAGGCTGGAATGGCCTCCACAGTCCCCAGACCCCAACCCAATCAAACACTTGTGGGTAGAATTGAAGAAAAAAACTGTATTCATACCCAAGTGAGTCGACCTGTATGTTCCAACTTTGGAAACGTGTAGAAGAGACCTGAGATCAAATTTTGGTCGTTTGAATCTGACCAAGAGCATGCCCATAACGATTCAGGCCGTGGAAAGTCAAAAGTGGATTTACAAAATACTAACAAAATAATATAAATTAAAATTTAGATCTTTAGGAGCAAAACAGTAGAAACGTGATGACATGACAAGAACCTACATAACTAATCATATGTTAAATAACTATTCATATGCCAAATAGCTGCAAATCACATTTAAGTATGAGATATCCAAGATGATTGTCTATAAAATGATGTACAAAGCAGAAGTGAATAATGAGATATGGAGCCTGAAAGTAAAATGTTCAAAACATTGTTACCCTCTTGCTCTTCATTGTGTGTGTGTATGTATGTATATATATATATACACTCACCGGCCACTTTATTAGGTACACCATGCTAGTAACGGGTTGGACCCCCTTTTGCCTTCAGAACTGCCTCAATTCTTCGTGGCATAGATTCAACAAGGTGCTGGAAGCATTCCTCAGAGATTTTGGTCCATATTGACATGATGGCATCACACAGTTGCCGCAGATTTGTCGGCTGCACATCCCAAAGATGCTCCATACAAGGCAGGATGGATCCATGCTTTCATGTTGTTTACGCCAAATTCTGACCCTACCATCCGAATGTCGCAGCAGAAATCGAGACTCATCAGACCAAGCAACGTTTTTCCAATCTTCTACTGTCCAATTTCGATGAGCTTGTACAAATTGTAGCCTCAGTTTCCTGTTCTTAGCTGAAAGGAGTGGTACCCGGTGTGGTCTTCTGCTGCTGTAGCCCATCTGCCTCAAAGTTCGACGCACTGTGCGTTCAGAGATGCTCTTAGGCCTACCTTGGTTGTAACGGGTGGCGATTTGAGTCACTGTTGCCTTTCTATCAGCTCGAACCAGTCTGCCCATTCTCCTCTGACCTCTGGCATCAACAAGGCATTTCTGCCCACAGAACTGCCGCTCACTGGATTTTTTTTCTTTTTCGGACCATTCTCTGTAAACCCTAGAGATGGTTGTGCGTGAAAATCCCAGTAGATCAGCAGTTTCTGAAATACTCAGACCAGCCCTTCTGGCACCAACAACCATGCCACGTTCAAAGGCGCTCAAATCACCTTTCTTCCCCATACTGATGCTCGGTTTGAACTGCAGGAGATTGTCTTGACCATGTCTACATGCCTAAATGCACTGAGTTGCCGCCGTGTGATTGGCTGATTAGAAATTAAGTGTTAACAAGAAGTTGGACAGGTGTACCTAATAAAGTGGCCGGTGAGTGTATGTGTATATATTGTAGTGCTGCAGTAGCACACTTGCACAGTGATGAGGCAATGACCACCCACAAAGTTCAAACACAAAGTCTCTTTAGTGCAGTTACTTCACAGCATTAACGTCCAATTCACACAACTGCTTAGCAATAATATTCAGTTCACACAAGTGCATAGCATTGATGTCCAGTTCAAAGCACTACATACTACATGGTATCCTTTAGATCGCAGTCACTAAACACGCCAGTCTTCCTCTGCTCAGTTACCGCGGGCGACTGCACCACCGTGTTAATTTCTCTTACAGCATAACACAGTCCATGATATCCTCCAGATCACACCCAGGAACCATATCCTCCTGTTTGCAGGCTCTACACATGCCAGATCTCCTTTGACTTGTTGCCATGGGCATCTGCATTGCTGTGTCTGTTGTGAGTGCCAGACCTTTCAGCTGCCTTGGCTGTTTGACTCTGCTCACTTGTGCCGCTTCACATACTCAGCTAGTTCTCTGCAGGTCCAACTACTCTGCACTCTCGCCGAACACCAGACTCACACTGACATTACACCTGACACACCAAAACCCTTTACTGCAGGGCTTTTAACAAATAAATCGATGTCCATCAGCCACATGGAAAACCCGGGCCTGGAATGAAATGGACTGCACGACTACCATCCTGCAGTCTGTTCCACAGCACAACATCCCAGCGCAGGTTTCCCCTACATCTGCCTTGGACACTAGCATGTCCAAGACTAACATTTTACTTTTATTATTTCTACTCTGCATTGCAGACCCCATGTTGACTATCGGGAACTCAATAAGGTAACCATACGGAATTGTTATCCTTTGCCACTGATTCCCAAATTATTGGAAAGAGGCCGCCATGCTAAGGTTTTCTCTAAACTAGATCTTTGTGAGGCTTATAATTTGGTGCATATTTGTTCTGGAGATGAATATCTTGTGATGCCCTTCGGGCTTTGTAATGCCCCTGTGACATTTCAGCATCTTGCTAATGACATCTTCAGAGATTTATTGGACCAGTTTGTGGTGATCTATTTAGATGATATTCAAATTTTTTCTGATTCTCTACAGGAACATGAAGAACATGTCAAATCTGTGTTGAAACGTCTGAGAGAGAACATTTGTATATCAAGCCGGAGAAGTGCGAGTTCCATCGTTCAGTTCTTAGGTTATGTCATCTCACTCCAGGGGTGGAATATGGAATCTGGTAAGATTCAGGCTATCCTTGACTGGCCGATACCCAAGAACATTAAAGATGTCCAACGTTTTATCGGTTTTGCAAATTTCTACAGACTTTTTATTCTAACTTTTTCTGACATTGTCCGTCCTAATACTTCTTTGACAAAGAAGGAAAAACTCTTTTAGTGGTCATCACAGGCTCAAGAAGCTTTTGATCGGCTTAAGACCTGTTTCACCTCAGCACCGCTGTTGATCCACCCAGACTCAGCACATCCTTTCATTGTGGAGGTGGATACTTCTGATAATGCTTTGGAGGCTATTCTCTCCCAAAGAACTGGAAACAATGGTCTGCTACATCCTTGTGCTTTCTTTACCCGTAGACTTACCTCGGCAGAGAAAAACTATAATGTGGGAGACAAGGAACTGCTGGCTATTATTGCAGCTTTCAAGGAATGGGGGCATCATCTGGAGGAGCCGTACAACAGATCATAGTACTGACTGACCATCGCAATTTAGGGTTCCTTAGATCCGCTAAAAGTCTTTCTCCTTGTCAGGCTCATTGGAGTTTATTTTTAAATCAATTTAATTTTGTTATCTCGTACCATCCAGGTTCTCGTAATGGGAAGGATTATCCCGAATCCATGCTGTGGATTCCGTACCTTTAGCCCCATCAAGACCATTGTATCTGATGCCAACTTCATCAGACTTATCCACAATCAGAACTTGTGGAAGGAGTTCAAGGAGGCCTATGATGGTGATGTGTTTCTGACCAATCCACCTGTTGATATCAATCTTGTCCTTATGGGTGGCATGTGGTTCAGAGATCGACGTATCTACGTCCTTGAGGCTGTCCATTTGAAGACTCTCAAGTTGGTCCATGACTCTAAGTTGGTGGGTCACAGGGGGGTACAGAAGACACAAGAGTTCCTGCTGTATACTACATGGGCTGTGTTATATACCGTATGGCTGCTATATACTACATGGCCAGTGTTAGATACTATGTGGGCTGTGTTTTGTACTGCGTGGGCTGTGCTATACAGTGGGGCAAAAAAGTATTTAGTCATTCAGCAATAGTGCAAGTTCCACCACTTAAAAAGATGAGAGGCGTCTGTAATTTACATCATAGGTAGACCTCAACTATGGGAGACAAACTGAGAAAAAAAATCCAGAAAATCACATTGTCTGTTTTTTTATCATTTTATTTATCATAGTTGAGGTCTACCTATGATGTAAATTATTTATCATTTTTATTTATCATAGTTGAGGTCTACCTATGATGTAAATTACAGACACCTCTCATCTTTTTAAGTGGTGGAACTTGCACTATTGCTGAATGACTAAATACTTTTTTGCCCCACTGTATATTACGTGGCCTGTGTTATATACTACGTCGCCTGTGTTAGATACTGCGTGGCTGCTATATACTGCATGGGCTGTGTTATATAGTTCGTGGGCTGTGTTATATACTGCGTGGCCACTGTTATATATTGCGTGGCCTGTATCAACGCATCGGGTATTCTACAATATGTTTGAATGTATATAGCAGCCACATAGTATATAGCACAGGCCATGTACTATTTGTCTGCTATATACTTCATGGCTCCTATATACTATGTGGCCTGTGCTATATACTATGTGACTGCTATATACATACATATTCTAGAATACCCGATGCATTAGAATCGGGCCACCATCTAGTATATACATAATTGTACAGTATATACATAGTCATTCGTTCTATTATATTTTATTTTTCAATGCCGTATATTTTACATGCAGTTATCTTCAATTTTTAGAGAATATAACACTGACTATTTGTACTATACCTACAGTGGCATGTAAAATGTTTGGACACTCCTGGTCAAAAATTACGGTTGTGAAAAGTTAAGCAAGATCCCTCACGTAATCTCCGGTCCTCCCAAGATCTCCTTCTCTCCTCCACACTTATTCATTCCTCACCCCTCACCCAATCACCTCCAAGACTTCTCCCAAATATCCCCCATCCTCTGGAATTCTGTGCCCCAACATGTCCGACTATCAACCACATTCGGATCCTTCAGATGGAACCTGAAAACCCAACTCTTCAAGAAAGCTTACAGCCTGTAATGACCCCGCTGCCTCCTCACCATGCCCAGAGCTACCGCCTCACCAACACCGGAGCTGCTGCCACTCCCCAACCTACTGTCTCCTTTCCCACCATCCTCTAGAATGTAAACCCGCAAGGGCAGGGTCCTCTCCCCTCTGTATCAGTCTGTCATTGTTAGTTTGGTTACTGTAAGCGATATCTGTAATTTGTATGTGACCCCTTCTCACGTACAGCACCATGGAATCAATGGTGCTATATAAATAAATATTAATAAGTTGAAGATTAAATGATCTCTAAAAGGTTTAAAGTAATAGATGACACGTTTGCTTTGTATTTTAAGCAAATATATATATATATACACAGCTTTGGCAAAAATTAAGAGACCACCACATCAGAACCCTGTCATGGGCAGCCCAATCTCCAGACCTGAACCCCATTGAGAACCTCTGGAATGTAATCAAGAGGATGATCGATAGTCACAAGTAATCAAACAAAGAAGAACTGCTTAAATTTTTGCGCCAGGAGCAGTGTGAAAGACTAGAGGAAAGCATCCAAGACGCATGAAGGCTGTGATTAAAAATCATGGTTATTACGCAAAATATTGATTTCTGAACTCTTCCTGAGTTAAAACATTAGTATTGTTGTTTCTAAATGATTATGAACTTGTTTTCTTTGCATTATTTGACGTCTGAAAGCACTGTTTTGTTTTGTTTTTTAATTTTGACCATTTCTCCTTTTCAAAAAATACAAAATTTATTTCTTGGGGGAGTGATGTTACGTTTGGAGGCAATGAAGGAGATCGCTTTATCAGGTAACACAATGCATGCAACATGTTCACACTCCAGACCAGAAGGGGGAGCTCTAAGCCTGTTTAAGGTGAACTCCCCTATAAGAACATCCTGATCTGGAGGGAAAGGGTTCAGTTCTTGTCAGGAAGACAGAGGGAAAGGAGGCATAGGAGCCGTGTGGCCTGAAGTGCTACAGCTCCTGGGAAGAGACATAGAAAGCAGAACATATTGCAGCAAGCATGAAGGAAAGCAGAGCAAAGGAGAGGATATCAGAGGGAGATCAGCCAGGAGCAGGCTGCTTCCCTCTGAGGCGCAGAAATCTGGTAGCCAGAATACCGAGGGAGTAAGGATCTCTACACTTTACTTCAGAGACTGGCAGGACAGATAATTGCAAGTTACCTGTCTGCACCTACACCCAGGAGGCACGGTGGCACCTCTCAGAGGCTGGGGCGTGCTAGAGTCCCTACAAACAGCCTCAAGCCACCAGTCATACGGGTTTTGTCCTATCCATCTGGGGGACAGAGAGAGACATAACATCTGTAACATCTTCAACAGTTGTGAGGACCTTATGAGAAGCTTAGCAGTAAGGTACTACAACACACGGCGCTAGAGGAAGGCTACTGATTTCTACCTGGATAAGGGGACTCTGGAACTGCCTCCAGTCCAGCCGGACTCTGCCTGCCCTGTGGTCTGTGCTCTGGACTGTGGATGCTGAAGCCTTCAGTAAAAGGTAAAGAGACTGCAACCTTGTGTCCTCGTTCTTCACTGCGCCTCTCACCATCCACCATCTACACACTGGGAAGCCCTGGGGACATACTTCACCTGTGGAAAGGTATACCATCGATCTGCCATAACATCACCCCAGCGGACCCCTTAAAGCAGCGTCGGTCACCCTGACCGAATACCACAGGTGGCGTCACGAACATAAACTCTATCCCTTTAAAGACCTTTCCCTTTAACACGGACCTCCCGAAGGCCACGGACCAGGTCAGCCAATGTGACATCCCCCTTGAGAACCGAAGGACCCGGTACTGAGTACTCCGCTGCCCTTGGGGGCGCTCCATATATACATACATACAGTATATACACTCACCGGCCACTTTATTAGGTACACCATGCTAGTAACGGGTTGGACCCCCTTTTGCCTTCAGAACTGCCTCAATTCTTCGTGGCATAGATTCAACAAGGTGCTGGAAGCATTCCTCAGAGATTTTGGTCCATATTGACATGATGGCATCACACAGTTGCCGCAGATTTGTCGGCTGCACATCCCAAAGATGCTCCATACAAGGCAGGATGGATCCATGCTTTCATGTTGTTTACGCCAAATTCTGACCCTACCATCCGAATGTCGCAGCAGAAATCGAGACTCATCAGACCAAGCAACGTTTTTCCAATCTTCTACTGTCCAATTTCGATGAGCTTGTACAAATTGTAGCCTCAGTTTCCTGTTCTTAGCTGAAAGGAGTGGTACCCGGTGTGGTCTTCTGCTGCTGTAGCCCATCTGCCTCAAAGTTCGACGCACTGTGCGTTCAGAGATGCTCTTAGGCCTACCTTGGTTGTAACGGGTGGCGATTTGAGTCACTGTTGCCTTTCTATCAGCTCGAACCAGTCTGCCCATTCTCCTCTGACCTCTGGCATCAACAAGGCATTTCTGCCCACAGAACTGCCGCTCACTGGATTTTTTTTCTTTTTCGGACCATTCTCTGTAAACCCTAGAGATGGTTGTGCGTGAAAATCCCAGTAGATCAGCAGTTTCTGAAATACTCAGACCAGCCCTTCTGGCACCAACAACCATGCCACGTTCAAAGGCACTCAAATCACCTTTCTTCCCCATACTGATGCTCGGTTTGAACTGCAGGAGATTGTCTTGACCATGTCTACATGCCTAAATGCACTGAGTTGCCGCCATGTGATTGGCTGATTAGAAATTAAGTGTTAACAAGAAGTTGGACAGGTGTACCTAATAAAGTGGCCGGTGAGTGTATATATATATATATATATATATATATATATATATATATATATATATATATATATATAGTCATTTTTTTATATTTTAAAATTTATAAAAAGGAAAATGGGACAATATAAAAGTTTGGGCATCCTTGGAGATTTGCGTGCTCAGTAAACTTTGACCAAGGTTTCAGACGTTAATTAGCCTGTTAGGGTTATGGCTTGTTCACTATCATTATTAGGAAAGACTGGGTGATGCAAATTTCCTAGCTTTATAAAGACTTGGCCTCCTCTAATCTTGTGCCAAAAACAGCAGTCATGGGTTCTTCTAAGCATTTGCCTAGCACTCTGAAAATGAAAATAGTGGAAGCCCACAGATCATTAGAAGACCATAAGAAGATAGCAAAGCATTTTCAAGTTGCCCTATCCTCAGTTTGAAATGTAATTAAGAAATGTCAGTTAACAGAAACAGTGGAGGTCAAGATAAGGTCTGGATGAACAAGCAAAATTTCAGAGAGAGGTGTTCATAGGCTTGTCAGAGAGGCAAAATCAGAACCGTCGCTTGACTGCAAAGGACATTCAGCAGAGGCCCTGAAAGGAAAAGCGTGCAGAACTTTCTATGCCGTCAGAAGACAACTGTATCACCTCAAACCACCGGTGAGAGTTTGGCTTAAGATATTCAATAGTGTCATCACTCCTATACTGCGGTATGGTAGTGAGTAGAGTTGAGCGACTTTCATTTTTTTAAGATCGAGTCGGGTTTTGTGAAACCCGATTTTGTCCAGAGTCGAGTCGAGTGCAGTCGGCCGATTATCGCTAAAAGTCGGGGATCGACCGAAACACGAAACCCAATGCAAGTCAATGGGGAAGCATAGTCGGCAGTGAGTGGAGGCCAGGAAAACACCTACAGTGCCCATTTTAATGCCAAAAACATCCATTCTTGTTTCTGAAGCTTGTCAATCTTAATTAACTTTATAATAATAGTTGGGCATTGGAAATTGGGGGTCATGTGGCAAAAGTTGTGGGGGGTAGGGCTCGTTCACGGTTTTAGTGGGCCCAGGAAACGTGAACTACGTCACGGCAGTGGAGCAGTGAGAGGTAAGTATGTAAAGTTTGCAAGTGCTGTGATCCTAAGCAAGCAGCCAGGGCCCACTCGTTGGCACTGGCACTGGCACAGGGCCCCTCAAAGTACGGCGGTGTGTTTGCATGGCGGGGGCGCCTCCCACCAGCAGCGACACTTTTGCGTACTCTGAGGGGCCCTGTGCCAGTGACGTCGCCAACGAGTATGCCCCCCCACCTGATGAAGGAACCTGCACTTTCATCTGCACCTTCCTCTTTGTCCCTGTGTAAGGTGGTATAACATGCGGGAAGGGGAACCTTACTTTCAGCAGGGTCAGATTCTGGCTGTGTAGAGTATAAGGGGAATGTAGTGGTCTAGGTCAATGTACCAGCAGACTCATCTAGCAGTGGCTGGGCAATGGGCAGGATGAGGAGGAAACAGATATAGGGCCAAAGAATAAAGTAGGCTAAATGCAGTTCAAAATTGGTAACAGGACTAAACAGGCGGCATTGCTTTGTTCAGTGGAGTAGCAAACCCAAGAGCAGCAGACACTGTTTCAAGGGCCTAACCACACTAGTAGGCCAAATGCAGTTTAATATCTGATAGTATAGGGCGAAAGCCAGAATGTGGAAGCTCAGCTTTGTTCAGTTGAGGACAACACCAGGGAGGGGCAGACACCTTTAGTAGGCCGCAACAGCCAATTTTTTTAAAAAACAGCAGTTAATAAGAGGCAGAAGGTAGAAGCTCAGCTTTATTCAGTTGAGGACAACACCAGGCAGGGACAGACCCCTTTAGTAGGCCGGAACAGCCAATTGGATTTTTAAAAATGGTAATTTGGAACAGAAGGTTGAAGCTCAGCAATATTCAGTTGAGGACAACACCAGGCAGGGGCAGACAGACACCTTTAGTAGGCCGGAACAGCCAATTGCATTTTTAAAAATGGTAATTTGGAACAGAAGGTTGAAGCTCAGCTTTATTCAGTTGAGGACAACACCAGGCAGGGACAGACCCCTTTAGTAGGCCGGAACAGCCAATTGCATTTTTAAAAATGGTAATTTGGAACAGAAGGTTGAAGCTCAGCTTTATTCAGTTGTGGACAACACCAGGCAGGGGCAGACAGACACCTTTAGTAGGCCGGAACAGCCAATTGCATTTTTAAAAATGGTAATTTGGAACAGAAGGTTGAAGCTCAGCTTTATTCAGTTGAGGACAACACCAGGCAGGGACAGACCCCTTTAGTAGGCCGGAACAGCCAATTGCATTTTTAAAAATGGTAATTTGGAACAGAAGGTTGAAGCTCAGCTTTATTCAGTTGTGGACAACACCAGGCAGGGGCAGACAGACACCTTTAGTAGGCCGGAACAGCCAATTGCATTTTTAAAAATGGTAATTTGGAACAGAAGGTTGAAGCTCAGCTTTATTCAGTTGAGGACAACACAAGGCAGGGACAGACCCCTTTAGTAGGCCGGAACAGCCAATTGCATTTTTAAAAATGGTAATTTGGAACAGAAGGTTGAAGCTCAGCTTTATTCAGTTGAAAACAACACCAGGCAGGGACAGACCCCTTTAGTAGGCCGGAACAGCCAATTGCATTTTTAAAAATGGTAATTTGGAACAGAAGGTTGAAGCTCAGCTTTATTCAGTTGTGGACAACACCAGGCAGGGGCAGACAGACACCTTTAGTAGGCCGGAACAGCCAATTGCATTTTTAAACATGGTAATTTGGAACAGAAGGTTGAAGCTCAGCTTTATTCAGTTGAGGACAACACCAGGCAGGGGCAGACAGACACCTTTAGTAGGCCGGAACAGCCAATTGCATTTTTAAAAATGGTAATTTGGAACAGAAGGTTGAAGCTCAGCTTTATTCAGTTGTGGACAACACTAGGCAGGAGCAGACAGACACCTTTAGTAGGCCGGAACAGCCAATTGCATTTTTAAAAATGGTAATTTGGAACAGAAGGTAGAATCTCAGCTTTATTCAGTTGAGGACAACACCAGGCAGGGGCAAACAGACACCTTTAGTAGGCCGGAACAGCCAATTGCATTTTTAAAAATGGTAATTTGGAACAGAAGGTTGAAGCACAGCTTTATTCAGTTGCAGCTTCTTGGCAATAATATAAAGAAGACGAGACAGGACAACACTCGTTGGATGCCATATCTGTGTTTTCACTGGTAAAAAAACTGTCAGTTAACTACTTGTAGGAGAAAGTTTTTGTAGTTGGAGGCCACTAGGGTTGAGCGACTTTCATTTTTTTAAGATCGAGTAGGGTTTTGGGAAACCCGATTTTGTCCAGAGTCGAGTCGAGTGCAGTCGGCCGATTATCGCTAAAAGTCGGGGATCGACCGAAACACGAAACCCAATGCAAGTCAATGGGGAAGCATAGTCGGCAGTGAGTGGAGGCCAGGAAAACACCTACAGTGCCCATTTTAATGCCAAAAACATCCATTCTTGTTTCTGAAGCTTGCCAATCTTAATTAACTGTATAATAATAGTTGGGCATAGGGAATTGGGGGAAAGTTGTGGGGGGAGTAGGGCTGGCTCAAGTTTTTCGTGGGCCCAGGAAATGCGGACTACGTCACGGCGGTGTTGCAGGGAAAGGTAAGTATTTAAAAGTTGCAAGTGCTGTGATCCTGAGCAAGCAGGGGGGGCCCACTCGTTCGCATTGCCACTGGCACAGGGCCCCTCAAAGTACGGCGGTGTGTTTGCATGGCGGGGGCGCCTCCCACCAGCAGCGACACTTTTGCGTACTCTGAGGGGCCCTGTGCCAGTGACGTCGCCAACGAGTATGCCCCCCCACCTGATGAAGGAACCTGCACTTTCATCTGCACCTTCCTCTTTGTCCCTGTGTAAGGTGGTATAACATGCGGGAAGGGGAACCTTACTTTCAGCAGGGACAGATTCTGGCTGTGTAGAGTACAAGGGGAATGTAGTGGTCTAGGTCAATGTACCAGCAGACTCATTTAGCAGTGGCTGGGCAATGGGCAGGATGAGGAGGAAACAGATATAGGGCCAAAGAATAAAGTAGGCTACATGCAGTTCAAAATTGGTAACAGGACTAAACAGGCGGCATTGCTTTGTTCAGTGGAGTAGCAAACCCAAGAGCAGCAGACACTGTTTCAAGGGCCTAACCACACTAGTAGGCCAAATGCAGTTTAATATCTGATAGTATAGGGCGAAAGCCAGAATGTGGAAGCTCAGCTTTGTTCAGTTGAGGACAACACCAGGGAGGGGCAGACACCTTTAGTAGGCCGGAAAAGCCTATTGCATTTTTTAAAATGGTAATTTGGAGCAGAAGGTTGAAGCTCAGCTTTATTTAGTTGAGGGCAACACCAGGGAGGGGCAGAAGCCGTTAGTAGGCCCTAACCACCATTTTTTTTTTTTTTAAAACCACTTAATGAGAGCCGGAAGGTTGAAGCTCAGCTTTATTTAGTTGAGGACAACACCAGGGAGGGGCAGAAGCCGTTAGTAGGCCCTAACCACCATTTTTTTTTTAAAACCACTTAATGAGAGCCGGAAGGTTGAAGCTCAGCTTTATTTAGTTGAGGACAACACCAGGGAGGGGCAGAAGCCGTTAGTAGGCCCTAACCACCATTTTTTTTTAAAAACCACTTAATGAGAGCCGGAAGGTTGAAGCTCAGCTTTATTTAGTTGAGGACAACACCAGGGAGGGGCAGAAGCCGTTAGTAGGCCCTAACCACCATTTTTTTTTTAAAACCACTTAATGAGAGCCGGAAGGTTGAAGCTCAGCTTTATTTAGTTGAGGACAACACCAGGGAGGGGCAGAAGCCGTTAGTAGGCCCTAACCACCATTTTTTTTTTTTTTAAAACCACTTAATGAGAGCCGGAAGGTTGAAGCTCAGCTTTATTTAGTTGAGGACAACACCAGGGAGGGGCAGAAGCCGTTAGTAGGCCCTAACCACCATTTTTTTTTTAAAACCACTTAATGAGAGCCGGAAGGTTGAAGCTCAGCTTTATTTAGTTGAGGACAACACCAGGGAGGGGCAGAAGCCGTTAGTAGGCCCTAACCACCATTTTTTTTTTTTAAACCACATAATGAGAGCCGGAAGGTTGAAGCTCAGCTTTATTTAGTTGAGGACAACACCAGGGAGGGGCAGAAGCCGTTAGTAGGCCCTAACCACCATTTTTTTTTTTTTTAAAACCACTTAATGAGAGCCGGAAGGTTGAAGCTCAGCTTTATTTAGTTGAGGACAACACCAGGGAGGGGCAGAAGCCGTTAGTAGGCCCTAACCACCATTTTTTTTTAAAAACCACTTAATGAGAGCCGGAAGGTTGAAGCTCAGCTTTATTTAGTTGAGGACAACACCAGGGAGGGGCAGAAGCCGTTAGTAGGCCCTAACCACCATTTTTTTTTTAAAACCACTTAATGAGAGCCGGAAGGTTGAAGCTCAGCTTTATTTAGTTGAGGACAACACCAGGGAGGGGCAGAAGCCGTTAGTAGGCCCTAACCACCATTTTTTTTTTTTTTAAAACCACTTAATGAGAGCCGGAAGGTTGAAGCTCAGCTTTATTTAGTTGAGGACAACACCAGGGAGGGGCAGAAGCCGTTAGTAGGCCCTAACCACCATTTTTTTTTAAAAACCACTTAATGAGAGCCGGAAGGTTGAAGCTCAGCTTTATTTAGTTGAGGACAACACCAGGGAGGGGCAGAAGCCGTTAGTAGGCCCTAACCAAAGTTGAAGGCCAAATGCAGTTTAATTTCTGATACTATAGGCCGAAAGCCAGAAGGTGGAAGTTCCGATTTAGACAGTGGAGGACAATTTGAATTAGGGACTGCAGACAGACTTAGTAGGCTGTCCCCTGTGGACCATGCATCCACCACATTAACCCATTGCGCCGTAATGGACACGTAATCTTCCGTGGCCATGCCTACAGGTCCATGCGTCTGTTGTCAGGTGCACCTTTGTACTCACAGATTGCCAGAGTGCATGGACAATGCGGTCTTCTACATGCTGGTGGAGGGTTGGGATGGCTTTTCTCGCAAAAGAAGTGTCGACTGGTTAGCTTGTAGCGTGGTACAGCGTAGTCCATCATGGCCTTATTAATAGTAAATAAAATATATAACTAGGCTCTATGAACTTTTAAATAGGTTCCAGGGGTACACGGGCAGCATTGGTGTGGTCAGTGGAGGAGTATTGCAAGTAGGGGCTGCAGACAGGCTATCAAAGGCCTAAAATAACAAACAGTAGGCAGTCATGGCAGTTTTACATCGGTTACATGGATACACAGGCAGGCACTCCAGGCAGCATTGTGCTCAGTGGAGGAGTATTGCAAGTAGGGGCCGCAGACAGGCTATCAAAGGCCTAAAATAACAAACAGTAGGCAGTCATGGCAGTTTTACATCGGTTACATGGATACACAGGCAGGCACTCCAGGCAGCATTGTGGTCAGTGGAGGAGTATTGCAAGTAGGGGCCGCAGACAGGCTATCAAAGGCCTAAAATAACAAACAGTAGGCAGTCATGGCAGTTTTACATCGGTTACATGGATACACAGGCAGCTAGGTGGTGAGTGGAGGAGTATTTAAAGTAAGGACCGCAGACAGGCTATCAAAGGCCTAACATAACAAACAATAGGCTCATGGCAGTTTTACAGCGGTTACATGGATACACGGGCAGGCAGCTTGGTGGTGGTGAGTGGAGGAGTATTTAAAGTAGGGACCGCAGACAGGCTATCAAAGGCCTAACATAACAAACAATAGGCTCATGGCAGTTTTACAGCGGTTACATGGATACACGGGCAGGCAGCTTGGTGGTGAGTGGAGGAGTATTTAAAGTATGGACCGCAGACAGGCTTCGAAGGCCTAACACAATAAAATGGGCTGGCTGTAGGCACTTTAAAATTGGTTCCAGGGGTACACGGGCAGCAGTGGTCTGGTCAGTGGAGGCCTAGTGGAAGGAGGGACCGCAGACAGGCTTCGAAGGCCTAACACAATAAAATGGGCTGGCTGTAGGCACTTTAAAATTGGTTCCAGGGGTACACGGGCAGCAGTGGTCTGGTCAGTGGAGGCCTAGTGGAAGTATGGACCGCAGACAGGCTTCGAAGGCCTAACACAATAAAATGGGCTGGCTGTAGGCACTTTAAAATTGGTTCCAGGGGTACACGGGCAGCAGTGGTCTGGTCAGTGGAGGCCTAGTGGAAGTATGGACCGCAGACAGGCTTCGAAGGCCTAACACAATAAAATGGGCTGGCTGTAGGCACTTTAAAATTGGTTCCAGGGGTACACGGGCAGCAGTGGTCTGGTCAGTGGAGGACTAGTGGAAGGAGGGAGCGCAGAAAGGCTTCAAAGGCCTAAAATAACAAACAATAGGCTCATGGCAGTTTTACAGCGGTTACATGGATACACGGGCAGGCAGCTGGTGATGAGTGGAGGAGTATTTAAAGTAGGGACCGCAGACAGGCTATCAAAGGCCTAAAATAACAAACAATAGGCTCATGGCAGTTTTACAGCGGTTACATGGATACACAGGCAGCTTGGTGGTGAGTGGAGGAGTATTTAAAGTAGGGACCGCAGACAGGCTATCAAAGGCCTAAAATAACAAACAATAGGCTCATGGCAGTTTTACAGCGGTTACATGGATACACAGGCAGCTTGGTGGTGAGTGGAGGAGTATTTAAAGTAGGGACCGCAGACAGGCTATCAAAGGCCTAAAATAACAAACAATAGGCTCATGGCAGTTTTACAGCGGTTACATGGATACACAGGCAGCTTGGTGGTGAGTGGAGGAGTATTTAAAGTAGGGACCACAGACAGGCTATCAAAGGCCTAAAATAACAAACAATAGGCTCATGGCAGTTTTACAGCGGTTACATGGATACACGGGCAGGCAGCTGGTGATGAGTGGAGGAGTATTTAAAGTAGGGACCGCAGACAGGCTATCAAAGGCCTAAAATAACAAACAGTAGGCTCATGGCAGTTTTACAGCGGTTACATGGATACACAGGCAGCTTGGTGGTGAGTGGAGGAGTATTTAAAGTAGGGACCGCAGACAGGCTATCAAAGGCCTAAAATAACAAACAATAGGCTCATGGCAGTTTTACAGCGGTTACATGGATACACGGGCAGGCAGCTTGGTGCTGAGTGGAGGAGTAGTGCAAGGAGTGTCTGTCCCAGTACTCCCAAAATATAAATAGATGTTAATGTCTCGCAAAACAACCAAAACAAAAAAAAAGATGGCATACTTAGGTACAGGGGTGGGCTCATCTGCTGTGTTTCTGACATAGTAATTTGGCAGTAACTATTTAATGGTGCCAATATAGGACACAGACACAGACTACTTTAAGTTGCATCATAGATGTCTACAAATTTGTATTGTCAGTGCCAGACATTGAATGATGTCAGCGAATAGACTAAAGATTGGTGGAGCTGTGCGACATAATTTTGCACGTAGTAGAGCCCAGTTTGAGCTGGGGTAGGGGGGAACTCTCTTGAGGCCGGCGGGACCGCCCCAGGGCCACTCATGTTACAACGGTGTGTCTGACGTTGGGTGCGCACCACCACCGCCAGAGACACTACATTGTACTATGAGGGACCCAGTAGCAATGCCGTCAACCAAAAGCGAGCACACCCACCTCTTCAGACAAACAGCAGTCTCACGGGTGCTTGCGCCAAGTCGCGATACCACGGCCCCGTGTGGGGAGTTTGGCCATTTAGGGAGGTGTAAACATGTCGTATGCTGTACAATCTGCAGCAGCAAATTAGACATTAGAAAAGTAATTCACAGGCAAGAGCTTTTCATAGGAAAGCTAGGTGTCGGCCGGGCAAGGTGGGGCAAAAGATTTTGAAATCCAGTTGTGGTTCATTTTAATGAATGTTAGATCGTCAACATTTTGGGTAGCCAGACGAGTCCTTTTTTCGGTTAATATTGACCCTGCAGCACTGAATACTCTTTCTGATAGGACACTTGCTGCCGGGCAAGCAAGCTCCTGCAATGCATATTCTGCCAATTCTGGCCAGGTGTCTAATTTGGAGGCCCAGTAATCAAATGGGAATGACGGTTGAGGGAGAACATCGATAAGGGATGAAAAATAGTTAGTAACCATACTGGACAAATGTTGTCTCCTGTCACTTTCAATTGATGCAGCAGTACCTGTCCTGTCTGCGGTCATAGCAAAATCACTCCACAACCTGGTCAGAAAACCCCTCTGTCCAACGCCACTTCTGATGTGTGCACCCCTAACACTCCTAGTCTGCTGCCCCCTGGAGCTCGTGTGAGAACGATCACGTGCGCTGTGTGCTGGGAATGCCTGAAGCAAACGGTCAACAAGAGTTGATTGTTTGGTTGCTAATATTAGTTCCAAGTTCTCATGTGGCATAATATTTTGCAATTTGCCTTTATAGCGTGGATCAAGGAGGCAGGCCAACCAGTAATCGTCATCGTTCATCATTTTCGTAATGCGTGTGTCCCTTTTTAGGATACGTAAGGCATAATCCGCCATGTGGGCCAAAGTTCCAGTTGTCAAATCTCCGGTTGTGATTGGTTGAGGGGCAGTTGCAGGCAAATCTACGTCACTTGTGTCCCTCAAAAAACCAGAACCCGGCCGTGACACGCAACCAATTTCCTGTGCCCCCGTGAAAGTTTCCGCATTAAAAATATACTCATCCCCATCATCCTCCTCGTCCTCCACCTCCTCTTCGCCCGCTACCTCGTCCTGTACACTGCCCTGACCAGACAATGGCTGACTGTCATCAAGGCTTCCCTCTTCCTCTGGTGCAGACGCCTGCTCCTTTATGTGCGTCAAACTTTGCATCAGCAGACGCATTAGGGGGATGCTCATGCTTATTACGGCGTTGTCTGCACTAACCAGCCGTGTGCATTCCTCAAAACACTGAAGGACTTGACACATGTCTTGTATCTTCGACCACTGCACACCTGACAACTCCATGTCTGCCATCCTACTGCCTGCCCGTGTATCCTCCCACAAATAAATAACAGCACGCCTCTGTTCGCACAGTCTCTGAAGCATGTGCAGTGTTGAGTTCCACCTTGTTGCAACGTCTATGATTAGGCGATGCTGGGGAAGGTTCAAAGACCGCTGATAGGTTTGCATACGGCTGGCGTGTACAGGCGAACGTCGGATATGTGAGCAAAGTGCACGCACTTTGAGGAGCAGGTCGGAGAACCCAGGATAAGTTTTCAATAAGCACTGCACCACCAGGTTTAAGGTGTGAGCCAGGCAAGGAATGTGTTTCAGTTGGGAAAGGGAGATGGCAGCCATGAAATTCCTTCCGTTATCACTCACTACCTTGCCTGCCTCAAGATCTACTGTGCCCAGCCACGACTGCGTTTCTTGTTGCAAGAACTCGGACAGAACTTCCGCGGTGTGTCTGTTGTCGCCCAAACACTTCATAGCCAATACAGCCTGCTGACGCTTGGCAGTAGCTGGCCCATAATGGGACAACTGGTGTGCAACAGTGTCATCTGCCGATGGAGTGGTTGGCCGACTGCGTTCTGTGGAAGAGCTGTAGCTTCTGCAGGAGGACGAGGAGGAGGAGGAGGGGGTGCGAACGCCTACAGCCAACTGTTTCCTAGACCGTGGGCTAGGCACAACTGTCCCTAAATTGATGTCGCCTGTGGACCCTGCATCCACCACATTCACCCAGTGTGCCGTGATGGACACATAACGTCCCTGGCCATGCCTACTGGTCCATGCATCTGTAGTCAGGTGCACCTTTGTACTCACAGATTGCCTGAGTGCATGGACGATGCGCTGTTTAACATGCTGGTGCAGGGCTGGGATGGCTTTTCTGGAAAAAAAGTGTCGACTGGGTAGCTCGTATCGTGGTTCAGCGTACTCCATCAGGGCTTTGAAAGCTTCGCTTTCAACTAACCGGTAGGGCATCATCTCTAACGAGATTAGTCTAGCTATGTGGGCGTTAAAACCCTGTGTACGCGGATGCGAGGATAAGTACTTCCTTTTTCTAACCAGAGTCTCATGTAGGGTGAGCTGGACTGGAGAGCTGTAGATCGTGGAACTTTCGGGTGTGCCGGTGGACATGGCAGACTGAGAGACGGTTGGAGACGGTATTGTTTCCGCCGGTGCCCTACATGCAATATTTCCTCCTACAAAACTGGTGATTCCCTGACCCTGACTGCTTTTGGCTGGCAAAGAAACCTGCACAGATACTGCCGGTGGTGCGGAAAATGGTGGCCTTACAGTGACGGAAGGGATGTTGCGTTGCTGACTAGCTTCATTGGCCGAGGGTGCTACAACCTTGAGGGACGTTTGGTAGTTAGTCCAGGCTTGAGAATGCATGGTGGTTAAGTGTCTATGCATGCAACTAGTATTTAGACTTTTCAGATTCTGACCTCTGCTTAAGCTAGTTGAACATTTTTGACAGATGACTTTGCGCTGATCAGTTGGATGTTGTTTAAAAAAATGCCAGACTGCACTCTTCCTAGACTCTGATCCCTTTTCAGGGATTGCAGACTGAGCTTTAACCGGATGGCAACGCTGTGCTCCAACAGGTTTTGGCTTTGACACGCGTTTTGGTCCAGATACGGGCCCGGCAGATGGAACCTGTTGCGATGTTGATGCCTGCTGCGGCCCCTCCTCCACCTCCGCTTCTGAACTACTGCCGCCTGCACCCTGTTCCCCCAATGGCTGCCAATCGGGGTCAATAACTGGGTCATCTATTACCTCCTCTTCGAGCTCGTGTGCAACTTCGTCTGTGTCACTGTGTCGGTCGGTGGTATAGCGTTCGTGGCGGGGCAACATAGTCTCATCAGGGTCTGATTGTGGATCTGTACCCTGAGAGGGCAATGTGGTGGTCTGAGTCAAAGGAGCAGCATAGTACTCTGGCTGTGGCTGTGCATCAGTGCACTCCATGTCAGAATATACTTGTAATGGGCATGGCCTGTTAAATGTTTCACTTTCTAAGCCAGGGACGGTATGTGTAAAGAGCTCCATGGAGTGACCCGTTGTGTCGCCTGCTGCATCCTTCTCTCTTGTTGTAGTTTTTGCTGAGGAGGACAAGGAAGCGACTTGTCCCTGACCGTGAACATCCACAAGCGACGCGCTGCTTTTACATTTACCAGTTTCGGAAGAGGAGGCAAAAGAGCTAGAGGCTGAGTCTGCAATGTAAGCCAAAACTTGCTGTTGCTGCTCCGCCTTTAAAAGCGGTTTTCCTACTCCCAGAAAAGAGAGCGTTCGAGGCCTTGTGTAGCCTGACGACGAAACTGGCTCCACAGCTCCAGACTTAGGTGGAATATTTTTATCCCCACGACCACCTGATGCTCCACTACCACTACCATCATTACCAGCTGACAATGAACGCCCACGACGACCTCTTGCACCAGACTTCCTCATTGTTTTAAAATCTTAACCAAAGTAACTTTATTTGTTGCTATCAAACAACTTACACGGTGAGCTATAACTTCAGTATGATTTCAATATCCCTTAACAGGTTGGTGAGACCACAAGGAAAATCAGGCACAATGTTACACACTCTGTTTTCTGTGGCACAAAATCACAGAGATGACACACACGCAGGACTGTCACTCAAGCACTAATGTCAATATTAATCTCCCACCTAATTTATTTATTTTTTTTTCTCAGGGAGACTTTAGAAACCAAATAATATTAAAAAAAAAAAAAAAAAAGGCTTTCTATGGCCCACAATTAGAGAGAGAGAGGTGGCACAACCAGGAGTCAAGACTGGCGCACAAGCTGAAAGGGCAATATTACTCTCCCACTGTTTTTTATGTTTTTTTTGTTTTTTTCAGGGAGACTTTAGAAACCAAATAATATTAAAAAAAACCAAAAAAAAAAAAGGCTTTCTATGGCCCACTGAATGAGAGGGAGAGAGGTGGCACACCCAGGAGTCAAGACTGGCACACAAGCTGAAAGGGCAATATTACTCTCCCACTGTTTTTTTAGGTTTTTTTTTTTTTTTCAGGGAGAATTAGAAACCAAATAATATTAAAAAAAAAAAAAATAGGCTTTCTATGGCCCACTGAATGAAAGGGAGAGAGGTGGCACACCCAGGAGTCAAGACTGGCACACAAGCTGAAAGGGCAATATTACTCTCCCACTGTTTTTTTATGTTTTTTTTGTTTTTTTCAGGGAGACTTTAGAAACCAAATAATATTAAAAAAACCAAAAAAAAAAAAGGCTTTCTATGGCCCACTGAATGAGAGGGAGAGAGGTGGCACACCCAGGAGTCAAGACTGGCACACAAGCTGAAAGGGCAATATTACTCTCCCACTGTTTTTTTAGGTTTTTTTTTTTTTTTCAGGGAGAATTAGAAACCAAATAATATTAAAAAAAAAAAAAATAGGCTTTCTATGGCCCACTGAATGAAAGGGAGAGAGGTGGCACACCCAGGAGTCAAGACTGGCACACAAGCTGAAAGGGCAATATTACTCTCCCACTGTTTTTTTATGTATTTTTTGTTTTTTCAGGGAGACTTTAGAAACCCAATAATATTTAAAAAAAAAAATAAATAGGCTTTCTATGGCCCACTGAATGAGAGGGAGAGAGGTGGCACACCCAGGAGTCAAGACTGGCACACAAGCTGAAAGGGCAATATTACTCTCCCACTGTTTTTTTAGGTTTTTTTTTTTTTTTCAGGGAGAATTAGAAACCAAATAATATTAAAAAAAAAAAAAATAGGCTTTCTATGGCCCACTGAATGAAAGGGAGAGAGGTGGCACACCCAGGAGTCAAGACTGGCACACAAGCTGAAAGGGCAATATTACTCTCCCACTGTTTTTTTATGTATTTTTTGTTTTTTCAGGGAGACTTTAGAAACCCAATAATATTTAAAAAAAAAAATAAATAGGCTTTCTATGGCCCACTGAATGAGAGGGAGAGAGGTGGCACACCCAGGAGTCAAGACTGGCACACAAGCTGAAAGGGCAATATTACTCTCCCACTGTTTTTTTAGGTTTTTTTTTTTTTTTCAGGGAGAATTAGAAACCAAATAATATTAAAAAAAAAAAAAATAGGCTTTCTATGGCCCACTGAATGAAAGGGAGAGAGGTGGCACACCCAGGAGTCAAGACTGGCACACAAGCTGAAAGGGCAATATTACTCTCCCACTGTTTTTTTATGTATTTTTTGTTTTTTCAGGGAGACTTTAGAAACCCAATAATATTTAAAAAAAAAAATAAATAGGCTTTCTATGGCCCACTGAATGAGAGGGAGAGAGGTGGCACACCCAGGAGTCAAGACTGGCACACAAGCTGAAAGGGCAATATTACTCTCCCACTGTTTTTTTAGGTTTTTTTTTTTTTTTCAGGGAGAATTAGAAACCAAATAATATTAAAAAAAAAAAAAATAGGCTTTCTATGGCCCACTGAATGAAAGGGAGAGAGGTGGCACACCCAGGAGTCAAGACTGGCACACAAGCTGAAAGGGCAATATTACTCTCCCACTGTTTTTTTATGTATTTTTTGTTTTTTCAGGGAGACTTTAGAAACCCAATAATATTTAAAAAAAAAAATAAATAGGCTTTCTATGGCCCACTGAATGAGAGGGAGAGAGGTGGCACACCCAGGAGTCAAGACTGGCACACAAGCTGAAAGGGCAATATTACTCTCCCACTGTTTTTTTAGGTTTTTTTTTTTTTTTCAGGGAGAATTAGAAACCAAATAATATTAAAAAAAAAAAAAATAGGCTTTCTATGGCCCACTGAATGAAAGGGAGAGAGGTGGCACACCCAGGAGTCAAGACTGGCACACAAGCTGAAAGGGCAATATTACTCTCCCACTGTTTTTTTATGTATTTTTTGTTTTTTCAGGGAGACTTTAGAAACCCAATAATATTTAAAAAAAAAAATAAATAGGCTTTCTATGGCCCACTGAATGAGAGGGAGAGAGGTGGCACACCCAGGAGTCAAGACTGGCACACAAGCTGAAAGGGCAATATTACTCTCCCACTGTTTTTTTAGGTTTTTTTTTTTTTTCAGGGAGACTTTAGAAACCAAATAATATTAAAAAAAAAAAAAAAATAAAAAAAATAGGCTTGCTATAGCCCACTGAATGAGAGATAGCACACACAGCAGTGGCACACAAGCCCTGACTGAGGCCAATATTTTTCTCCCACTGATTGATGTAGTGTTTTTGTGTTGAGGTAGAATTTAGAACACAAATCACGGAAAAAATAAATAGGCTTTCTATGGCCCACTGAATGAAAGGGAGAGAGGTGGCACACCCAGGAGTCAAGACTGGCACACAAGCTGAAAGGGCAATATTACTCTCCCACTGTTTTTTTATGTATTTTTTGTTTTTTTCAGGGAGACTTTAGAAACCCAATAATATTTAAAAAAAAAAATAAATATACTTTCTATGGCCCACTGAATGAGAGGGAGAGAGGTGGCACACCCAGGAGTCAAGACTGGCACACAAGCTGAAAGGGCAATATTACTCTCCCACTGTTTTTTTAGGTTTTTTTTTTTTTCAGGGAGACTTTTGAAACCAAATAATATTAAAAAAAAAAAAAAAAAAAAAATATAGGCTTGCTATAGCCCACTGAATGAGAGATAGCGCACACACAGCAGTGGCACACAAGCCCTGACTGAGGCCAATATTTTTCTCCCACTGATTGATGTAGTGTTTCTGTGTTGAGGTAGATTTTAGAACACAAATCACGGAAAAAATAAATAGGCTTTCTATGGCCCACTCAGTGAGAGATGGCACACACAGGGATGGCACTGTAGCAGAAATGCCAATCTTAATCTCCCACAAAAAAAAAACAAAAAAAAAAAAAAAACTGTCCTACAATTACTATCTCCCTGCAGTAATGTAAGCCAGGTATGGCAGGCAGCAATAGGAGTGGACTGATGCACAAATTAAATAAAAAGTGTGGACAAACAAAAAAGATAGCTGTGCAGAAAGGAAGGAACAAGAGGATATGTGCTTTGAAAAAAGCAGTTGGTTTCCACAGTGGCGTACACACAGCAATACAGCTATCACGGAGCCTTCTAGGGCAGCCCAATGAGCTACAGCGCTGAGGGGAAAAAAAAAAAAAAATAGCTTCCACTGTTCCTGCACACCGAAGGTGGTGTTGGACAGTGGAAATCGCTGCAGCACAAGCGGTTTGGTGGTTAGTGGACCCTGCCTAACGCTCTCCCTGCTTCTGATGAAGCGGCAGCAACCTGTCCCTAAGCTCAGATCAGCAGCAGTAAGATGGCGGTCGGCGGGAACGCCCCTTTATAGCCCCTGTGACGCCGCAGACAGCAAGCCAATCACTGCAATGCCCTTCTCTAAGATGGTGGGGACCAGGATCTATGTCATCACGCTGCCCACACTCTGCGTTCACCTTCATTGGCTGAGAAATGGCGCTTTTCGCGTCATTGAAACGCGACTTTGGCGCGAAAGTCGCGTACCGCATGGCCGACAAGCACAGGGGTCGGATCGGGTTTCATGAGACGCCGACTTAGCCAAAAGTCGGCGACTTTTGAAAATGATCGACCCGTTTCGCTCAACCCTAGAGGCCACTTTTTGTATTGTACCAGTTTTTTGTTGTATGTTTGGAACAGAAGGTTGAAGCTCAGCTTTATTCAGTTGAGGACAACACCAGGCAGGGGCAGACAGACCCCTTTAGTAGGCCGGAACAGCTAATTGCATTTTTAAAAATGGTAATTTGGAACAGAAGGTTGAAGCTCAGCTTTATTCAGTTGAGGACAACACCAGGCAGGGGCAGACAGACCCCTTTAGTAGGCCGGAACAGCCAATTGCATTTTTAAAAATGGTAATTTGGAACAGAAGGTTGAAGCTCAGCTTTATTCAGTTGTGGACAACACCAGGCAGGGGCAGACAGACACCTTTAGTAGTCCGGAACAGCCAATTGCATTTTTAAAAATGGTAATTTGGAACAGAAGGTTGAAGCTCAGCTTTATTCAGTTGAGGACAACACCAGGCATGGACAGACCCCTTTAGTAGGCCGGAACAGCCAATTGCATTTTTAAAAATGGTAATTTGGAACAGAAGGTTGAAGCTCAGCTTTATTCAGTTGTGGACAACACCAGGCAGGGGCAGACAGACACCTTTAGTAGGCCGGAACAGCCAATTGCATTTTTAAAAATGGTAATTTGGAACAGAAGGTTGAAGCTCAGCTTTATTCAGTTGAGGACAACACCAGGCAGGGGCAGACAGACACCTTTAGTAGGCCGGAACAGCCAATTGCATTTTTAAAAATGGTAATTTGGAACAGAAGGTTGAAGCTCAGCTTTATTCAGTTGAGGACAACACCAGGCAGGGACAGACCCCTTTAGTAGGCCGGAACAGCCAATTGCATTTTTAAAAATGGTAATTTGGAACAGAAGGTTGAAGCTCAGCTTTATTCAGTTGTGGACAACACCAGGCAGGGGCAGACAGACACCTTTAGTAGGCCGGAACAGCCAATTGCATTTTTAAAAATGGTAATTTGGAACAGAAGGTTGAAGCTCAGCTTTATTCAGTTGAGGACAACACCAGGCAGGGACAGACCCCTTTAGTAGGCCGGAACAGCCAATTGCATTTTTAAAAATGGTAATTTGGAACAGAAGGTTGAAGCTCAGCTTTATTCAGTTGTGGACAACACCAGGCAGGGGCAGACAGACACCTTTAGTAGGCCGGAACAGCCAATTGCATTTTTAAAAATGGTAATTTGGAACAGAAGGTTGAAGCTCAGCTTTATTCAGTTGAGGACAACACCAGGCAGGGACAGACCCCTTTAGTAGGCCGGAACAGCCAATTGCATTTTTAAAAATGGTAATTTGGAACAGAAGGTTGAAGCTCAGCTTTATTCAGTTGTGGACAACACCAGGCAGGGGCAGACAGACACCTTTAGTAGGCCGGAACAGCCAATTGCATTTTTAAAAATGGTAATTTGGAACAGAAGGTTGAAGCTCAGCTTTATTCAGTTGAGGACGACACCAGGCAGGGGCAGACAGACACCTTTAGTATGCCGGAACAGCCAATTGCATTTTTAAAAATGGTAATTTGGAACAGAAGGTTGAAGCTCAGCTTTATTCAGTTGAGGACAACTTGAATTAGGGACTGCAGATAGACTTTGCAGGCTGTCCCCTGTGTGGACCATGCATCCAATACATTAACCCATTGAGCCACAAAGGACACGTAACCTTCCGTGGCCAGGCCTACAGGTCCATGTGTCTGTTGTCAGGTATACCTTTGGACTGACAAATTGACAGAATGCAAGGACAATGCGGTCTTTAACATGCAGGTGGAGGGGTGGGATGGCTTTTCTCGCAAAAGAATTGTCAACTGGGTAGCTCATAGTGTGGTATATCGTAGTTCATCCTGCTTTATTAATATTACATTAAATAAAAAAATAGGCTCTAGGCACTTTATAATTGGTTCCAGGGGAACACGGGCAGCAGTGGTCTGGTCAGTGGAGGCCTAGTGGAAGGAGGGACCGCAGACAGGCTTCGAAGGCCTAACATAAAAAAATGGGCTGGCTGTAGGCACTTTATAATTGGTTCCAGGGGAACACGGGCAGCAGTGGTCTGGTCAGTGGAGGCCTAGTGGAAGGAGGGACCGCAGACAGGCTTCAAAGGCCTAACATTATAAAATGGGCTGGCTGTAGGCACTTTATAATTGGTTCCAGGGGAACACGGGCAGCAGTGGTCTGGTCAGTGGAGGCCTAGTGGAAGGAGGGACCGCAGACAGGCTTCGAAGGCCTAACATAAAAAAATGGGCTGGCTGTAGGCACTTTATAATTGGTTCCAGGGGAACACGGGCAGCAGTGGTCTGGTCAGTGGAGGCCTAGTGGAAGGAGGGACCGCAGACAGGCTTCGAAGGCCTAACATAAAAAAATGGGCTGGCTGTAGGCACTTTATAATTGGTTCCAGGGGAACACGGGCAGCAGTGGTCTGGTCAGTGGAGGCCTAGTGGAAGGAGGGACCGCAGACAGGCTTCAAAGGCCTAACATAATAAAATGGGCTGGCTGTAGGCACATTATAATTGGTTCCAGGGGAACACGGGCAGCAGTGGTCTGGTCAGTGGAGGCCTAGTGGAAGGAGGGACCGCAGACAGGCTTCGAAGGCCTAACATAAAAAAATGGGCTGGCTGTAGGCACTTTATAATTGGTTCCAGGGGAACACGGGCAGCAGTGGTCTGGTCAGTGGAGGCCTAGTGGAAGGAGGGACCGCAGACAGGCTTCGAAGGCCTAACATAAAAAAATGGGCTGGCTGTAGGCACTTTATAATTGGTTCCAGGGGAACACGGGCAGCAGTGGTCTGGTCAGTGGAGGCCTAGTGGAAGGAGGGACCGCAGACAGGCTTCGAAGGCCTAACATAAAAAAATGGGCTGGCTGTAGGCACTTTATAATTGGTTCCAGGGGAACACGGGCAGCAGTGGTCTGGTCAGTGGAGGCCTAGTGGAAGGAGGGACCGCAGACAGGCTTCGAAGGCCTAACATTAAAAAAATGGGCTGGCTGTAGGCACTTTATAATTGGTTCCAGGGGAACACGGGCAGCAGTGGTCTGGTCAGTGGAGGCCTAGTGGAAGGAGGGACCGCAGACAGGCTTCGAAGGCCTAACATAAAAAAATGGGCTGGCTGTAGGCACTTTATAATTGGTTCCAGGGGAACACGGGCAGCAGTGGTCTGGTCAGTGGAGGCCTAGTGGAAGGAGGGACCGCAGACAGGCTTCAAAGGCCTAACATAAAAAAATGGGCTGGCTGTAGGCACTTTATTATTGTTTCCAGGGGTACACGGGCAGCAGTGGTCTGGTCAGTGGAGGCCTAGTGGAAGGAGGGACCGCAGACAGGCTTCAAAGGCCTAACATAATAAAATGGGCTGGCTGTAGGCACTTTATTATTGGTTCCAGGGGTACACGGGCAGCAGTGGTCTGGTCAGTGGAGGCCTAGTGGAAGGAGGGACCGCAGACAGGCTTCGAAGGCCTAACATAAAAAAATGGGCTGGCTGTAGGCACTTTATAATTGGTTCCAGGGGAACACGGGCAGCAGTGGTCTGGTCAGTGGAGGCCTAGTGGAAGGAGGGACCGCAGACAGGCTTCGAAGGCCTAACATAAAAAAATGGGCTGGCTGTAGGCACTTTATAATTGGTTCCAGGGGAACACGGGCAGCAGTGGTCTGGTCAGTGGAGGCCTAGTGGAAGGAGGGACCGCAGACAGGCTTCGAAGGCCTAACATTAAAAAAATGGGCTGGCTGTAGGCACTTTATAATTGGTTCCAGGGGAACACGGGCAGCAGTGGTCTGGTCAGTGGAGGCCTAGTGGAAGGAGGGACCGCAGACAGGCTTCGAAGGCCGAACATAAAAAAATGGGCTGGCTGTAGGCACTTTATAATTGGTTCCAGGGGAACACGGGCAGCAGTGGTCTGGTCAGTGGAGGCCTAGTGGAAGGAGGGACCGCAGACAGGCTTCAAAGGCCTAACATAAAAAAATGGGCTGGCTGTAGGCACTTTATTATTGTTTCCAGGGGTACACGGGCAGCAGTGGTCTGGTCAGTGGAGGCCTAGTGGAAGGAGGGACCGCAGACAGGCTTCAAAGGCCTAACATAATAAAATGGGCTGGCTGTAGGCACTTTATTATTGGTTCCAGGGGTACACGGGCAGCAGTGGTCTGGTCAGTGGAGGCCTAGTGGAAGGAGGGACCGCAGACAGGCTTCGAAGGCCTAACATAATAAAATGGGCTGGCTGTAGGCACTTTATAATTGGTTCCAGGGGAACATGGGCAGCAGTGGTCTGGTCAGTGGAGGCCTAGTGGAAGGAGGGACCGCAGACAGGCTTCGAAGGCCTAACATAAAAAAATGGGCTGGCTGTAGGCACTTTATAATTGGTTCCAGGGGAACACGGGCAGCAGTGGTCTGGTCAGTGGAGGCCTAGTGGAAGGAGGGACCGCAGACAGGCTTCAAAGGCCTAACATAAAAAAATGGGCTCGCTGTAGGCACTTTATAATTGGTTCCAGGGGAACACGGGCAGCAGTGGTCTGGTCAGTGGAGGCCTAGTGGAAGGAGGGACCGCAGACAGGCTTTGAAGGCCTAACATAAAAAAATGGGCTGGCTGTAGGCACTTTATAATTGGTTCCAGGGGTACACGGGCAGCAGTGGTCTGGTCAACGGAGGCCGATTGTAATGAGTGTCTGCCAGTTAGTAGTCCAAAACAACAACTAAATGTGAATGTCTCGCATTAAAACAAAACAAAAACACTAAAGGGTGCAATCATTAGGTTCAGGGGTGGGATCCTCTGCTTTGTTTCAGACCTACTAATTTTGCGCAAAGTATTTACTGTGGTAAATAGAGGACACTGCCCCTGACTATGTTAAGTACCATCATACATGTCAACACAATGGTATTGTCAGTGGCAGGTATGGAAGGATGTCAGCGCATAGACTTAACATTGGTGGAAGTGTGAGAGATAACTGTGGAAGTGGTAGAGCAATGTTTGACCTGGGGGTGGGTGAACTCTCTTGTGGCCGGCGTTACAGGCCCAAGGCCCCTCATGTTACAACAGTGTGTCTGACGTTGGGTGGCCATCACCACCGCCAGAGACACTTTATTGTACTATGAGGGCCCCAGTAGCAATGCCGTCGACCAAAAGCGAGTACACCCACCTCTTCAGACAAACAGCAGTCTCACGGGTGCTTGCGCCAAGTCGCGATACCACGGCCCCGTGTGGGGAGTTTGGCCATTTAGGGAGGTGTAAACATGTCGTATGCTGGACAATCAGCTGCAGTAAATTAGACATTAGAAAAGTAATTCACAGTAGTCCACAGGCAAGAGCTTTTCATTGGAAAGCTAGGTGTCGGCCGGGCAAGGTGGGGCAAAAGATTTCGAAATCCAGTTGTGGTTCATTTTAATGAATGTTAGATCGTCAACATTTTGGGTAGCCAGACGAGTCCTTTTTTCGGTTAATATTGAACCTGCAGCACTGAATACTCTTTCTGATAGGACACTTGCTGCCGGGCAAGCAAGCTCCTGCAATGCATATTCTGCCAATTCTGGCCAGGTGTCTAATTTTGATGCCCAGTAATCAAATGGGAATGACGGTTGAGGGAGAACATCGATAAGGGATGAAAAATAGTTAGTAACCATACTGGACAAATGTTGTCTCCTGTCACTTTCAATTGATGCAGCAGTACCTGTCCTGTCTGCGGTCATAGCAAAATCACTCCACAACCTGGTCAGAAAACCCCTCTGTCCAACGCCACTTCTGATGTGTGCACCCCTAACACTACTAGTCTGCTGCCCCCTTGAGCTCGTGTGAGAACGATCACGTGCGCTGTGTGCTGGGAATGCCTGAAGCAAACGGTCAACAAGAGTTGATTGTTTGGTTGCTAATATTAGTTCCAAGTTCTCATGTGGCATAATATTTTGCAATTTGCCTTTATAGCGTGGATCAAGGAGGCAGGCCAACCAGTAATCGTCATCGTTCATCATTTTTGTAATGCGTGTGTCCCTTTTTAGGATACGTAAGGCATAATCCGCCATGTGGGCCAAAGTTCCAGTTGTCAAATCTCCGGTTGTGATTGGGTGAGGGGCAGTTGCAGGCAAATCTACGTCACTTGTGTCCCTCAAAAAACCAGAACCCGGCCTTGACACGCAACCAATTTCCAGTGCCCCCGGGAAAGGTTCCGCATTAAAAATATACTCATCCCCATCATCCTCCTCGTCCTCCACCTCCTCTTCGCCCGCTACCTCGTCCTGTACACTGCCCTGACCAGACGATGGCTGACTGTCATCAAGGCTTTCCTCTTCCTCTGGTGCAGACGCCTGCTCCTTTATGTGCGTCAAACTTTGCATCAGCAGACGCATTAGGGGGATGCTCATGCTTATTACGGCGTTGTCTGCACTAACCAGCCGTGTGCATTCCTCAAAACACTGAAGGACTTGACACATGTCTTGTATCTTCGACCACTGCACACCTGACAACTCCATGTCTGCCATCCTACTGCCTGCCAGTGTATGTGTATCCTCCCACAAAAACATAACAGCCCGCCTCTGTTGGCACAGTCTCTGAAGCATGTGCAGTGTTGAGTTCCACCTTGTTGCAACGTCTATGATTAGGCGATGCTGGGGAAGGTTCAAAGACCGCTGATAGTTCTGCATACGGCTGGCGTGTACAGGCGAACGTCGGATATGTGAGCAAAGTCCACGCACTTTGAGGAGCAGGTCGGAGAACCCAGGATAAGTTTTCAATAAGCACTGCACCACCAGGTTTAAGGTGTGAGCCAGGCAAGGAATGTGTTTCAGTTGGAAAAGGGAGATGGCAGCCATGAAATTCCTTCCGTTATCACTAACTACCTTGCCTGCCTCAAGATCTACTGTGCCCAGCCACGACTGCGTTTCTTGTTGCAAGAACTCGGACAGAACTTCCGCGGTGTGTCTGTTGTCGCCCAAACACTTCATAGCCAATACAGCCTGCTGACGCTTGCCAGTAGCTGGCCCATAATGGGACAACTGGTGTGCAACAGTGTCATCTGCCGATGGAGTGGTTGGCCGACTGCGGTCTGTGGAAGAGCTGTAGCTTCTGCAGGAGGACGAGGAGGAGGAGGAGGAGGGGGTGCGAACGCCTACAGTCAACTGTTTCCTAGACCGTGGGCTAGGCACAACTGTCCCTAAATTGATGTCCCCTGTGGACCCTGCATCCACCACATTCACCCAGTGTGCCGTGATGGACACATAACGTCCCTGGCCATGCCTACTGGTCCATGCATCTGTAGTCAGGTGCACCTTTGTACTCACAGATTGCCTGAGTGCATGGACGATGCGCTGTTTAACATGCTGGTGCAGGGCTGGGATGGCTTTTCTAGAAAAGAAGTGCCGACTGGGTAGCTCGTATCGTGGTTCAGCGTACTCCATTAGGGCTTTGAAAGCTTCGCTTTCAACTAACCGGTAGGGCATCATCTCTAACGAGATTAGTCTAGCTATGTGGGCGTTAAAAGCCTGTGTACGCGGATGCGAGGATAAGTACTTCCTTTTTCTAACCAGAGTCTCATGTAGTGTGAGCTGAACTGGAGAGATGGAGATCGTGGAACTTGCGGGTGTGCCGGTGGACATGGCAGACTGAGAGACGGTTGGAGACGGTATTGTTTCCGCCGGTGCCCTAGATGCAATATTTCCTCCTACAAAACTGGTGATTCCCTGACCCTGACTGCTTTTGGCTGTCAAAGAAACCTGCACAGATACTGCCGGTGGTGCGGAAAATGGTGGCCTTACAGTGACGGAAGGGATGTTGCGTTGATGACTAGCTTCATTGGCCGAGGGTGCTACAACCTTAAGGGACGTTTGGTAGTTAGTCCAGGCTTGAAAATGCATGGTGGTTAAGTGTCTATGCATGCAACTAGTATTGAGACTTTTCAGATTCTGACCTCTGCTTAAGCTAGTTGAACATTTTTGACAGATGACTTTGCGCTGATCAATTGGATGTTGTTTAAAAAAATGCCAGACTGCACTCTTCCTAGCATCGGATCCCTTTTCAGGGATTGCAGACTGAGCTTTAACCGGATGGCAACGCTGTGCTCCAACAGGTTTTGGCTTTGACACGCGTTTTGGGCCAGATAGGGGCCCGGCAGATGGAACCTGTTGCGATGTTGATGCCTGCTGCGGCCCCTCCTCCACCTCCGCTTATGAACTACTGCTGCCTGCACCCTGTTCCCCCAATGGCTGCCAATCGGGGTCAACAACCGGGTCATCTATTACCTCCTCTTCGAGCTCGTGTGCAACTTCGTCTGTGTCACTGTGTCGGTATGTGGTATAGCGTTCGTGGCGGGGCAACATAGTCTCATCAGGGTCTGATTGTGGATCTGTACCCTGAGAGGGCAATGTGGTGGTCTGAGTCAAAGGAGCAGCATAGTACTCTGGCTGTGGCTGTGCATCAGTGCACTCCATGTCAGATTCTACTTGTAATGGGCATGGCCTGTTAAGTGTTTGACTTTCTAAGCCAGGGACGGTATGTGTAAAGAGCTCCATGGAGTGACCCGTTGTGTCGCCTGCTGCATCCTTCTCTCTTGTTGTAGTTTTTGCTGAGGAGGACAAGGAAGCGACTTGTCCCTGACCGTGAACATCCACAAGCGACGCGCTGCTTTTACATTTACCAGTTTCAGAAGAGGAGGCAAAAGAGCTAGAGGCTGAGTCTGCAATGTAAGCCAAAACTTGCTGTTGCTGCTCCTGCTTTAAAAGCGTTTTTCCTACTCCCAGAAAAGAGAGCGTTCGAGGCCTTGTGTAGCCAGACGACGAAACTGGCTCCACAGCTCCAGACTTAGGTGGAATATTTTTATCCCCACGACCACCTGATGCTCCACTACCACTACCATCATTACCAGCTGACAATGAACGCCCACGGCCACGACCTCTTGCACCAGACTTCCTCATTGTTTTAAAAAATTAACCAAAGTAACTTTATTTGTTGCTGTCAAACAACTTACACGGTAAGCTATAACTTCAGTATGATTTCTATATCCCTTAACAGGTTGGTGAGACCACAAGGAAAATCAGGCACAATGTTACACACTCTGTTTTCTGTGGCACAAAATCACAGAGATGACACACACGCAGGACTGTCACTCAAGCACTAATGTCAATATTATTCTCCCACCTAATTTTTTTTTTTTTTTCTCAGGGAGACTTTAGAAACCAAATAAGATAAAATGTTTTTTTCAGGGACAATTTAGAAACCAAATACTAATAAAAAAAAAAAATAAAATAAAAAAATAAACAGGCTTTCTATGGCCCACTGAATGAGAGAGAGAGAGGTGGCACACCCAGGAGTCAAGACTGGCACACAAGCTGAAAGGGCAATATTACTCTCCCACTGTTTTTTTATGTTTTTTTTTTTTTTCAGGGACACTTTAGAAACCCAATAATATTAAAAAAAAAATAAAAAATAAATAGGCTTTCTATGGCCCACTGAATGAGAGAGAGAGAGGTGGCACACCCAGGAGTCAAGACTGGCACACAAGCTGAAAGGGCAATATTACTCTCCCACTGTTTTTTTATGTATTTTTTTTTTTTCAGGGAGACTTTAGAAACCCAATAATATTAAAAAAACAAAAAAATAAATAGGCTTTTTATGGCCCACTGAATGAGAGATGCCACACACGCAGGACTGTCACTCAAGCACAAATGTCAATATTAATCTCACACTTTTTTTTTTTTTTTTTTTCTCAGGGAGACTTTAGAAACCAAATAAGATCAAATGATTTCTTTCAGGGACAATTTAGAAACCAAATACTAAAAAAATAAAAAGACTTTCTAGGGCCCACTGAGTGAGAGATAGCACACACAGGAGTCAGGAGTGGCACACAAGCCCTGAGGCCAATATTAATCTCCCACTGATTGATGTTTTATTTTTTTTTCTGGTAGATTTTAGAACCCAAATCAAGCAAAAAAATAAATAGGCTTTCTATGGCCCACTGAGTGAGAGATAGCACACACAGGAGTCAGGAGTGGCACACAAGCCCTGAGGCCAATATTAATCTCCCACTGATTGATGTTTTATTTTTTTTTCTGGTAGATTTTAGAACCCAAATCAAGCAAAAAAATAAATAGGCTTTCTATGGCCCACTGAGTGAGAGATGGCACACACAGGAGTCAGGAGTGGCACACAAGCCCTGAGGCCAATATTAATCTCCCACTGATTGATGTTTTATTTTTTTTTCTGGTAGATTTTAGAACCCAAATCAAGCAAAAAAATAAATAGGCTTTCTATGGCCCACTGAGTGAGAGATAGCACACACAGGAGTCAGGAGTGGCACACAAGCCCTGAGGCCAATATTAATCTCCCACTGATTGATGTTTTATTTTTTTTTCTGGTAGATTTTAGAACCCAAATCAAGCAAAAAAAAATAGGCTTTCTATGGCCCACTGAGTGAGAGATAGCACACACAGGAGTCAGGAGTGGCACACAAGCCCTGAGGCCAATATTAATCTCCCACTGATTGATGTTTTATTTTTTTTTCTGGTAGATTTTAGAACCCAAATCAAGCAAAAAAATAAATAGGCTTTCTATGGCCCACTGAGTGAGAGATGGCACACACAGGAGTCAGGAGTGGCACACAAGCCCTGAGGCCAATATTAATCTCCCACTGATTGATGTTTTATTTTTTTTTCTGGTAGATTTTAGAACCCAAATCAAGCAAAAAAATAAATAGGCTTTCTATGGCCCACTGAGTGAGAGATGGCACACACAGGAGTCAGGAGTGGCACACAAGCCCTGAGGCCAATATTTTTCTCCCACTGATTGATGTAGTGATTTTTTTAAAGGTAGATTTTAGAACCCAAATCAAGCAAAAAAATAAATAGGCTTTCTATGGCCCACAATTTGAGAGAGAGAGGTGGCACACCCAGGAGTCAAGACTGGCACACAAGCTGAAAGGGCAATATTAATCTCCCACTGTTTTTTTAATTTTTTTTTTTTGTTTCAGGGAGACTTTAGAAACCAAATAATAAAAAAACAAAAAATAATAAGCTTTCTATGGCCCACTGAGTGAGAGATGGCACACACAGGAGTCAGGAGTGGCACACAAGCACTGACTGAGGCCAATATTTTTCTCCCACTGATTGATGTAGTGATTTTTTTAAACGTAGATTTTAGAACCCAAATCAAGCAAAAAAATAAATAGGCTTTCTATGGCCCACAATTTGAGAGAGAGAGGTGGCACACCCAGGAGTCAAGACTGGCACACAAGCTGAAAGGGCAATATTAATCTCCCACTGTTTTTTTAATTTTTTTTTTTTTGTTTCAGGGAGACTTTAGAAACCAAATAATAAAAAAACAAAAAATAATAAGCTTTCTATGGCCCACTGAGTGAGAGATGGCACACACAGGAGTCAGGAGTGGCACACAAGCACTGACTGAGGCCAATATTTTTCTCACACTGATTGATGTAGTGATTTTTTTAAACGTAGATTTTAGAACCCAAATCAAGCAAAAAAATAAATAGGCTTTCTATGGCCCACAATTTGAGAGAGAGAGGTGGCACACCCAGGAGTCAAGACTGGCACACAAGCTGAAAGGGCAATATTACTCTCCCACTGTTTTTTTATGTATTTTTTTTTTTTTTTCAAAATGACTTTAGAAACCCAATAATATTAAAAAAAAAAATTAAAAAAAAAAATAGGCTTTCTATGGCCCACTGAATGAGAGAGAGAGAGGTGGCACACCCAGGAGTCAAGACTGGCACACAAGCTGAAAGGGCAATATTACTCTCCCACTGTTTTTTTATGGTTTTTTTTTTTTTTTCAGGGAGACTTTAGAAACCCAATAATATTAAAAAAAAATAAAAAATAAATAGGCTTTCTATGGCCCACTGAATGAGAGAGAGAGAGAGGTGGCACACCCAGGAGTCAAGACTGGCACACAAGCTGAAAGGGCAATATTACTCTCCCACTGTTTTTTTATGGTTTTTTTTTTTTTTCAGGGAGACTTTAGAAACCCAATAATATTAAAAAAAAATAAAAAATAAATAGGCTTTCTATGGCCCACTGAATGAGAGAGAGAGAGAAGTGGCACACCCAGGAGTCAAGACTGGCACACAAGCTGAAAGGGCAATATTACTCTCCCACTGTTTTTTTATGTATTTTTTTTTTTTTTTCAAAATGACTTTAGAAACCCAATAATATTAAAAAAAAAAAATAATAATAATAATAAATATGCTTTCTATGGCCCACTGAATGAGAGAGAGAGAGGTGGCACACCCAGGAGTCAAGACTGGCACACAAGCTGAAAGGGCAATATTACTCTCCCACTGTTTTTTTATGGTTTTTTTTTTTTTTTCAGGGAGACTTTTGGCTACGTTCACATTAGCGTTAAGCTAATGTGCGTCGGGTTTGCATCGGCGACGCAGCGGCGACGCATGCGTCATGCGCCCCCTATACTTAACATGGGGGACGCATGCGGTTTTTTTTGTTGCGTTGTGCCACACATGCGTCTTTTTTGCCGCAAGCGTCGGACCAAGAAAACGCAACAAGTTGCATTTTTCTTGCGTCCGATTTTCGGCAAAAACTGACGCATGCGTCGCAAAACGCAGCGTTTTTGCAGGCGTTTTGCCGCGTTTTTGCGTGCGTTGTGCGTTGCGTCGCCGACGCAGCGGAGCACAACGCTAGTGTGAACGTAGCCTTAGAAACCCAATAATATTAAAAAAAAATGAAAAATAAATAGGCTTTCTATGGCCCACTGAATGAGAGAGAGAGAGAGGTGGCACACCCAGGAGTCAAGACTGGCACACAAGCTGAAAGGGCAATATTACTCTCCCACTGTTTTTTTATGTATTTTTTTTTTTTTTTCAAAATGACTTTAGAAACCCAATAATATTAAAAAAAAAAATAATAATAATAATAAATATGCTTTCTATGGCCCACTGAATGAGAGAGAGAGAGGTGGCACACCCAGGAGTCAAGACTGGCACACAAGCTGAAAGGGCAATATTACTCTCCCACTGTTTTTTTATGTATTTTTTTTTTTTTCAGGGAGACTTTAGAAACCCAATAATATTAAAAAAAACCAAAAAAATAAATAGGCTTTCTATGGCTCACTGAATGAGAGATGGCACACACAGGGATGGCACTGTAGCAGAAATGCCAATCTTAATCTCCCACAAAAAAAAAAAAAATGTCCTACAATTACTATCTCCCCTGCAGTAATCTCAGCCAGGTATGGCAGGCAGCAATAGGAGTGGACTGATGCACAAATTAAATAAAAAGTGTGGACAAACAAAAAAGATAGCTGTGCAGAAAGGAAGGAACAAGAGGATATGTGCTTTGAAAAAAGCAGTTGGTTTCCACAGTGGCGTACACACAGCAATACAGCTATCACGGAGCCTTCTAGGGCAGCCCAATGAGCTACAGCGCTGAGATAAAAAAAAAAAAAAAATAGCTTCCACTGTCCCTGCACACCGAAGGTGGTGTTGGACAGTGGAAATCGCTACAGCACAAGCGGTTTGGTGGTTAGTGGACCCTGCCTAACGCTCTCCCTGCTTCTGATGAAGCGGCAGCAACCTCTCCCTAAGCTCAGATCAGCAGCAGTAAGATGGCGGTTGGCGGGAACGCCCCTTTATAGCCCCTGTGACGCCGCAGACAGCAAGCCAATCACTGCAATGCCCTTCTCTAAGATGGTGGGGACCAGGACCTATGTCATCACGCTGCCCACACTCTGCGTTCACCTTCATTGGCTGAGAAATGGCGCTTTTTGCGTCATTGAAACGCGACTTTGGCGCGAAAGTCGCGTACCGCATGGCCGACAAGCACAGGGGTCGGATCGGGTTTCATGAGACGCCGACTTAGCCAAAAGTCGGCGACTTTTGAAAATGAACGACCCGTTTCGCTCAACCCTAGTAGTGAGGTTTGGGGCCCAGCGACTTGCCCAGACCACACAAAGTGGGATTCCAGCCCAACCGAAGTCTTCCACCTGGAGTTCTGCAAATATCTCCTCCAAGTACATCGCAGCACCTCAAATATAGCCTGTTGGGCAGAGTTGGGATGATTCCCCTTATGGCTAACCATAAACAAGAGGGCGCTATCACACCAGGCACACATACAGCAGCAACCCCAGCTCTTACCATCACAAAGCCCTACTGAACCAAAGCCCGGAGCTAGCCACGAACCACAGCTGCCAGTCCCGCCAAAGTCAGCAACACAACCTGACAAAAGCCGAAATAAAGAAGATCTCAGACAGCTGCAAGATGCAATATATAGAGAGTTGGCAGAGTGAATTAAAGAATTCCCAGAAGCTCACTATCTACCGGTCACTGCGGAGGGACTACACTCTGGCCCCATATCTGGAGAGGTTACATCATCACAAAGACAGGCAGATCCTGAGTCTATACAGACTGAGTTCCCACAGTCTAGAGGTGGAAACAGGGTGTCACTGACAGACATATAAGCCACGGGAGAACAGACTGTGCCAACACTGCCAGCTGGGGACACTGGAGGATGAGGCGCACTTCCTGCTTCACTGCAACAAATACTCAGCAGTGAGGGCCTCCTTCTTCCAGAGACTTTCCATTCACAATCCAGACTTCCCATCCATGGACTAGGAGAGGAAACTCTGCATCCTACTGGGGGAAGAGGAATCAACAGTGGAGATTGCCGCCCAATACGTCACCAATCACCATGTGTCATAAGCTGAGAGGAGCATAAAATACCAAATGGACTACTATTTCCCAAATTGTGCCCCCAACACCCCATTACCATAATCCCCAATCCCCTCCCCTGTCACATTTATTTTCCTTGCTTTGGCAACACTAAATGTATTTTGGACCTGCCAATAAAGCTTATTTGAGTTTGAGTTGAGTTTGACTTAGCAACTCTGGAGTTGTGGTACTTCGTTCTACTGTCATCAGAAAAAAACCTCTCCTGCATCCTCACCAAAAAATTCAGCATCAGAAGTATGCAAAAGAACACCTAAACAAGCCTCATACATTTTGGAAACAAGTCTTGTGGACCGATGAGAACTCTTTGGCCAAAATGATCAAAGGTACTGTATGTGTGGAGAAAAAAGGGCAAATAATTTAAAGAAAAGAACATCTTGCCAACCATTAGGCAGGTGGATACATCATATTTTGGGGTTCTGTTGCAGCCAATGGCACGGGGAATGTTTTGTGGGAAGAGGGAAGAATGGATTCAATGCAATTTAAGCGTTCTTAATATAATCATAACAAATCTGTAAAAAAGCTGAAGTTGAAAAGATGATGGCTTCTAAAAATGGATAATGATCCTAAACACATGAAAATATCAACAATAAATGACTTAAAAAGGCGCTGTTAGGGCTAGCGAAACGCACCAAATTATAAGAGAGATGGTATAAGATGCGTTCGCAGCCCGGGGTCCACTGTGCAGAGATGGAACCTGCTGCTGAGTAAGAAGCAGGGCGCGTCCGAGGGTGAGTATATTCCTATTAGGTATATACTCACCCTCGGCTTCTTTCCGGCAGCCTTCCTTCCTAAGAATCAGCGCGTGAAGGACCTTAAGATGACGTCACGGCTTTGTGATTGGTCGCGACAGCCCATGTGACCGCCATGCGACCAATCACAAGCCGTGACGTCACCGCAGGCCATTCACGCGCTGATTCTTAGGAAGGAAGGCTGCCGGTTAGTACCAGGGTGCGTCAGAGGGTGAGTATATCAATATTTTTTATTTTGATTCTTTACTTTACACTTAAATATGGATTCCGATACCGATTCCCGATATCGCAAACATATCGGAACTCTGTATCGGAATTCCGATCCCAGATTCAGAAGATCGCCGACCTCATGGCCGACCCCACACAGGGGTCAGGTCGGGTTTCATGAAACCCAACTGTGCCAAAAGTCGGCGACTTCTGAAAATGGCCGACCCGTTTCGCTCAACCCTAATAATAATAATAATAATCTTTATTTATATAGCGCCAACATATTCCGCAGCACTTTACAATTAAGTGGGGACTTATACAGACAAATTCAATACAAGTTAAGACAGACAAATTCAATACACGTTAAGACAATTTAAACAGTGACATTAGGAGTGAGGTCCCTGCTCGCGAGCTTACAATCTACAAGGAAATGGGGGGACACAATAGGTGCAAAGTGCTTGTTATTTCAGGTCTGGCAATTATAATACATAGGGATTTTCATACAAAGCTGCATGATCCGGTCATCAGCCCGTGTGTTTAAGTGCAATAGTCAAGTATCAAGTGCAGTTATCATGTGCATGGAGGGTGTGGAAACAGATGAATAGTAGGGTGCAGATTCAGAGTGATATTTGGAAGGAGGGAACAGGGCAAAGTTAGTTTACTGAGTAGTTGATGTGGTAGGCTTGTTTGAAGAGATGGGTTTTTAGAGCGCGCTTGAATAGGTTGGGGCTAGGTATCAGTCTGATCGTCTGGGGAAGTGCATTCCAGAGAGCTGGCGCAGCACGAGAGAAGTCTTGTAGACGGAGGTGCAAGGTTCGGATTACGGGGGATGTTAGCCTTAGGTCGTTTGAAGAACGGAGGGCACGTGTAGGGCGATAGACAGAGATGAGAGAGGAGATATAAGGCGGTGTAGAACTGTGGAGGGCTTTGTGGGTGAGAGAGATGAGTTTATACTGGACCCTGTAGCGAATGGGTAGCCAGTGTAATGACTGGCACAAGATGGAGGCATCGGTGAAGCGGTTAGACAGAAATATGACCCTGGCTGCCGCATTCAAGATGGATTGGAGAGGAGAAAGTTTGGTAAGAGGGAGACCGATCAGAAGAGAGTTGCAGTAGTGCAGACGAGAATGAATAAGAGCGACAGTAAGAGTCTTAGCAGTTTCAAAGGTGAGAAAAGGTCGGATTCTGGAGATGTTTTTAAGATGCAGGTGACAAGAGCGAGTGAGTGATCGGATATAGGGAGTAAAGGAAAGTTCGGTGTCGAATATGACCCCAAGACAGCGGGCATGCTGCTTGGGAGTTATGGTTGAACCCTCCAGGGTAATTTCAATGTTGGGTAGAGAGAGGTTAGTAGAAGAGAGAAACACAAGAAGTTCCGTTTTGGAGAGATTTAGTTTCAGATAGAGGGAGGACATGATGTTAGAGACACCAGACAGACAATCCTTGGTATTTTGAATTAGGGTAGGGGTGATGACAGGGGAAGAAGTGTATAATTGGGTGTCATCAGCATAGAGATGATACTGGAACCCAAATCTGCTGATTGTTTGTCCAATAGGGGCCGTGTATAGAGAGAAGAGGAGGGGGCCTAGGACTGAGCCCTGCGGAACCCCGATAGTAAGGGGACGAGGAGAGGAAGAGGAGCCGGCGAAAGATACAGTGAAGGAGCGGTCAGAGAGGTAGGAGGAGAACCAGGAGAGGGCTGTGTCCTTGAGGCCTATGGAGCAGAGCACAGTGAGAAGGAGCTGGTGATCCACAGTGTCAAATGCGGCAGAGAGATCCAGGAGAATCAGCAGCAGAGAGCAATGACCTTTGGATTTAGCTGTTAGTAGGTCATTAGAGACTTTAGTGAGGGCAGTTTCAGTGGAATGTAAAGAGCGGAAACCAGATTGTAAGGGGTCAAGAAGTGAGTTTTCCAAGAGATAGCGGATTAGACGGGAGTGGACCAAGCGTTCCAGGAGTTTAGAGATGAAGGAAAGGTTAGATACAGGTCTGTAGTTAGCAGTGCAGTTCTGGTCCAGGGATGGCTTTTTAAGTAAAGGGGTTATGATGGCATGTTTAAATGAGGAGGGAAAGATACCTGAAGAAAGAGAGAGGTTAAATATTTTAGTCAGGTGAGTGGTGACCACTGGTGAGAGAGACTGCAGGAGAGGTGAAGGAATGGGCTCACTGTTGCAGGTTGTAGGCCGAGCAGAAGCGAGGAGCTTGGAAACTTCTTCTTCTGAAACAGGCTCAAAGATGTCTAGTGAGCTTGAGGTGCGGCAGGGAAGGGGATCCAGGCACTGAGGAGATTGCGCTGAGATATCCAGATGGATGTGGTTGATTTTTTCTAGGAAGTAAGTGGCCAGATCCTCACCACTGAGATTGGTGATGGGGGCCTGTACTTTAGGTTTCAGGAGGGAGTTTAAGGTTTCAAAAAGTCATTTTGGGTTGTTGGATAGTGAGGTGATGAGGGTGGTGCAGTAGGATTGTTTGGCCACATAAAGGGCAGAGTTATAGGTTTTGAGCATGAACTTATAGTGGATGAAGTCTTCTGCTAAGAGAGACTTTCTCCACTGCCGCTCTGCACACCTTGAACAACGCTGAAGAAAGCGTGTTTGCTTAGTGTGCCAGGGCTGCCGTTGTCTCTGTCGGGTCTTTCTGCGTGTAGAAGGTGCTGCTTCATCTAGGGCATTCTTCAGTGTATTATTGAAGTGTGACAATGCTAAGTCAGGGCAGGAGAGGGAGGAGATGGGGGCTAAAGATGTGTGGAGATTGTCCATAAGCTACTGGGTATTAATGGAACGTGTATTCCGATAAGTGTGGTAAGTGGGGGTGTCCCGAGTGAGGAGACAATTCTTGACAGAGAGTGAAAGAAGGTTGTGGTCCGAAAGCGGGAGAGGGGAGTTAGTAAAGTCGTGCAGCGATCCGGGACGGGAGAAAACCAGGTCCAGAGTATTCCCGTCCTCATGAGTAGGAGAATTAGTAAACTGTGAGAGGCCGAATGAAGAAGTTAGAGAAAGAAGATGAGAGGCAGATTGGGAGAGGGGATCATTGATGGGGATGTTAAGGTCTCCCATGATGAGGGTGGGGATGTCACAAGATAGAAAGTAAGTAAGCCAGGTGGCAAAGTGGTCTAGAAACAGGCGGGAGGAGCCTGGAGGGCGGTAAACAACCGCCACCCGCAAGGAGAAGGGCTTAAAGAGTCTGACAGTGGACTTCAAAGGAAGGAAATGTAAGTGAGGGAACCGGGGAGATGACCTGGAAAGCACATTGTGCTGAAAGGAGCAAACCAACACCCCCACCCTGTCTGTTTACAGGTCTGGTGGTATGTGAAAATTTCAGCCCACCAAACGAGAGAGCGGCAGCAGCGGTGGTGTCTGAATGCTGGATCCAGGTTTCTGTAATAGCCAGAAGGTTAAGGGAATTAGAGAGGAAAAGATCGTGAATGTAAGTTAGTTTGTTACACACAGACCGAGCATTCCAGAGTGCACATTGGAAAGCTATAGGAGAAGGCATGCACTGAATGTTAATAAGATTAGCAGGGTTTCTATATGCAGCTGGAGGAGAGTAAAGTAAGCTGGTGGAGGGGGGGCCAGGGTTCGGGGAGATGTCACCTGCAACTAGTAGAAGGAGAAAAAACAGAAAGAGCAGGTGGTGGGATGATTTGTATGAACGTTTTGAGTGCTGCATGGCGGTAGTGGCTGGTTTGGAGTGGGTAAGAAATGTCAGTAGAGCCTCAGAGTTATACATGGGAGAGGGGAGAAGGGAGGGGTGGATATAGAGTGAGTGCCCAGAATGTGTTGAAGGGCGGGCGAGTTGTGAGTAGGCAGAAGTAAAAACCAATAAGAAGCAGATTGATATGATCAATGCATAATGTATTATGACTGACCAAGACTGATTGTTTGTTAAACTTATGCACCTTACCTGTCTCCTGCCCTGTCCAACTGCCATTGTATAACTGCCATGCACTTTACTTACAGACCACTTACGCTCGACACCGCAACTGGGGTGTCAAGGTAACAGAAACTTAAAGCACAAGAGTGCATGCTGTGCCGCTTTGGCGGACGCCACTAACCACCCAGACTTGGGATATGAAAGCGCTCTATAAGCGCACAGCGCCGCACTAGCAGCTACAGCAGTAGACGCTGTATCCTGTGTCTTTATATTGACAGCTAGTCGGGCGCTAGACAGCAAGCATCCACCTTTCACGAGCAGTCATACACAAGGGAGGGGATATTAAAGAACGACTTGCACTCGTCAACACACACACGTATACAAATGTACACTAGCGCATGGCCGTGCGGTCATGCGAAGCTTATATAGCTGCAGCATGTACAGGACCTTCCAAAAAGGACCAATGGAAAGCTGCCACAGAAGTGCAGCACCTTCAGGACCTTCCTGGAGGACCAATTGGATCAACTGCAGTATCTGAGCATGTGACCTTCGATCTCCAATGGGAGATCTTGCCCTGGGCATGCTCAGAAGGGAAAAAGCAGGACTTAGTCCCAAAAGCGTCTGCTCACCTCTGCCCAGCATTGGCTTTAATGGCAGAAGCTGGAAAAGCAACAGTAACTCTATGCACAGAGTGAGACTGAGCAAGACGCCTGGACCGACGTCTCTGCTGAGGAGACTCCACTGCGGATGGAGAAGAATGGGAGACTGCAGTGGAAATGGCTCGAGATTCCCCCTGTGCAGAGGCGGGAACTCGACACCTAACATTACCCCCCCTCCTTGGACCTCACTACGCTCGAAGGCAGCAATGAGCTCTGGAGCTTGAATGTGTTCAGCAGGCTCCCGGGACCTGTCCTCTGGGCCATAACCCTTCCAATCCACCAAATAGAATTTTTTGCCACATACCACCTTGCACCCCAAAATAGTGTTCACCTCGTAATCATCCATAGACGAACCCGATGTCCCAGCAGATGACTCGGAAAACCGGGACATGTATACGGGCTTCAAGAGGGACACATGAAAGGTGTCGGTGATACCCAGGCATGGAGGAAAGGCCAGACGGTAGACCACAGGGTTAACCTGTTCGAGGACCTTAAAGGGACCCAAGTAGCGAGGTGCAAACTTAGTGGACTCAACTCGCAGCCTGATGTTACGGGCGGAGAGCCACACCAAGTCACCAGAAGCAAAGGTCGGAGCGGGGCGCCGATGAGCATCGGCGGAGGACCTCATTCTCTCCTTGGAGGCCCGTGCCTCCACAGCCCAGTCTGCCACCCTGGAGTCAGCGGAAGACACAGGCATGGGCACAGGGACACGTGGATGCTGGCCGTAATTTAGGAGGAATGGAGTCTGACCGGTGGAGTCGGCTACAGCGTTGTTAAGCGCAAACTCTGCCCACGGTAGCAAGGATGCCCAGTCATCCTGCCTGGCAGAAACAAAATGTCGTAAATATGTGACCAGGGTCTGTTTGGCCCTCTCAGTCAACCCATTCATCTCGGGATGATAGGCCGAGGAGAGATTCAACTCAATACTGAGAAGACGACAAAGCTCTCTCCAGAATCGAGATGCAAACTGGGGACCCCGGTCACTGACAATTTTGTCCGGCATACCGTGTAGGCGAAAAATATGTTTGATAAACAACTCTGCCAGAGCCCGTGCAGAAGGTTGCTGTGGAAGAGGCACCAAGTGCACCATCTTGGAAAAATGGTCAGTGATCACCCATATAATGGTGCAGTTACACGACTTGGGTAAGCCCACCACAAAGTCCATCCTGACTATCTCCCAGGGCCTGTCCGCCACCGGCAGGGGGTAAAGCAACCCAGCTGGCCGTTGCCGAGGAGACTTGTTTTTGGCGCAAGAGACACACGCCCGAACATAGTCTGCAACGTCGCGAGCCATATGCGGCCACCAATATGTCCTCACCAGTAGCTCAGATGTCCTTTTGGACCCAAAATGTCCACCCACCCTGGACGAGTGAGCCCAAGAGAGAACCTCCGGACGCAGATTGGATGGTACAAAAGTCTTGCCCGGAGGCACAGACTCGAGCGAAACCGGGGCCACAGTTCTCAGACTCTCGGTGGGGACAATAAGCCGAGGCTCCTCTTCCTCCTCCTGAGATGATACAACGGAGCGAGAGAGAGCGTCGGCACGAATGTTCTTCTCCCCGGAAAGAAAATGGAGGGTGAAATGGAACCGGGAGAAGAACAAGGACCACCTTGCCTGACGAGAATTTAACCGCTGGGCTGTCTGCAGGTACACCAAATTCTTGTGATCTGTGAAGACTTGGAAGGGAAAACGAGCTCCCTCCAAGAGATGTCTCCACTCCGAGAAGGCCAACTTCATGGCTAGCAACTCCCTGTCCCCGATGGAATAATTCCTCTCTGCTGGTGAGAAGGTCTTAGAAAAGAAGAAGCAAGGATGCGTCCGACCTTGAGCATCCTTTTGGAAAAGGACTGCTCCAGCACCAACAGATGAGGCATCCACCTCCATTATAAATGGATTATCTACATCGGGCGATGTAGGATGGGAGCGCTAGCGAAGTGTGACTTAATGGAGTTAAAGGCCTTGGAGACCTCCTCAGACCACAATTTGGGATTTGCTCCCTTCTTGGTGAGGGCAACCAAGGGAGCTACCAAAGTTAAGAAGTGTGGAATGAACTGGTGATAGTAATTAATGAACCCCATAAAGCGCTGCACCGCTTTAAGAGAATGGGGTTCCTGCCAGTCCATCAAAGCCTGTAGTTTGGCAGGATCCATAGCCAATCCCTGGGCAGAGATGGTGTAGCCCAGGAAAGGTAAGGATTCCTGCTCAAACACACATTTCTCCAACTTTGCTTAGAGGGAATTTGCCCGCAAGAGGTCGAAGACTCTGCAAACATCTCTCCGGTGGGAGTCAATATCTGGAGAGTAGATGAGAATATCATCTAGATAGACTACGACTGAGGTGGAGAGCATATCCCGGAAGATGTCGTTCACAAAGTCTTGGAAAACGGCTGGGGCATTACAGAGCCCAAAGGGCATCACCAGATATTCATAGTGCCCATCCCTGGTGTTAAAAGCCGTCTTCTATTCGTCCCCCTCACGGATGCGAATCAGGTTGTAAGCACCCAGCAGATCTAATTTTGTAAATACCCTTGCTCCCCGAAGCCTATCAAAGAGCTCAGATATCAGGGGCAGAGGATACTTATTCTTAATGGTGATAGCGTTAAGACCCCTGTAATCTATGCATGGACGTAGTTCTCCATTCTTCTTCTGCACGAAGAAGAACCCAGCCCCTGCAGGTGACATTGACTTCCTAATGAATCCTCTTGCCAGATTTTCCTGGATGTACTGTGACATTGCCTCCGTCTCCGGGAGAGATAACGGATAGACTCGACCCCGGGGAGGCTCAGCACCAGGCAAGAGGTCAATAGGACAGTCATAGGGGCGGTGAGGTGGAAGGGTCTCCGCAGCTCTTTTGGAGAACACGTCCGCATAGGGACAATATTGCTTGGGGAGAGAGGATAGATCTGCGGGTACCTCAGTAGTAGGTAGCAACCTGAACACATTCCCTCTGACACCTACCCCCACAAGATTCACCCCATCCCAAAATTCTGCCTGTGGACCACTCAATATGAGGAGAATGGTACCGTAGCCAAGGCATCCCTAACAGGATCTCATCGATTCCCTCAGGAATGACGAGCAGAGATATAATCTCCTGATGAGATGGCGACATGGACAGAGTGAAAGGGATGGTCTGGTGTGTTATCTGTGAGGGCAGAGTTGACCCATTTACCACTCGTACGGTCACTGGTTGAGCTAACATTACCAGGGGAATTGCGTGACGTTGGGCGAAGGCAGATGACATAAAATTGCCCTCTGCCCCAGAATCCACGCAGAGCTCTACCGAGTGGGAAAATGGACCTATAGTAATTGGACAATTTGGAGGCAAACGTCGCCATGTCTAGTGTACCTCCACCTACTACCACTAGATGATGACGTTTCCTCGACCGCTGGGAACATCTGGTGGCAAGATGTCCTAACTGCTGGCAAACATGACAAACCTGGAGTGCACGAGCGGTCCGGGACTTAGATCCTGCTCGTGACACTTCCATGGCTTCATGTGACTCAGAGGCCTGGACTGGAGATTCCAAAGGTTTGGCGAAGGTGGGAGCCAGCCGAAACCTCTGCCTACACTGGGCTCGCTCTAACCTCCGCTCATAAAAATGGAGGTCAATACGAGTGGACACTGCTATTAACTCCTCCAGTGTGGCGGGAATCTCCCTAGTGGCCAGAGAGTCTTTCACATGGTCAGCCAGCCCCCTCCAAAATATTGGAATAAGGGCTTTATCCGACCACTCCAGCTCAGACGCTAGGGTGCGAAAGTGGACGGCAAAATGGCTGACAAAGGACGAGCCCTGAGTCAATGCCAACAGTTGGAGCGCCGTATCATGGGTGATACGAGGTCCTAAAAAGACCTGTTTCAGAGTGCTCAGGAACAATGAGGCACTCTGCACCACATGATCGCCACGCTCCCACAGCGGCGTAGCCCACTCCAACGCCCTGTCCGACAGGAGAGACACAATAAATCCCACCTTAGCCCGCTCTGTGGGGAAACGTGCGGCCAGAAGCTCGAGATGTATAGAGCACTGACTCACGAAACCCCTAGAAGACATACTATCACCAGAAAATTTTTCTGGCAGTGGGAGGCGAGATAGAGTCGGAACAGGGGTGGCAGTGGACAAGGTTGCTGCAGCCACGTTAGCAGCCTGAACAGCAACTGCGGTTACATCCACAGCTGAGGTTGTGCGCTCGAGAGCCGCCAACCTACCCTCCAGCTGCTGGATGTACAGCAAGGATTGCTGTTTGTCCGTCATTACTAGCCAGACACTGGCGCTAGTGTAATGTTAGAGCTAGTGGAACGCACCAAATTATAAGAGAGATGGTATAAGGTGCGTTCGCAGCCCGGGGTCCACTGTGCAGAGATGGAACCTGCTGCTGAGTAATGACGGACTATATGGCGGTACAATGTGGATACACACATGGGTTAACTTCACCCTGTGTGAAGGAAGCAAACCCTGTTGCTTCACAGGGCCGAGGTACCGCACCAAGAGCGCAAGCAAGGAGTCTCAGGACTCTATCCCAAGGCACTGGATTAGAGTACTTACAGACCACTTGCGCTCGACACCGCAACTGGGGTGTCAAGGTAACAGAAACTTAAAGCACAAGAGTGCGTGCTGTGCCGCTTTGGCGGACGCCACTAACCACTCAGACTTGGGACAGGAAAGCGCTCTATATGCGCACGGCGCCGCACTAGCAGCTACAGCAGTAGACGCTGTATCGTGTGTCTTTATGTTGACAGCTAGTCGGGCGATAGACAGCAAGCATCCACCTTCGCGAGCAGTCATACACAAGGGAAGGGATATTAAAGAACGACTTGCACTCATCAACACACACACGTATACAAATGTACACTAGCGCATGGCCGTGCGGTCATGCGAAGCTTATATAGCTGCAGCACGTACAGGACCTTCCAAAAAGGACCAATGGAAAGCTGCCACAGAAGTTCAGCACCTTCAGGACCTTCCTGGAGGACCAATTGGATCAGCTGCAGTATCTGAGCATGTGACCTTCGATCTCCAATGGGAGATCTTGCCCTGGGCATGCTCAGAAGGGAAAAAGCAGGACTTAGTCCCAAAAGCGTCTGCTCGCCGCTGCCCAGCATTGGCTTTAATGGCAGAAGCTGGAAAAGCAGCAGTAACTCTATGCACAGAGTGAGACTGAGCCAGACGCCTGGACCGACATCTCTGCTGAGCAGACTCCACTGTGGCTGGAGAAGAATGGGAGACTGCAGCGGAGATGGCTCAAGATTCCTCCTGTGCAGAGGCGGGAACTCGACACCTAACAGGCACAAGCTGAAGCTTTTACAATGGCTCTCACAGTCCCCTCATCTTAATATCATTGAAAATCTGTGGTAGACCTCAAAATAGAAGAGGAAGGAAGAATGGATGAATATCCCTTAAACAGGAATTGAAAGACTCTTGTCTGGCTACAAAAAGTGTTTACAAGCTGTGATACTTGTAAAAGGGGGTGCTACTAGGTACTAACCATGTAGGATGCCAAAACTTTTGCATCAACCCATTTTCCTTTTTTGTAATTTTTAAAATGTATAAGATGAAAATATATATATATTCTTTCCTAAAATACAAAGGAAATTTGTCATCTGTAACTTTAGGCCTTTTAGAGATCATTTCATCTGCAACTTGCTTAACTGTTCACAATAACACACCTTTTGACCAGGGGTGCCAAAACTTTTACATGCCACTGTATACCCATACATGACATGTTTGTCATGAACTTCCTTTTGTATACCGTATATACTCGAGTATAAGTCGACACAAGTATAATCTGAGACCCCTAATTTTGCAACAAAAAAACTGAAAACTTAATGACTCGAGTGTAAGCCTCGGGTGGGAAATGCAGCAGCTACTGGTAAATTAAAAAAAAAAAAGATACCAATAAAAGTAAAATTAATTGAGACATCAGTAGGTTAAGTATTTTTGAATATCCATTTTAAATCAGGAGCCCCATATAATGTTCCATACAGTTCATGATGGGCCCCATAAGATGCTCCATACAAAATACGCCCCATATAATGCTCCATAAAGTTCATGATGGGCCCCATAAGATGCTCCATACAAAAAATATGCCCCATATAATGCTGCACAAAGGTTAATAATGGCCCCATAAGATGCTCCATATTAAAATATGCCCCATATAATGCTGCACAAAGGTTAATGATGGCCCCATAAGATGCTCCATAGAATATGCCGTGTATACTGCTCCAAAAAGGTTGAGGACCCCATAAGATGCTCCACAGAATAATATGCCCCATATAATGCTGCACAAAGGTTAATAATGGCCCCATAAGATGCTCCATAGAACTATATGCCCCATATGCTGCTCCATAAAGGTTGATGGCCCCATAAGATGCTCCATAGAATAATATGCCCCAAATAATGCTGCACAAAGGTTAATAATGGCCCTATAAGATGCTCCATACAATATGCCGCATATGCTGCTCCATAAAGGTTGATGACCCCATAAGATGCTCCATGGAATATGCCCCATATGCTGCTCCATAAAGGTTGATGGCCCCATAAGATGCTCCATAGAATAATATGCCCCAAATAATGCTGCACAAAGGTTAATAATGGCCCTATAAGATGCTCCATACAGTATGCCGCATATGCTGCTCCATAAAGGTTGATGGCCCCATATGATGCTCCATAGAATAATATGCTCCATATGCTGCTGCTGCGATTAAAAAAAAATGACATACTCACTTCTCATTGCTGGGCGCCAGGTGCAGGAGTCACCGCTGGCTCCAGCCCCCGGCACTTGCGATATTCACCTGTCCCCGTTCCACCGATGCACGCCGCTGTGTCTTCCGGGTCACTGCAGTGACTGTTCAGGCAGAGGGCGTGCACTAACCACGTCATCGTGCCCCCTGCCTGAATGTCACAGCCAGAGGACGCGGATGACACAGCCCGGCGGTGGAACGGGGGCAGGTGAATATTGCACGGCTCATCCTCCCTCGAGTCATTGCCCCAGGGGGGCGGCAGGGAAGGGGGAACGGCAGGAGTGGCGGCTGTCACATCATACTCACCTGCTCCCGGCCCGGTCTCTGCACTTCCTTGCTTCTCAGATGGTCTCCAGCGCGCGCCGGCAGCTGGTTCAAGTATTCAACGGTCACATGGTACTGCTCATTAAATGAATATGCGCTCCACGCCTATGAGAGTGGAGGCGCATCCATATTCATCACTTTAATGAGTGATACCACATGACTGCTGGACACAGGAAGAGCTGCCAGCGCCGGAGACCATCTGAGAAGCAAGGAAGTGCAGAGACCGGGCCGGGAGCAGGTGAGTATGATGTGACAGCCGCCACTCCTGCCGTTCCCCCTCCCCCGCCGCCCCCCTGGGACAATGACTCGAGTATAAACCAAGAGGGGCACTTTCAGCCTAAAAAAAAATGGGCTGAAAATCTCGGCTTGCACTCGAGTATATACGGTAATTAACCCCACGTTTTTAATGTAGACTTTAATTTTTTTTTTTTACTAGTAAAATTATATTTATTGATTCATTTTTTGTGGCAATTCACTTTTTTGTAGGTTTGTCACTAGATCCTGTCCCTCAGCAATATCAATAATCGTGGGCTCTGTAAATCGCCTGACCGCACCACGGCTCTTCTTTTCATTAGATGGCCTGATACGACATCACATGTATATAATGCCACAATGATAACATTGCGCCAGGCCACCTAATCAAGGAAGTAGCTAGGGATGATGTCACGTAGGAGGTGGTTTTTATGGCTTCCGTCTAACGACCACAGATTAGACTTGACCAAAGAACGAGATCTTGCGAACCAATTTGCACCAGCTCTACTATTGACCCATGAAGTAAACAGCCAGTACAGGTACCTGACATATCTGATGCAACAAGGGGTTATGGGTCATTACAGCTAACATCCAGTGATTATGGCTCAGGCACAGCACCTAAGTCCACACTATGTGAGTGATTGCTCTACTTACATGGCAGCTTCAACTAAAAACCTTGCACTTTATCCATATACACAGCACAAGCTGGGAAGGGTTTAATCAAAATAATACAAAATACATTACAATAGATCTTTGATTGGATATATGTTTGGCTGTTGGAAAAGAGAAACAGTTCTTTTCTAAGCATCATATTCCAGGAGATTTTTTTTTTTTTTTTGAGACACCAGAAAATGTCTTCAAATAATTTAAAAGCAAAACCTATACTACCATTAATCACTTGTTACCATGGCGACTGCAGTTCCTTGAGACTTTTACAGCATGAACTCATTTTCACTTCAAAAGATGACTGAAGTCATGTTTTCGTATTGTTAACTGTGAACCCTAGTGTTTTCCCTGCACATAAACAGATGCTGTATGTTATTATGTAAGAAACAACTAGGCTCTTACATACATTGGGCATCCATGACAGTGAAAACTCATACATTCACATGCACTGAAATACGCCAGCTGAACTATGATCACATTTGCTATCTCCAATGTTTATCACTGTCTATTGATATTGGTGCCGAACTTCACCGTGCAATGAGCAATTGCGCACAGTTCAGCTCTATACACTATTGTGACATCACCAAAACAGAGAAGAAATATATACACACTATTGTGATATCACTGGAATATAGTACCGATCACTGCGCCTGCGGAATTAACTCTAGGACCCACTCGTGGCCAGAAGCCCCGGCAAAGAGTGAACACTGGGCCTGAGATGCAGCACGATCGAGACACAAAGGACCAGACAATGGGCAGAAAGGCCAGAAAGGTGAGCAATGAGGTGAGTATGGGATTTTTTTTCTATCTACGTTACAAATCAAGCCAGACATGTCACTCGAAGCAAGGATCACCAAGCTACGACTTGACTACTCTGGACATATCACTAAAGCGCGATCAGTAAAGAAGGCCATCATGGTCAGAAGAATAGAAGGAACTAGGTAAAGAGGAAGACCAGCAGCCCCATGGCTTGACAAGATAAAGATTATTCCCTTGGAGAAGTCCCTGGTGGACCTATCTAGGCTTGCACAAGATCGATCCTGCTACAGAACGCTCATCCGTCACATCACAATGGCTCAAGACCAAGGCAAAGGCTGTTAAATAAAATAGAAAAATAATTTATATCTCATGTTTATTATGCTCTGGGGGTCTAGCGTGAGCCCAAAGTATGAATGGAAACATTCAATTTTTGGATAATAATTTTACTGCAAATTGATTTTCCTGGTTAAATTTGCAATCTTTGAAAAATTAAAACTTTGTCCAAGGCAAAGGCTGTTAAATAAAATAGAAAAATAATTTATATCTCATGTTTATTATGCTCTGGGGGTCTAGCGTGAGCCCAAAGTATGAATGGAAACATTTAATTTTTGGATAATAATTTTACTGCAAATTGATTTTCCTGGTTAAATTTCAGATCTGCTAATCTCTAAAACACATCTCTTATTAAATGTGACACAATTTTTAACATGATATGCTCAAATTGAATTGCAAAGAAGCTTTGAGCTACTGTAGTAAATTTGCTGTATAGTGCATGGCCATACCTTATTTAGCATAGCACTCCTCACTTAGTTAGCAAAGTACTTAGGCTGGTGCTAAAGGGCAAAAAAATGTTGTCGCCTTTGTCGAATTGATGAAGAGCCTCCATTGCTCTGGATTATGACTTATCTTCAGAGCTTCCATTATTATTATTATTATTATTATTATTTATATAGCACCATTAATTCCATGGTGCTGTACATGAGAAAGGGGTTACATACAGGGTTATAGAAGGGTTCCATTAAACTGCTGATGTTGTTGAATGCCACAATATCTCCGTTCTTGAAGAGATTTGGACAAGATCTTTATTACGGTTGTTGAACAAAGAAATCTGGACATCGCCCACCTGCTAGCAAATTCCACTGCTGTAGCCTTGTGCCTAAGAGCTCAACCTTACTCTTAGATGCGCCAATTTTGGAGCTTTGCTCTGTTCTTCCCACTTGCCCTGTAGTGGTGGCAAGTGGGGTAATGGGGGGTAATGTCACCTTCCTAGGTGACATTAAGCCGGCTTAGTAATAGAGAGGTGTCAATAAGACACCTCTCCATTACTAATCCTATAGTTGTTAAAGGGTTAATAAAACACCACACAGTAAGAATAAAGTATTTTAATTAAATCATACACAACAAAGTTTCTTATCTTTATTAGTCTGCCATTCCAAGCGAAGTCCTCGAGCTCCTGTAAAAAAAAGTTAATAAAAAACCAACAATATACCCATACCTGTCCGGCATACAGTCAGTCCCATGCAGTAATCCATATCTAGGGGAATGTACAGTTTACAACTGGAAGCGGTGCTAATGTGACTGAGGAATGAATGAGACGCTGCGGGCGCAGGCTCAGTAACTAGCAGTGACGTTACTGAGTCTGCGCTCACTGCTTCTCATTCATTCCCCAGTAGTTTACAGCCAGGGGGCGGTCACATTAGCAGGCCAGTTCATGCCACGTGCCCAGCTTGGATACCCAATAATTAGGCACAGAGGAATCACGGAGGATGCTGGTATGGTCAGCCAGGTACTCCCTCAGCATCTTCCCAAAATTTTCACTCCTTGTGAGAGTACCCTGCACCTCAGGGCCTGTGCAAGGGTGTGAGAAAACTCTCCCAGAACTTTATGCAAATAAAGGAAGGAGTCAGAGACTCTGAAATGCGTAGGATAGTGTGGTCCTGTGTGCGCCTCGTAGCCGGTCACGTGAACATATCACGTGTCTGTGACGTCACGCAAGGTCCTGTACCTTGCCGGCTTTATGCTCTTGCATTAAGCCGCTTCTGCCAGTGCACGGCAGATTTTGCACTTTTCAGAGGAACGCTAGTCACCGGCCGGGACAGCATCCCCTGTACTACGATCGATTATCGATTGCTGCTCTCTGGCATTGGACACTAATGAAACGGATATCCAGATTAGGATCGAGACGCACGCTTTACAGCATATAACTGAAGGACCTTTTGAAGACGCAACAGGCAAAATCTGAACACAGTCTTGGACATTTAGGTAATTTCATATTGCCATTCATTTGGATATTTTGTTTTCACTTATATTTTTATCTATTTATGATTTTAATTGAGTTGTTTAGCGCAAATATTTCAACCCTCCCAGAACTTTGACAGTGTTCCCCTGCCTCTGCTGGATTGGAGTTGTGTCTCTCTCACTTGTACTCCTTGGTTGTCCAACGAACTGTGACCTCTGCTAAAAGCGTTTTCAGATGCAAATGTTTTTAATAATTCCACAACAAGGGCCTTCTGGTACTGCCCCATTTTAGTAGACCTGTCCACCTCGGGTATAAGAGATAGAAAGTTCTCCTTGTAGCGTGGGTCTATAAGTGTCACCAACCAGTAATGACTGTCACCCAAAATTTGGAGAATGCGAGGGTCACTGGAAAGGCAGCATAACATAAACTCAGCCATGCATGCTGGACTGCTAACAGGCAAGGCTTCCGTGTCGTCACCAAAAGGACGACTGACCATGCTCTCCTCCTCCTCCCTGTTCTCAAGCCATCCATGCTGAACACTCGGTATGATAGTTGTGCTTGTAGTACCATCTATAGCGCATGAAACTAGCTAATGTTCTTCCTCCTCCTCTTCCTCATTGTCACCCAAACCAGGTTGGGATGAGATTAGGCTGGGCTGTGTTTAATCACCTTGTATGGTTCCTAGTTCCATCTCATCGTTCTCTGCCTCCAATGCATCCTCTTTGATTGTGAGCAGACAGAGTTTCAGAACACACAGAAGCGGGATGGTGATGCTAATTATAGCATCATCGCCGCTCACCATCTTGGTGGAGTCCTCAAAGTTTTGGAGAATGGTACATATGTCTGACATCCATGTCCACTTCTGAGGTCTTATGTTTGGAGTCTGAACTGAATACCGATGGCCTTGTTGATGGCCTTGTTGATGCTGGTAGTCAGCAACTTCCCTCTTCTGCTCACAAATCCTTCCCAACATCTGCAGTGTAGAGTTCCAACGCGTGGGGACATCACACACCAGTCAGTGTGCTGCAAATGCTGCTGAAGCATGGCAGGGGCGGCGGAAGCTGTAGCTCACTTTCTAAAATGGGCACACAGGTAGCGTACTTTGGTAAGAAGATCCAGCAGCTCCGGGTAGGTTTTGAGGAACCGCTGAACCACGAGGTTAAGCACATGGGTCAGGCATGGTACATGTATGATCACGCCTCACCTCAGAGCCACCACCAGGCTCCGGGCCATTGTCATACACGACCATGCCTGGCTGTAGGTTTAGCAGTGTCAGCCACAGATCTGCCTGCACTTTCAGAGTTGTCCACAACTCTTCAGCATTGTGCAATTTGTCACTTAAGCATATTAGCTTCAGCACAGTCTGTTGCTGCTTGGCTGAGGCAGTGCTGCAGGGCTTCCAGCTTGTGACTGATGTGGTCATTTAGGAGATGGAGGCTGAAGAGGAGGAGGAGGATGAGGAGGATGAGATGCAGGAACTGTAGACTATGGGGGAAACCCTGATTGACCAAGAGACCGCAATCCTCGGTCAGGAGGACGTGTTCCATCCCAAGGTCCGACTGGGTCCCGGCTTCCACTATGTTAACCTAGTGTGCCGTCAGCAAGATGTACCATCCCTGCCCACAAGCACTTGTCCACGTGTCCGGCTAATGTTGTGGGACACGTGCTTGTGTAATGTGGGGATGGCATACCGGCAGAAATAGTGGCGGCTGGGAACCGAGTACCGAGCACAGACCACTTTCTAAACTTTTGGCAATATACTTCTGCCTCATCCTGACCCTGACATAGAGTCAGCAAGATCTTTTCTGCCTGATCCACAGAATTAGGTTCGTCATAAAGCAATCCAAGCGCTAGAAAAAATGCATCCACATTAAGCAATGCAGGATTTCCTGGCTCAAGGGAGAATGCCCAGTCTTGCGGGTCACCACGCAACAAAGAAATAATAATCTTTACTTGCTGAATGGGATCACCAGAGGAGCGGGGTTTCAGAGCAAGAAACAGTCTGCAATTATTTTTGAAATTCAAAAATTTAGATCTATCCCCAGAAAACAAATCAGGAATTGGAATTCTAGGCTCTAACATTGGATTCTGAACTACATAATCTTGAATACTCTGTACCCTAGCAGTGAGTTGATCCACACAAGAGGACAAACCTTGAATATCCATATCTACACCTGAGTCCTGAACCACCCAGAGGTTAAGGGGAAAAGAAAGACAAAACAAGCTGCAAAGAAAAAAAAAATGACTCAGAACTACTCTTTTCCCTCTTTTGAGATGCATTAACACTTTGTTGGCCAGCTGTACTGTTATGGACCTGGTGGTTAGGAGCACCCGAAATGACCTGATGGTTAAAATGGAAAACCTGGGACAAGCTCTGAGGAAGTGGTAGCTCTACTGACCGCAATCCCTAATCCTATCACACACACTAGAAATAGCCGTGGAGCGTACCTAACTCTCCCTAGACGCCTCTTCACAGCCTAAGAGCTAACTACCCCTAAAGATAGAAATAGCAGCCTACCTTGCCTCAGAGAAATTCCCCAAAGTAAAGGTAGCCCCCCACAAATATTGACTGTGAGTTAAGAGGGAAGTAACAAACACAGGAATGAAACAGATTTTAGCAAAGGAGGCCGAATCTTCTCTAAATAGACAGAGGATAGGAAGGGAACTATGCGGTCAGTATTAAATACTACAAAAACCACGCAGAGTGTGCAAAAAGACCTCCACACTGACTCACGGTGTGGAGGTGCAGCTCTGCACCCCCAGAGCTTCCAGCTAGCAAGGAAATATCATAATAGCAGGCTGGACTGAAACATAGCATGTACTGAAAAATATATTCAAAAACCGATGAACAGCAAATGACTAGCAAGGACTTAGCTTCTGCTGGAGTAGACAGGTCATCTGAGAAATCCAAGAGAGATCTGAACCAGTACTGAGACATTGACAGCTGGCATGAACTAACGACCTGGGCAGAGTTAAATAGGGAAGCGAGCAGAAGCAATAAACGAGGGCAGCTGAGAAAGCCAACCTCAAAGATCAGCAGTTCCACTCAAAGCCACCAGAGGGTGTCCAAGGACAGAACTCACCAAAGTATCATTCACGACCACAGGAGGGAGCCCGAGAACGGAATTCACAACACATATTGATGTTAAGGGTAACGATTGCCCGCCTTCTGTCTACAGCCACCACACTGCTTCTTCCTGCCTGTTGGGGTGCTATGCCTCCCTCCCCCTGTGTGCTGCTTTCCTCACTCTGCATGTCCTCCTGCCAGGTTAGGTCAGTTACTATATCATCCACCACCTCATCTTCCACTTCCACACTCTAGTCCTCCTCCTGACTTTCTGGCAATTGTGTCTCATCATCATCTATCTTTTGTGACACTTTCCCACCATCGCCTTTGTGTGACCGTGACTGCTCAAATATTTGGGCATCGCTACATGCGATCTCCTCTTGTCCTGCTTCAAGTGGACCAGGCGAGAGGCCCGAATCTATAAATGGAAAAGTAAACAGCTCTACGAAGTGTCCAAGTGTGGGATCAGTTGTCTCCAGGCACTCGGCATGGTGGGAGGAAGGACGATCAGGGTGAGGAATATGTGGTCCATACTCACGGCTACTGAGACTTGACCGTGTGGAAGACACGATGGTGGTGGAGACAGCAAAGTGACTGGAAGAATTATCTGCTATCCAACCAACAGCCTTTTAACACTGCTCTGGTTTCAAAAGTTGTGTGCTGTGGTCCCCTAGTAATTGGGACAGGAAGGTTGGGCGAGAAGATGTTGGTGTTTGTTGTGTCACAATTTCGGCTTGCGCATAGCCTCGGCCTCTGCATGCACCATCACCATCATGTCCAGTTCCCTGTCCCTTGCTACGCGTCTTGCCCATTTTAAATGGGGGACAATATTTTGCACGTTCACTACAAATGGCTGAATTTGGAGCACACTTATATGTGATCCATGTGATGGACAAACCACAGTTAAATAGCTGGCCTGTAGGTATTTATTTTTAACAGCAAACTGGTGTCAATAACTTTACTAGCACACTGCAACAAAATTTAAATGGAGGACAGAAATGGCAGAATTTTGAATGAGTAATTCATGTGATGGACAAACCACAGTTTTAAATAGACGGACTGTAATATGGAAAGGATCTGGCTGTATTTTGCAGTGCCAACAAGCAAATGGAGCTGAAAAACTGTGTTCTCTGGAATGCTATTTAAGCAAATAATCAGAATTAAGATTCCCAAAAAACTTATTCCTGGCCCCTGATACCTGGGATTATGTTTAGAAATATCTGTAAAAGCAGCAGCAGCAGCAGCAGACAGAACTGGAATGGACCCTCTTGCTATATGAAGTGCAGTCTGCCACTTATAATGCTTGCCTGCCTAGCACTGATATCTATGCTCCTGGATTAGTCTTTAGAAGGACTGCTAGTTGAGATGGATATGTGATATATAATATATTGTGGTATACCTACACTAAGAAACAAGAAAATCTCTCCCTAGCTCAGCAGCAACTTTCCCTACACTGCCTGATTCCGGAGTAGACTGTGACGAGCATGGCGGTACCAGGTCTGATATAGACCTGATGACACTGTGCGGCCATCCATTCATTGTAATGCCACAACCAACATGGCTGCGGCATTACAGTGTGTGGCAGACAATTCCTGCATGTTCATTGGCTCTCTAAAGAGCGCCAAACATGCAGGGTGGGGACCCGAGCTCCCGCCGAGCAACCCAAGAAATACTCAGGAGCTCCGTGCATCTGGAGCATTGAGATGCTCGGGCGAATACCGAGTAGTGACGAGCATGCTCGCTCATCTCTACTGAAAATGTTTTTAGTGCTTTTGAAACCAGCAGTTCTTCTGTATGTGGTACTGGGCGTATTGCAGATGGAATGCTTAGATACTGGTCCACTTCTTCCTTGAAACTCTTTTCTTAATGGGAGTGCCATTCAAGATAGCAATTGGTAGTGTAATCGGTTGGCTCTCCCCAGAACATTGGGACTGCAAAATACATAGATTGCCTCTTCCCATGCAACCACTGGAGAAAATGTGATGCACATTTAATGCATTATATGTGTGATGCTTCTAATGGAAGCAAGATGGCACAAAATGAGACAGATGGGAAATGGAGCTCTGCCACTAGGGAGGGACACAAGGTGAACTCCTGATTCTTGCCCTGCACCACCATGAGCTCCACTGGCATCCCTAAACGTGTTCTTTCATCCCGTGTGATGATCATGTTCCTACCCCTGTCTTACCCTGAGAATCACTATGGCTAGTGAGTAGGGTAGCATAATCGCTAGTTTTGCTCTAATGTAAAGACACAGAGGTGAAACAAAAAGGGATAAAAGAAATCCGCAATCATACAAAAATAATCACAAACTAGTGGAATATAAAGGAGGAGAATGGAAGGCAAACCAAAAAGGAATTATAATAAGGAGCCAGACACCCAAACCAACTTCATGCCGATATCTCCTGATACAACTCCAAACACCTGCTCCAAACTCAGCGCACTCCTCAAATTCCAAATGAGGTAGTTGTAATACTATTACTGGCAACTCCCAAGTGCAGTAAATGAGCATATACACCAGAGGGGATTGACCAACACAGAACAGCTAAAGCAATTCAGGACAGAGAGCTTCAGGAGATAAATACAACTGTTTAACCCTTGCAATGACAGAGCAAATGAAACCTGCACTGCTAATAGGAAGGTGAAGCAGTTCTAATCAGTGCAGGTGTTATGGACTGACCTGAGTTGAAGTAGTGGTATTGCAACCACTAGGGGCATCACCGGCAGGTAGTGTAATCAGGAAGCCAGAAGTTGGTACACAACAGTTGCAGTATATATTCTATTCTTTAATGATACTGCCATTATCTGCAATTCGTGTAGGGTGAACTGTTGCAGAAGTGATAGTTTATTTCAGAGATCTAGTCAGGGATTATTGTCTTATAAATTATAATCCTTGCTGATGCAACTTAGTGTAGGGACAGGAGCTAGGTACCATCTGCTTTAAATGAGTGTTTATTCTGGTCACATAAATCTCTTTCACATTCCATACCTTGATTGCTTTTTTCCATGCAGTTATTGACATATTCATGTTTTATACAGTGACCTGTAAGCAAAAGTTCATCAAAGCAGGCACTTTAATTGATTTAATGTGTCCATTCACAGTTTTCCTGTTGAATGTGTATGTAAGAGGTAGTGGTGGGAGACTTGACACTACTGGAGCTGGAATTACCATTTCAGAACTCTTGAGTGCTTTTTTTCCATCTATTTCTGGTTTTTGAAGTATGTTTGGAGTCATTGTCTTGCTGGAAGATACATGACCCAGCTTTCTGACCCCAGCACTACATTGCGATCCAAAATCCTTTGGGAATCTTTACATTTCATGATTTAAACCAGCCCAAAAATATTTTTGAACCTCTATATTTGACTGTAACTACTGTGTTTTTTATATGTCGGCCTCATTCCATTTACAGTAATCAATAGAAGTATGTGCTCTACCAAAAAATTCTATCTTGGTCTCATTTGTCCACAAAACGCTTGCTGACCCACTATGAATTGTGAGGGCTGCCTGCTGGCCTTACAAGTTTCAAAATTTACAGTATTAACCCCTTTACCTCCAAAGATACTTTGCAGGGTAATGATCAGGCCAATTTTTAAAATTCTGTCCACTGTCATTTCATGTGGTTATAACTCTAAAACGCTTCAATGGATCCTGGTGATTTTGAGAACATTTTTTCATGACATGTTGTACTTCATGATAGTGGTAAAATTTCTTTGTTATGACTTGCGATTATTTGTGATAAAAAAAGGAAATTTGGTGACAATTTTGCAATTTTCCAACTTTGAATTTTCATGCCCTTAAATCACAGAGATCTCTCACACAAAATAGTTAATAAGTAACATTTCCCACATGTCTATGCTGCGCCCCAGAGTCCTGGTTGTTGCAGTACTGTGGCTCCGCCGCTAAGGGGGGCTATGGTACGTCTGATGGCACTGAAGGAGTTCATCTGACCAGGTATCACAGACACCAATACATTTCACAGTCTGGCCTCCAGGGGGAGCTAAGGGTACTATTCATTAGGCCACTCCTCACAGTCTGGTAAAACTGGGGGTTAGGCAGGAAAGCTGACTGGGTTGGAACCAGGCAACACCTTGTGGCAGAGGGTGTTGTAGGAGAAGATTCAGAGGGGTCCCTGTCAGGGGTGGGATCCTGACAGAGGCCTAGCAACCAGAGAGAACATTACGGGACCGCGCCTGCACGATATAGCGGCAGTACCCCAAGAAAGGAACAGGAAGCGAGGTATATTGTGCTGAGTGAGAAACGAGATCAATGCAACAAGGAGAATACCAGTAGGAGTTGTGCTGTAAGACGAGGCAACATCCTATTGAGGCGCATCACCGGTGGCCGGAACGCCGAGGAAGTATAGAGCTCCAAGCCAAACTTCAAACCTACGGTAGGACAGTCAGTTACAGGCGGGCTGTCTCACCCAGACCCAGGAAGACTCAGGGGGGTAACAACAGGAGTGGGGCGACGCTAGAGTCCCGGAAGAGCTCCGAGCCTCCCCGTCATACGGGTGCGTCCTAACCGTAAGATCAGGGGGACGTAGAGGGAGAACATCAGAATCGAGTTGTGAGGGAACACGAGAAACAGACACAACAGTTGTGGGTACTATCCCGTAAGCACAGCAGGGGAGGACCACAACACACAAGCGCAGGAAGGTAGGCACAGATTTCCACCTGCGAAGGGAACTCTGGAGGTGCCATCGGACCGGCCGGACTTGCGCAGCCCGGTTAACCGTATTCCGGATTGAGGACTCAGAAGCCTTCAGTAAAGAGGTAAAGAGATTGCAACCTGGTGTCCTCGTTATTTACTGCACTGCACTACCACCACCATCCACACCTATTATTTGGGCACCCCTCAGCAGGGTCACGGACCGGGTCTAGCCACTGTGACAACCCCAGAACAGAGACTCAGAGGCCCGGTACCGGGTACCCCTCGGCCCTGCGGCAGTAGGGGCGCTACATCTACTTTACCACAATTATGGAACATTCTTTTGGTTAGGAAATTATAAGGGTTAGGGTTAAAAGTTGACCAGCGATTTCTCATTTTTACAACAAAATTCACAAAACCATTTTTTTATGGACCACATCACATTTGAAGTCACTTTGAGGGGTCTAAGTGACACCATTCTAAAAACTGCACTCCTCAAGGTACTCAAAACCACATTCAAGAAGTTTATTAACCCTTCAGGTGTTTCACAGAAATTTTTGGAATGTGGAAAAGAAAATGAACATTTAACGTTTTTTCACAAAAAATTGGCTTCAAATCCAAATTTTTTTATTTTGACAAGGGTAACAGGAAAAATTGGAACCCAACATTTGTTGTGTATTTTCTCCTGAGCTTTCCAATACTACATATGAGTGAAAAAACCACTGTTTGGGGGCACGGCAGAGCTCGAAAGGGAAGGAGCACCATTTGACTTTTTGAATGCAATGTTTCCTGGAAAAATTGGAGGATGCCATGTTGCGTTTGGAGAGCCCCTGATGTGCCTAAAGAGTGAAAATCCCACACAAGTGACACCATTTTGGAGACTAGATCCCTCAGGGAACTGATCTAGATGTGTGGTGAGCACATTGAACCCTCAGGTGCTTCAGAGAAGTTTATAACTTTGAGCCGAAAAATAAAAAAAATCTAATTTTCCCCACAAATATTTTTTAGCATAAAATATTGCATATTCATAGGGATAAAAGGAGAAATTGCACCATACAACTTGTGCAATTTCTCCTGCATACGCCAATACACAATATGAAGGAGAAAACTAATGTTTGGGCACATGGCAGGGCTCGGAAGGGAAGGAGCGCCATTTGACATTTCGAATGTAAAATTTCCTGGAATCATTAGCGGGCGCCATGTACCATTTGCAGAGCCCTTGATGTGCCTAAACAGTGGAAACCCCCCACAAATGACCCCATTTTGGAAACTAGACCCATCAAGGAACGTATTTAGATGTGTGGTGAGTACCATAAACCCCAGGTGCTTTACAGAAGTTTATAACGTTGAGCCATGAAAATAATAAAATCACATTTTCCCCACAAAAAATGTTGCTTTAGCCACAAAATTAGCATTTTCATAAGGGTAACAGGAGAAGTGGCATCATACAATTTATAGTGCAATTTCTCCTGAGTACGCTGATACCCCATATGTGGGGGAATACTACTTTTGAGGCACACTGCAAAGCTCAGAAGGGAAGGGGAGCCATATTGTAGTTCAGATTTTGCTGGAATTGTTTGAGGGGGCCATATCACATTGGCAAAGCCCCTGATTTGCCAGAAGAGCAGAAACCCCCTATATGTGAATTCATTTTACAAACTACACTCCCCAATAAATTCATCTAGGGGTGCAGTGATCGTATTGACACCACATGGGCCTCACAGAATTTTATACCACTGAGAGGTGAAGAAAGAATAAATTACATTTACCACTAAAATGTTGTTTTAGCCCCAAGTTTTTATTTATTGCAAGAGCTAATATTACATTTATTTTACAACAAGCTGAGTTCCATTTCTTTCTGAGTGTGCCAATACCCTACATGTAATCAGGAAATATTTTTCAGGCACAGTGCAAAGCTCAAAAGTCAAGGAGTGCCAGATTTTACTGTTATTGTTTGCTGGTGACATGATCCACTAGGAGAGCCCATGAGATGTCAGAACAGCAGAACCCCCCCATAAGTGGCACCATTTTACAAACTACACCTCCCAATGAATTCATCTAGGGGTGCAGTGATCATATTGACACCACAGGTGTGTCACAGAATTTTATACCATTGGGCAGTGAAAAAAAAATAACCACATTTTTACCACCAAAATTTAGTTTTAGCCCCAGATTTTACATTTTCACACAAGAAGTGGATAAAAATGGCACTAAAATTTGTCCCGCAATTTCTCCTGAATGTGGCAATACCCCATATGTGGCTGTACAGTGCTACTTAACCATACGGAGATGCTCGAGAGGAACAAAGTGCTATTTGCCTCCTGGAGGGCAGATTTTCCTAGAACAGTTTGTGGACTTCATATATAGAGCCCTAATTGCTAGAAGAGCAGAATTCCCCCTCATGTGACCCCATTTTGGAAACTATACCTCTTGGAGAATTTATCTACAGGTGTAGTGGCGATTTTGACTCCATGGGTGTTTTCCAGAAACAAGCAACAATGAATGTTGCCGAGTGAAAATTGCAAACTGAAGTTGGAGTGACCAGTACGCTGTAGTGACCAGTATGTGGCAGTAACAAGTAAGTTATGCCCAGCCCGTGCTTCTGGAGGCATGCACCCCTAAGTGAAAACGGCAATCTTGCCACTATAGTACATTGTAGTGCCCAGTAAGTTGTAATGCACAGTACAGTACCCAGGTCATGCTTCTTGAGACATGCATTCCTAAATAATCGGGCTCTTATCGCTTCAGAACCGCCAAACATGGACGGTATATATGTGGTTTAGGTACACTGTGGGGCTCACAAGGGAGGAGGGCATTTGGATTTGGTAGCAGAGAATTTGCTGAATTTTTAGCGGGTGAGGAGCCATTTAGCTTTTCCAGAGCCTTTGTGCTACCAATAAAGTGAAAGCCCCCTGTATTTCCTTTAATAGATGATGAACCTGAGTGAGGACTTTTTTTGGACTGAGTTGAAGCTTTTATTGTGAACATTTAACATAACATATGGGATAACATGTATGCAGCGCTCTATGCTGACCACTTACTTTGGGGTTTCCATCTAAATCTCCAAGTGACGTGATTCAGATGAAACCCCAGAGGGATCCATTCACTATATTGAGGCAGCAGAGTTACTCTGGACTCCATCTGGCCTCTGTTCAGCGGTGTTCTTTTCAGACATGCACAAAACTGTGGCAGATAGCACTTTTATTTAATCCTAAAAAGATGGACATCGCTGGATCACAGGTCAGGCGGAGTCCACAGTACATCCATCTGCCTCATTATAGGCAATCTTCCTCCAGAGGTTCTGTCTGAATCACGTATTTCATTGATTTAGATGGAAATCCCATTGCAAGCGTTCAATGCAGAGTGCAGGATAAATGTGCGCCAAGCCTTAGTGCGATCTTTGGGAGGCAGAATGAAAAATCAACAGCAGTTGAAGAATTGGTTTATTTATTTTTTACGCCATTTCAGGTGCGGTATAAGTGATTATGTGACTTTATTCTTCAGTACCAACTCTGCTGCGTCACCATCAGCCCCAGTGGTCTCTTCAAGCAGCGTCGGCTAAGATCTCACATTTGCCAAGTACATTGTCTCACATTTATTCCACAAACTTTATTTCCCCTTTATTTCACCTTTTATTGGATGCCCAAGGGACACGGACTGGGTCATTGCTGCCGTGACACGTCCCCTTAAGAACCGGCCCGATACCAAGTATCCCCATGGCCCTGGCGGGCGCTGCATAACAAACTCATGAAATAGACCTGGACAGAAATGATGGTACCTTTAACTTAATATTTTGTTGCACAACCTTTTGAGGCAATCATTGCATCAAACGATTCTTGTAACTGTCAATGAGACTTCTGCACTTCTCAACAGGTTGTTTTGGCCACTCCTCAAGAGCAAACTGCTCCAGTTGTCTCATGTTTGAAGGTTGCCTTTTCCAGATGAGATGTTTCAGCTCTTTCCAAAGATGCTCAATAGGATTTAGGTCAGGGCTCATAGAAGGCCACTTCAGAATAGTCCAATGTTTTCCTCTTAGCCATTCTTGGGTATTTCCAGCTGTATGTTTTGGGTCATTATCCTATTGCAAGACCATTGACCTGCAACTGATACCAAGCTTTCAGACACTGGGCAGCACATTTCTCTATACAATCCCTTGATAATCTTGAGATTTCATTGTACCCTGCACAGATTCTAGACACCCTGTGCCAGATGCAGAAAAGCAGCCCCAGAACATAATAGAGCCTCCTCCATGTTTCACAGTAGGGACAGTGTTCTTTACTTGATATGCTTCATTTTTCCATCTGTGAACAAAGAGCTGATGTGTCTTGCCAAAAAGTTCTATTTGTGTATCATGTGTCCATAGGACATTCCACCAGAAGCTTTATGGTTTGGCAACATGTAGTTTGGCAAATTCCAGTCTGGCTTTTTATGATTTTTTTCCAACAATGGTGTCCTCCTTGGTCGTCTCCCATGAAGTCTACTTTGGCTCATACAACAATGACTGCTGTGATCTGCCACTGATGTTCCTTGAGCTTTAATCTGTTTAGACGTTTTTCTGTGCTCTTTTGTTACCACTCATATTATCCGTCTCTTTGATTTGTCATGAATTTTTCTCCTGCAGCCACATCCAAGGAGGATGGCTACAGTACCATGGATCTTACATTTCTGAATAATATGTGCAACTATAGTCACAGGAACATCAAGCTGCTTGGAGATGGTCTTATAACATTTACCTTTAACATGTTTGTCTGTAATGTTCTTTCTAATCTCCTGAGACAACTCTTTCCTTCACTTCCTCTGGTCCATGTTGAGTGTGATACACACCATGTCACCAAACAGCACAGTGAGTATCTGTAGCCCTATATACAGGCCACTCACTGATTCCAAGATTGTAGACACCTGTGATGATAGTTAGTGGACGCGCCTTGATTTAACATATCCATTTTGCTACATTATTTTCAGGGGTACCATAATTTCTGTCCAGGCCTATTTCATAAGTTTTATTTTTTTTTTCATTCTGTGGAAGCATGGTTGAAATGAAATGTCTGACATTGATTTGTTCATTTTCATAGATGTTTTATCAATTATTACTTTTATCAGATTCAAGTTATTTCGGTCACCATTGTGGGGTTTTCTGTCATTAAACAACAATTTTGACCATGTGTGTACAACTCGTTATCCTGAAAAGAATGTTTCTTAATATTTTTTCCAGTCTAATCCATTTGAACTGCGGTTTTGTATGCTTTATTGTCAGTCCATAATAGTGGAGCATTACTCTGACAACATTGTTACCAGCAGCGACCTGGGATTCAGAGATGCTTCCAGGGATCTTCCCATGCTGTTACCATGACATTTCAGTGCTGTTTTCCATCATTTTCAGTAATTTTTAGTGTTCTTCCATACCTTTGGGGGGGGGGAGCCACAGGAAAAATGCTCAAGTTTCATATTGACTTCCATTGTACTCATTACTCGGGTTGAGAACCCGAGCATTACGATTTGCTTGACTCGAATAATGAGTACCTGAGGATTTTAGTGCTTGCTCATCAATATATAACACAAAATAAAATTGAAAAATATTTCTGGATTCAATTAATTACCAGTATACTACTAATTGTTTCTGTTACATTTCTTTGGTATTTGAGACTAAAAAAGTGTTGAACAATTTGTCTACATTAAATTTGTCATCTATACAGTATTAGGTGCTTTCTGTGAAATTTTGGTGATAGGTAAAACTCCAAAAAAGCATTTACAATTTTTACTGGATTCATTTAGTCAACTGTACAATATTAGATGCTTTCTGTGACATTTTGGTGGTATATAAGACTATAAAAAGCATTTAAAAATTTGTTTGGATTCAATAAATCATCCATACAGTATTAGGTGCGTTATGTTACATTTTTGTTGTATATAAGACTACAAAAAAGTGTTGAAATTTTTTTTCTGTATTTACTTAGTCATCCATACAGTATTAGGTGCTTTCTGTTACATTTTGGTGGTATATAAAACTCCAAAAAGGCATTGAAAAGTTTGCCTGGATTCAATTCATCATCCATGCAATATTAGATGCTTTGTGTGTCATTTTGGTGGTATATAAGACTTAAAAAAAAAGTGGTAAAAAATTTTCTGGATTCTATTAATCATCCATACAGCATTAGGTGCTTTCTGTGACAATTTTGGTGGTATGTAAGATTTAAAAAAAGTTAAAATATTTGTCTGCATTCAATTAGTCATTCATAGAGCATTATGTGCTTTCTTTGCCATTCCAGTGGTATATAAGACTACAAAAAAGTGTTGAACATTTTTTTGGCATTCAATTACTCATCTATAGAGTATTACATGCTCTGGAGTACATTTCTGTTGTATACAACTCTCCAAAAAAGCATTTAACATTATTTCCTTATTATATTGCTTTTCCATAGAGTATTATGTGCTCTGTGGTACATTTTGGTGGTATATAACCCTCAAAAATAGTGTTGAAATTTTTTTTTGTATTCACTTATTCATCCATAGAGTATGAGGTCCTCTAGGGTACATTTCTGTGGTATATAACCCTCCAAAATAGCGTTTTTAGTATTATATTGCTCATCCATAGAGAATTACGTGCTCTGGGGTACATTTCAGTTTTATCGAACCCTCCAAAATAGCGTTGAAAAATTTTTCTGTATTCAATTATTCATCCATAGAGTATTACCTCCTCTTTTCTAGTAGTGTTGCAAATAAATAACTATCAAAAAAAAGAAAAAAGAAAGCCAATGCATAAACATGTGCACACCTGCTACAAGATGAAAGATAATCAAAATTTTATTATATTATATAAGCACACAAGGACACAAGGATATAAAACCAATTAAAAACAAAACACCCTTCCCCATATGAGAGTGTCAAGAACGATGCCCTCTATATATATCACCAATCTGAACATAGCAAGCTACAATAAGCAAGGAAATTACCCAACTTGTGCTGTAATACAAAAATACAAATACATATATGCATCTGAATAATTACAACAATTTGTAATCAAATTCCCAATTCTGTATATAGAGACAAAAATAAGGGCGTCCCCAAATTTGTCTAAAGCAAGTGACCACTGCACAAATGATATAGTCCTGTTGGAGTCAGTGAGATATACACAGATGTGCCCAAGGAATACCAAAAGTATGGGGCATATCTATAATAGAATGTAAGGCAAAGGCTCACAAGTAGTTAGAATAGAGTTAGTGCAAAAGCATAAGGAGATATAAGCCAGCCCCAAATATGGGCAAATCATGAATCACACCAACACATGATGGAGCAAACCTGCAGATATGCGTGTAGAAGCTGCAGGAACTCCGACTACAATAGTCAGAACCAAGAGGGCATGGGGGAGAGAAAGGGTGTGGGCGAATCCCACGAGTATCGCTGCTGCTAGGCAGCTTCGTCAGGGAAGATGGATCCCTGTTGGAAGGTGTCCGCTTTATATAGTAGTTGTAATCATAGGAATAGATTACCGGTGTCTGCAGAAGCCGCCGGCGAACTGGAAGTAAGGATGAGAGCCAGGGGCGCAAGCGCAGTAGCGTGATGAGGGATGGAGAAACCGCGCATGCGTAAAAGATATCAATCAGAATAAGGGATAAAAACAAGCGCAGTGTGCGGCCACACATCAGTAGAGGGGGCGCGCATGCGCCCTGAGAAGAAAGAGGCAGATTGCCAAATAAATAACTGGCATCAGCCATGTCATTGCCATTTGTGAGCCAAATAAATACTTTTTCAGGATCATTGTATGTTTTCTAGTAGTCTGAGAAATAAATGTCATCAGCCGTCTTGTTGCCACTTCTAGGCCAAAAGAAATAATTTTTTTGCACTGCTTTTTTTCTATTAGTGCTGCAAATCGATAATTAGCATTAACCATCTCGTTGCCATTTGTAGACCAAAGAAATGATTTTTCAGGACCGCTCTGATTTCTAAGGCTAGGTTCACATTGCATTAACAGCAGCCCCTTCAACACTTGCGTTAACGGGCTGCTGTTAACGCAAGTGCAGATATGTCAACGTGCTAGCGCAGATAGAGCTAGCAGATGCTCTATCTGCGCTAGCAGTGACGGACCTGGAAACGCTGCAGCCCGAGTCCCAGGGTCCGTCACTCAATGACGGCACATCGCTAGCTCACGCCCATTGTGGGCGTGCTCTAGCGATGCGTCCGACATTGAACTAAATGGCGGCATTAACGGACTACGTTACACTGCGTTATGCCGTGGTGTAACGTAGTCGGTCTAACGGACACCAAAAACGTAATGTGAACCTGGCCTAATGGTATTGCAAATAGATAATTGACATCAGCCATTTCATTGCCATTTGTAGGCCAAAGAAACTAATTTTTCTGGACTACTGTTTGTTTTCTAGAGCAGTTGCAAATAAATAATTGGCCTCAGCCATCTCGTTGCCATTTGTAAATCAAAGAAATAATTTTAAAGAACCACTTTTTTCTTTTCTATAAATAAATGGCATCAGCCATCTTGTTGTCATTTCAAGGCCAAAGAAATAAATTTTAAGGTTGGTTCTATGTACTCTGCATTTCCCTTCCTGTGGGAGTCCAGTTCCTTTAAGCAGCTGTGTTATTTTTTAGTAGTTTTTCGAATAAATAATTATCATCAGCTATCTCATTGCCATTTGTAATCCCCAAAAATTGTTTTGGGAACTTTTTGTGTTTTCTAGTAGTGTTGCAAATAAACAGTTGGCATCACCCTCCTCGTTGCTATTTGTAGGCCAAAGAAACAAGTTTTTAGGACTGCAAAGAAACATTTTTTCCTTAATAATTACATGTATATAATGCAAAATAAATAAACAAATTATATATATATATATATATATATATATATATATATATATATATTGTAGCATAGCGCCTACTACTTGTCTTGGGGGACACTTGCTTAGCACGGGATTAACGCACTCAGGCACAGTTTTCTATCAAAAACACAGTCTCTTAGGTTTATTTCTCACAACATAAACCACATCCACAGGAACTTAGTAACAGCTTGAACAGTATCTGGACATATTCAACTTTACCACAGTTCGTCTCTGACCCCGGTCAGCATTACACACGGTTTTCAGACCGTTAACCGTTGGCAACCTTCACGGGTTCCTGGACACCTCTTGGCCTCAGAGGTGCCCCATACACAATGTCTCTCTTTCTTTTCACTCTGACCCCGGTCAGTACAACATGGTTCCTTCCCGTTACCTGTGGGTGCCGCACAGGTTCTCGGATACCTCTCTTCCTTAGAGGCATCCTGCAGACATTCACACTCTGTCTTTCCTTTTCTCTGACCCCGGGCAGTACAACACGAATCTCCATTCATTACCTGCCATTGCCGCACAGGTTCCTGGATACCTCTCCTCCACAGAGGTATCCTTCAAACGTTCCTTCACGCTGACCCCGGTCAGTACAACATGGATCTCCATCCGTTCCACAGTCTGGTCTGTGTGAGGTCCAGAGCCCCCGCCATGTGCTCTTCAGGGAGCCGACACTCCCAACACATGGGGCTATCTCCAGGACCTTCCAGCACAGACTATTCAGATCCACACTCAGAGCCCCTGTGACCAAACCTCAGTCACATTATATGCTACCAACCACTCCCCTAGATGGGAGTGCGTTTGTGTGACTAGTTTGTCCCACCCATCTCACACAACTAGCCTAATAAGTCTCCCTTACAACTACACCATAGATATACACACTCTTGAGGGACTACAGGTCCCAGAACAACAACTTTGCATCAGACTTACCACGCAGACTACCTCTGCGACACATATCGGCCATTCACAACACTGCTAGTCACTGTTTTACCGCCATTATCACAACAGATATGCCTCCATGCATATCCCAAGGAGCACACACAGCGCACCCTAGCTGCCACAGGGGTCACTACACCACATAATATATATATATATATATATATATATATACTGCTCAAAAAAATAAAGGGAGCACTTAAACAGCAGAATATAACTCCATGTAAATCAATCTTCTGTGAAATCAAACTGTCCACTTAGGAAGCAACACTATTTGACAATCAATTTCACTTGCTGTTGTGCATATGATCTGGACAACAGATGGAAATTATTGGCAATTATCAAGACACCCTCAATAAAGGAGAGGTTCTGCAGGTGGGGACCACAGACCACATCTCAGTATCAATGCTTTCTGGCTGATGTTTTGGTCACTCTTGAATGTTGGTTGTGCTTTCACGCTTATGGTAGCATGAAATAGACTCTACAAATCACACAAGTGGCTTAGGTAGTGCAGGTCATGCAGGATGGCACATCATTGCGAGCTGTGGCAAGAAGGTTTGCTGTGTCTGTCAGCGTAGTGTCCTGAGGCTGGAGGCGCTACCAGGAGACAGGCCTGTACACCAGGAGACATGGAGGGGGCCGTAGGAGGGCAACAACCCAGCAGCAGGACCGCTACCTCAGCCTTTGTGCAAGGAGAAACAGGAGGAGCACTGCCAGAGCCCTGCAAAATGACCTCTAGCAGGCCACAAATGTGCATGTGTCTGCACAAACGGTTAGAAATTGACTCCATGAGGATGGTCTGAGTGCCCGACGTCCACAGATGGGGTTGTGCTCACAACCCAACACCATGCAGGACGATTGGAATTTGCCATAGAACACCAGGATTGGCAAATTCCCAGTGCTCTTCACAGATGAAAGCAGGTTCACACTGAGCACATATGACAGACGTGACAGAGTCTGGAGGCACCGTGGAGAGCGATCTGCTGCCTGCAAAATCCTTCAGAATGACTGGTTTGGCAGTGGGTCAGTAATGGTGTGGGGTGGAATTTCTTTGGAGAGCCACACAGCCCTCTATGTGCTCGCCAGAGGTAGCCTGACTGCCATTAGGTACCGAGATGAGATCCTCGGACCCCTTGTGAGACCATATGCTGGTGCGGTAGGCCCTGGGTTCTTCCTAATGCAGGGCAATGCCAGACCTCATGTGGCTGGATTAATCCCAACATCCTATTTAAATTTTGGCCTGCACTTTAATATTAGATAATAACACAAAACTGTATGAATTTTTCATCACAGTAAACAAGTGACTGAAAAGAAAAGTTAAAGTGAAATAAAAAGAATTCTTTATTAAATGACAAAGATAAAATACAATATTGAATTGAAAAAGACAGGGGAAGAAAAAGAACCTCCAAGAAAAGTTTCAGGAGAAAGGCACAATAAGCCACCACATATGATGAAAAGATTTTGAAGCAATGAACCGCTAAAGTATAGGAAAGGATCCCTATAGCCTGCCAAATAAATCAATTGCGGCCAGATCCTAATGGAATTACAAAAATGTACACAACAAGATAAAAAGGAGAACCAGTATAAATAAATGTTACCTGGCAAAAATATATTGTTGAGTGCAGTGAAGGAAGAGAGGGATGCTGGGTGCCGTTTCCTGCGCCCTCATGTGGCTGTAGTGTGGCTGCAGTTCCTGCAAGATGAAGGCATTGAATCTATGGACTGGCCTGCCCGTTCCCCAGTCCTGAATCCGATTGAACACATCTGGGACATCATGGCTCGCACCATCCACGAACATAACGCTGCACCACAGACATGCCCAGGCATTGTTGGGAGGTCATACAAGCACATGGAGGCCACACACACTACTGAGCATCATTTCCTTGTCTTGAGGCATTTCGACTGAAGATGGATCAGCCTGTAATTTAATTTCCCACTTTGATCTTGAGTGTCATTATATATATATATATATATATATATATATATATATATATATATATATATATATAGTATGTGACTGTGTATCTATAAAGGTCACCATATATCTATTACCTCCTGATGTGGACACTTTCATGGGTCCACATACATCAGTGTGTATCATGTCAAGTGGTCTTGTACTTTTTTTCTTACTCTCCATAAGTTTTTTATGAGATTAAGGTCTGGAGACTGGCTAGGCCACTCCAGGACTTTAATGTGCTTCTTTGTGAGCCTTGGCTGTATATTTTGGGTCATTGTCTTGATGGAAGACCTAGCCATGACTCATTTTTAATGTCCTGGCGGAGGGAAACAGGTGTTCACTCAGGAGTTTATGGTACATGGCTCCATCCATCCTCCCATTGTAGGTGAAGTAGTCCTTTGCCCTTAGCAGAGAATCACCCCAAAGCATAATTTTTCCACCTCCATGCTTGAAAGTGGGGATGGTGTTCTTTGGGTCATATGCAGCATTTCTCTTCCTCCAAACACGGTGAGTTGAGTTAATGCCAAAAACTTCAATTTTTGTCTCCTCTGACCACAGCACCTTCTCCCAATCATTCACAGAATCATCCAGGTGTTGGCAAATTTCAGATGGACCTGCACAGGTGCCTCCTTCAGCAGGGGGACCTTGCGGGTACTGTAGGATTTTAAACCCTTTAAAGCGTAATGTATTACCAATGGTTTTCTTGGAGGCTGATCTCTCACTTTCCTCATAATCAAGCATACCCCATGAGGTGAGATTTTACATGATGCCTCAGATCGATGTCGATTGACAGTCATTTTGTATTTCTTCCATTTTCTTGCTATTGCACCAACAGTTGTCTCCTTCTCATCCAGCATCTTACCTATGGTTTTGTAGCCCATTCCAACTTTGTGCAGGTCTATGATCTTGTCCCTGACATCCTTATATAGCTCTTTGGTCTTGCCCATGTTGTAGAGATTAGTCTGACTGATTAACTGAGTCTGTGGATAGGAGTCTTTCATAAAGGTGACTATGTAAGACAGATGTCTTTAATGCAGGTAATGAGTTGATTAGGAGCATCTAATTGTCTGTAAGAGCCAGAACGCTTAATGGTTTGTAGTGGATCAGATACTTATTTCTCACTGCAAAATGCAAATAAATGTATCTAATTTATACAATGTGATTTCCCGGATTTTATTTTTGATATTCTATCTCTCAATGTTAAAATTAACCTACCCATAAAATTATAGACTGTTCGTGTCTTTGTCAGTCGGTAAACTTACAAAATCAGCAAGGGATCAAATACTTATTTCCCCCACTGTATTTTATCCTGTCTGGTTCTGCTATGGTTTTATTGTACGCGGTGTTAGGGTTGGCGGAATGCACCGAGTATAAATATATGTAATAATAGGTGCGTTTGCAACCCGGGGTCCACCGTGCAGGAGAGGAACCTGCTGCTAGCAATTGGCGGCGCTATATGGCGGTATTAGCAAACTTTGTTACTTCACAGAATCACTAGGATAAGGAAACGCTGTGCCCTGTTAACCTCACAGAGGAACACAGCTACCAAACAGAGCAAAACTGTGGTCATGCAGTCAGCATAGCACACAACCAACTCCTCACCGGAGGTGCCGGTATTCTAGGTGCTTATTTCAGCCAAGACCTGAATCCAAACACACAAAACTCCTCACCGGAGGTTCCGGTATTCTAGGGGCTTATTTCAGCCAACCCTGACCTCATGCAAGCATGACCACACAGTAGCAAGGCTCAAAACATAGGTTGATACTAGTGCTGTCACGATCCAATTTTGGATTTGTGGCAGATCTGGTTTACCTCAGTTTAAGACCTTTTTTTCCTTTCTGGTCATCGGGGGTTAATGCAGTTTCCCCCCCCCGGTGGCCGCTGGTGTTATTGCATAGCTGCTGGGTCAGCTGATGTTTGTGGTGACCACTCCCTCCATCCTTTAAGAGGACACCTGGTTCATCAGCTGACTGTCGGTGTTAGTTCATTCTAAAGCGACCAAGCTGGGAGAAGGAGCTTGCTGGGAACTGTTGTTCTACTGCTGTATCCAGTGAATCTGGTGTTACTTCCTGCTGTTCTGTGCCTTGCAGCATTAAGCTAAGTGTTGTTTACCTTTACCTTGTCTGTATTTCCTATATTTGTATTGTTTTGCCCTGTGCACATTGTGTTTTCCCATGTGTCTGCGGCGTGGTGCGTTTATTAGTTTTCCCTGTCTGTGCTTTCTGTAGGGGTTGGTGAGAGGTCTTATCACTGGGTGGCGGGTGGAGGTTTCAGCTTAGTAATGAAACAGGACTCAGGGTCAGGCCTGGCGGCCCAGACATGCACACCTTCAGTGTAAACTCTGGGAGAGGGACAGATAGGGTTTCCCTTGTTTGAGAGATTTTGCAGGGGCCCGGGTAATCAGCTGTAGTCTACCCAGTACCCCCGTGACAAGCACATGGCCGTGCAGCCATGCAAACCTTTTATAGCTGTAGCAGACAAGGACCTTCCTGGTGGTCCAATAGGAGCTGCTACAGGACCTGAGCATGTGACCCCAGACCTCCAATGGTAGGTCGTCCCGTGGGCATGCTCAGTGTGGGAAAAGCGGGACTTAATCCCAGAAAAACCTGCTCACTGCTGAACATTGCTGGCTATAAAGACAGAGCCTGGAAGGGCAGTAGTAACCAGTCATCCAGTATCAGCCTGAGCCAGACGCTGGGACCGACGTCTCCACTGAGCAGGCTCCACTGCGGCTGGAGGAGAATGGGAGACCGCAGCAGACATGGTTCAAGATTCCCCCTGTGCAGCGGCGGGAACTTGACACCTAAGGCTGGTTTCACATTTGCGTTTAAAAACGCAGCGTTTAAAAAAAAAATGTAGGTGATGAAAAAACGCATGTAAACGCGTGCAAACGCTGTGTTTTTTAGACGCATCCGTTTTTGCATGCAGTAAAAAAACGCTGCATTTTGACGCGTTTACATGCGTTTTTTCATGCGTTTGCGTTTTTGAAACGCATGCTGAGAAGTGTGTGACAGCTGCCAATCATCAAAATCAACTAGAAAACCCACTATAAATAGAAATAGCTAGGGTTAGGGTTAGGGATAGGGTTAGGGTTAGGGATAGGGATAGGGTTAGGATCCCTAGGGTTAGGGTTAGGGTTAGGGGTAGGGTTAGGGTTAGGATCCCTAGGGTTAGGGTTAGGGTTAGGATCCCTAGGGTTAGGGTTAGGGGTAGGGTTAGGGTTAGGGTTAGTGTTAGGGGTAGGGTTAGGGCTTGGATCCCTAGGGTTTGGGTTAGGGGTAGGGGTAGCTTTTTATTAGAAGAATGTCCTGGTCACCAGGTCACTGATAAGCCACCCCCCACCATCAAGGTGATAAAGGGATCCAAACCCTAACCCTAACCCTAACCCTAGGGATCCTAGGGATCCATAGGGATGTTGACCTGGTGACCAGGACATTCTTCTAATAAAAAGCTTTGTTCAATGTGGACACCCCAAGATTTTCGGTATTGCTATAGAGTACTAAAAATATTAACTCGTAGAGTATTCACTGTCATATTGTTAGGGTTAGGGTTAGGGGTAGGGTTAGGGTTAGGATCCCTTTATCACCTTGATGGTGGGGGGTGGCTTATCAGGGTGTATTCTTGTTTTTTTCTATAAAAACGCATGCGTTTTTAACGCAAGCAAACGCATGTGCTTAAAAACGCATGCGTTTACATAGACAACAATACTTTTTTTGCCACAAAAAACGCATGCTTTTTTGCGGCAAAAAAACGCCTCTAGAAATTACTACATGTTGCATTTCTGCGACAGAACGCATGCAGCAAAAAAACCGCATGCGTCGTTAAACACGGCCAAACGCGTACAAAAAACGCATGCGTTTTTAATGTTAAACATAGGGAAAAAAACGCATGCGTTTTTTTCTGTACAAACGCTGCAGATCAAAACGCATGTGTGAAACCAGCCTAACACACGGCTGCTGAATTACCGGCTTTTTATCTATTTACAGTGGGTACGGAAAGTATTCTGACCCCTTTAAATTTTTCACTCTTTGTTTCATTGCAGCCATTTAGTAAGTTCAAAAAAGTTCATTTGTTTTCACATTAATGTATACTCTGCACCCCATCTTGACTGAGGAAACATAAATGTAGTATTTTTTGCTAATTTATTAAAAAAGAAAAACAGAAATATCATGTGTAGTGTTGAGCATTCCGATACCGCAAGTATCGGGTATCGGCCGATATTTGCGGTATCGGAATTCCGATACCGACATCCGATACTTTTGTGATATCGAGAATCGGTATCGGGATTGATATTAATGTGTAAAATAAAGAATAAAAATAAAAAATATTGATATACTCACCTCTCCGACGCAGCCTGGACCTTACCGATGTAACCGGCAGCTTCCGTTCCTAAGAACAACCAATCACAAGCCGCGACGTCATCTAAGGTCTTTCAAGCGCTCATTCTTAGGAACGGAAGCTGCCGGTTACATCGGTAAGGTCCAGGCTGCGTCAGAGAGGTGAGTATATCAATATTTTTTATTTTTATTCTTTATTTTACACATTAATATGGATCCCAGGGCCTGAAGGAGAGTTTCCTCTCCTTCAGACCCTGGGAACCATACAGGATACCTTCCGATACTTGGTGTCCCATTGACTTGTATTGGTATCGGGTATCGGTATCGGCGATATCCGATACTTTTCGGGTATCGGCCGATACTATCCGATACCGATACTTTCAAGTATCGGACGGTATCGCTCAACACTAATCATGTGGTCATAAGTGTTTCTGATCACGAATCCTAATGAGACATATTTGTGCCGAATTTATGTTTGGCGATTGTTTTCCGAACATATTTGCTCATATCTAGTCATGTGTTTGGATGCTTCTGATAGGTTTTTTGGAAACATGTGAGTTAATTAGAGACTAGTGTTGAGCGATACCTTCCGATACTTGAAAGTATCGGTATCGGATTGTATCGGCCGATATCCGAAAAGTATCGGATATCGCCGATACCGATACCTGATACCAATACAAGTCAATGGGACACAAGTATCAGAAGGTATCCTGGATGGTTTCCAGGGTCTGAAGGAGAGGAAACTCTCCTTCAGGCCCTGGGATCCATATTCATGTGTAAAATAAAGAATCAAAATAAAAAATAGGGATATACTCACCCTCTGACGCGCCCTGGTTGTAACCGCTGCAACCGGCAGCCTCCGTTCCTAAGAATGAGAGCTGAAAAGGACCTTCGATGACATCGCGGCTTGTGATTGGTCGCGTGACCGCTCATGTGACCGCTCACGCGACCAATCACAAGCCACAACATCATCGAAGATCCTTTTCAGCTCTCATTCTTAGGAATGGAGGCAGACGCTTAGACCGGTGAGAGCCGGGGCCGCCGGAGGGGTGAGTATATCCATATTTTTTATTTTTATTCTTTATTTTTTACATGAATATGGATCCCAGGGCCTGAAGGAGAGTCTCCTTTCCTCCAGACCCTGGGAACCATACACTGGGAACTTCCGATTCCGATTTCCGATATCACAAAAATATCGGAACTCGGTATCGGAATTCCGATACCGCAAATATCGGCCGATACCCGATACTTGCGGTATCGGAATGCTCAACACTATTAGAGACACACCTATGGATGCATTTTAATGCACATCTGAAACATACTGCTTTTTTTTGCATAGCATAATGGGAAAGTCTAAAGAAATCAGCCAAGGTATCAGAAATACAATTATGAACTTGCACAAGTCTGGCTCATCCTTGGTACAATTTCAAGATACCTGAAGGTGCCTCTTTCATCTGTACAAACAATTATACGCAAGTACAAACAAGATGAGAATGTCCAGCCATCATACCGTTCTGGATGGAGATGGGTTCTGTGTCCCAGTGATGAACGTGCTTTGGTCAGACATGCGCATGTCAACCCAAGGACAAAAGCAAAAGACCTTTTGTGAAGATGATGGTGGAAGCCGGTAAGATTGTGTCAATGTCCACAGTGAAACAAGTACTGTATCAACATGGGCTGAAAGGCCACTCTGCCAGGAAGAAGATGTGGCGCCCCTGAGGGTCCAGTCGCCACAGAGCTCCTGCACCTCAGCCAGAGGTGTGGTACTCCGCTCTCAGGTAAGGAGGGGACACTACCCAGTACCCACACACTAGCATCCAACACTAGACCTCTATAGGCCTGGAGGGAACTAGGTAGAGGGTGTGGGTGGATAGAGTGGAGTTGTCATGGAAAAAAAAGGGAGGAGATAGTTAGTGAGCAGAGGGAGTTGGAGCTGGGGATTTGAGGAGTGAGGAGCTCATCCCAGCACCAGAGGACAGAGAGAGAAGTTCCAGAGAGTGAGAGAGGAAGAAGGGGTCCTTGGGGGGCATGGGTAGTGAGTAATCCACCTGTGGGGCCCGAATCCATGCCAACCATAGTTGGGTGGAACGACCAGGTTGTAGTAAGGGACCGGCCTTAGACTAGTGGAGAAACTGAGGGCTCAGCCAGCAACCCGGAGACTGAAGTAACTGCATGTGCTACAGTCACAGCCACACATATTTGCTGAAAAGGCAGCCATATAGGATCAAGGAGACCAAGAGGACGTCGCCCGACAGGATCCGAGGCTGCTGTCTTGGGACACTGTGTGTGAAGGCGCAGGGCAGGAGAGGCGGGAGCCAGCGCAGTGAGACGGCAAGAGAAGGAACATGAGAAGGGGGTTCTGACAAAGTGTACTCCAAAGTACCTGGGAGCTTACTGGACCACAGACCCAGAGGACACAGCACCCAGCTGGGAATTGCACATAAGAACTGTGAGTAAAGTGTGGAAACTGCACCCTGCTGTGTCCTCTAAATTATTACTGCATCACCTGCCCTTCACTACAACATTCACCATCATAGACTTTAACTCTTTAACTGCCCTGGGGCCTAGCTCTATCCGTGGGGAGCTGCAACATATCTGCTGCGTCACCACCTGCCCCAGTGGACCTGATCCACAGTGTTGGCCATCTCCTTATTGCCGGACACCACAGGTGGCGTCACGAACAATCTGCCCATAAACTTTATTCCCCTTTAATTTCAATTGACTTTGATATTGGATGACCAGGGCCACAGACGGGGTCACTGCTGCCGTGACCATCCCCTTAAGGACTGTCAGACCTGGCCCAAGTACCCCACGGCCCTGGCGGGTGCTCCAAAGCCATCACTCCAAAAGAAACATAAAAAAGCCAGGAGCAAAGACCATAATTTTTGCAGACATGTTATGTGGTCTAATGACATTAAAATTGGACTTTGTGGGCATAATGACCATCGTTACGTTTTAAGGAAAAAGGGAGAAGCTTGGAAGCCTAAAAACACCATCCCAACTGTGATACACGGTGTGTCAGCATCATGTTGTTGGGTTGTTTTGCTGCAGGAGGGACCAGTGAACTTCACAAAATAGATGGCAGCATGAGAAAAGAAGATATACTAAATCAACATCTCAAGACATCAGCCAGGAAGTTAAAGCTTGGGCAGAAATGGGTCTTCCAAATATACAATGACCCGAAGCATACTGCCAAAATGGTAACAAAGTGGCTTAAAGGGAACCTGTCACCCCGTTTTTTCCGTTTGAGATAAAAATAGCGTTAAATAGGGCCTGAGCTGTGCATTAAAATAGTGTATTTTGTGGACCTTGATTCCCCACCTATGCTGCCGAAATACGTTACCAAAGTCGCCGTTTTCGCCTGTCAATCAGGCTGGTCTGGTCAGATGGGCGTGGTGACATCGCTGTTTCTTCCCCCAGATCTTGCTTATTTTTCCATTGGTGGCGTAGTGGTCTAGTAGTTTAGTTCTCCTTTTTATGGTGTGTAGGGGTTTAGTTCTCCATCCACAAGTGCCTTGGTGATTCCAAGACTTGTGAAGCAGCCCCTTCCCCGCCTGCCCCCACAGCCACCAGAGTCACTAAGTGCCCCATCAGGTGTCAGTGGTAAAATGCAACCTGGCAGACATAGTTTTTCAAAGAACGGTTGATGTCTGCAACATGCAGGTGTAGTGCAGGCACAGCTTTGTTGTAAAAGTAATGGTGACTGGGCAACTGGTAATGGGGGATGCAAAGGCCATCAGCTTTTGGAAACTGCCTGTTTCTACAAGGCGGAAAGGCAGCATTTCCGTGGCCAACAGATTGGAGAAAGTTAAATTCAAGTTCTTTGCTTTGGCATGTGTAGGAGGAAACAATCTTTTATGTGACCACAACTGTGGGATTGAGGGTTTGCTGCTGTGCTGAGAGAGGATGGAGTAGGGTGAACATGACAAACTGCTGGACTGTGACAGAGGTGCAGATGGAGATGTTATGGTGGATTGAGAAACATATGATGTGCTCAGCATCTGAGATCAGTCAAAAACAGGAGGCATGTCCACTTCCGTAACAGCGGACAGGCTCTCACTCAAGCTGACTGTAACAGGTAAACAAGTTGAGGTGCTGCAGCCAGAGACCTGTGTGAGAAAATTTGCCATGGTAAGGGAGGAGGAAGAACCCGAAGATGCGGTTGATGGGGTGGACGGTGGTCGGTGAGGCCCTCTTTTCTGCTTATTAGCACAGTGAGATTCCCAGCTTAACACATGTTGATTGCGCACGTGCCAGTTCATTCATATAGTAGTCAAATTATTGCATTTTTTTTACTCTACTCTGTCGCTTTTAAGAAAGTTGGCAGATAAGGTGAGTTGTCAGTTTTGGAGATCTGAAAAAAGACCCATGTTAGGCAACTGGAGACCCACGAACGCTGCTGACCACTGACTGAGTTGGGGCTGAGGATGCATTGCTTGTTGTGGTTGAATAACTCTGTGTCTGTGCAGAAAGCCACATCATAGCTGTTAGGGTTGAGCGAAACGGATTGGACAAATTCAAAAATTGCCGACTTTCGGCAAAGTCGGGTTTCGTGAAACCCGACCTGATCCCACTGTGGGATCGGCTATGAGGTCGGCGATCTTCGCGCCAAAGTCGCGTTTCATATGACGCCATTTCTCAGCCAATGAAGGAGGACGCAGAGTGTGGGCAGCGTGATGACATAGGTCTCGGTCCCCACCATCTTCGAGAAGGGCATGACAGTGATTGGCTTTCTTTCTGCGGCGTCACAGGGGCTATAAAGGGGCGTGCACGCCAACCGCCATCTTACTTCTGCCGATCTGAGCATAGGGAGAGGTTGCTGCAGCTTCGTCAGAAGCAGGGATATAGTTAGGGAGGGAAGATTAACCCCCAAACCGCTTGTGCTGTAGCGATTTCCACTGTCCAACACCACCTTTTGTTTGCAGGGACAGTGGAGGCTATATCTTTGTGCATCAGCTCTGTAGCTTATTAGGCTGCCTTATAAGGCTCCCTGATAGCTGCATGGCTGTTTGCACCACTGCTGTGCAAACCAACTGCTTTTTTAAAAGCAAAAATCCTGTTGCTCCTTTCTGCACAGTTATCTGGTTTATTTGTCCACAATTTTGTGTGCAGCAGTCCTTTTTATTGCTGCCATACTTGTCCTGAGATCATTGTAGGGAGATTGAAATTGTACTACAGTCCTTGTATTTTTTCATAGATCTTCCAGCCACTTTCTGATACTTACATTGTGTTGTGTTATACCCTGGGCCTGAGTTGAGGTGCAGTCTCCCCCCAAAATAAAAGGGAGATTTAAATTCTCACAAAGTGGATATATACGTCAGTGCTGTTAGTTTGTCGGATATCAGCCAGCCACTTTCTGCCACTTACATTGTGTTGTGTTATAACCTGGGCCTGAGTTGTTGTGCAGTCTCCCCCCCAAAAAAAGGGAGATTTAAATTCTCACAAAGTGGATATACGTCAGTTCGGTTAGTTTGTCGTATATATCAGCCAGCCACGCCACTTACATTGTGTTGTGTTATACCCTGGGCCTGAGTTGAGGTGCAGTCTCCCCCCAAAATAAAAGGGAGATTTAAATTCTCACAAAGTGGATATATACGTCAGTGCTGTTAGTTTGTCGGATATCAGCCAGCCACTTTCTGCCACTTACATTGTGTTGTGTTATAACCTGGGCCTGAGTTGTGGTGCAGTCTCCCCCCAAAATAAAAGGGAGATTTAAATTCTCACAAAGTGGATATACGTCAGTTCGGTTAGTTTGTCGTATATCAGCCAGCCACTTTCTGCCACTTACATTGTGTTGTTTTATGCACAGGGCCTGAGTTTTGGTTCAGTCTCCCAAAAAAAAGGGAGATTTAAATTCTCAACAAGTTTATATACACCTTTTACCTTGTTTTACTGTGCTATATAACTGTTGTTATTTTGGTTAGCTTTTCCCAAAAATTAGGAAGTCTGGTGGAAGAGGCCGTGGGCGGTCGTTGACAGCTGGTACTGATGGTGGTGGTGGTGGTGGAGCATCTGGTGGTACTGGGAAAAGCAAAATAGCAGCTAAGGCTGGAGGTGTTGAGCCAGAGTCATCGTCTAGCTATACAAGGCCTCGAAGGCTCCCTTATCTGGGAGTAGGAAAACCGCTTTTAAAGCCGGAGCAGCAGGAAAAAGTTTTGGCTTTCCTTGCTGACTCAGCCTCTAGCTCTTTCGCCTCCTCTTCAGAAAGTTCCAAATTTAAAAGCAGCGAGTCGTCAGTGGATGCTCCCGGTCAGGAACAAGTCGCTTCCTTGTGTCGTTTGCCCAAACCAACAGAGAAGGATGCGTCAGGTGACACAACAGGTTACTCCATGGAGCTCTGTACACATACCGTGAATGGGTTAGAAAGGGAAATTGTTAACAGCCCATTACAAGATGAATCGGACATGGAGTGCACTGATGCACAGCCACAGCTAGATTATTATGCTGTTCCATTGACTCATATCACTACATTGCCCTCGCAGTATACTGAGCCAGAAACTGACCCTGATGAGACTATGGTGCCACGTCCCGAATGCTATAGCACCTTACACGGTGACACAGAGAAAGGTGCACATGACATTGAAGAGGAGGTGATAGATGACCCAGTTGTTGACCCAGATTGGCAGCCATTGGGGGAAGAGGGTGCCGCTGACAGTAGCTCAGAAGCGGAGGAGGATGATCCGCATCAGCCATCTACATCGCAACAGCATTCATCTGGCAGGCCCGTCTCAGGCCAAAAACGTTTGTCAACAAAAAAAACAGTTTTAGGACAGAGTGGCCATCCGGTGAAAGTAGCACAGCGTGCAATGCCTGAAAAGGTATTCCATAGTAGGAATAGTGGAGTGTGGCAATTTTTTAACCAAGATCCGAATGATCAGTGCAAAGTTATCTGTAAGAAATGCTCAAAGACCTTTAGCAGAGGGAAGAATCTTCAAAATTTAAATACAACGTGCATGCTTAGACATTTAACCAGCATGCACTTGCAAGCCTGGACTAACTACCAAACGTCCCGTACCGTTGGTGCACCTGCTCAGAATGAAGGTAGTCAGCAACGCTACATTGCTTCCCTCACTGTAAGCCCACCGGTTAGGACACCACCAGCAGCAAATGTGGAGGTTTCGTCGCAAGGCCAAAGCAGTCAGGGAATCACAAGGTTTTTGGTAGGAAACACTGTATGTAGGTCAACATCCAGAATACCATCACCAACCCTCTCTCAATCCGCCATGTCCACCACCACCACCACCACTGCTTGTTCCACCATATGCAGCTCTCCAGGCCAGCTCACTCTACAAGAGACTTTCGTTAGGACAAGAAAGTACTCATCCTCTCATCCGCGTACACAGGGTTTGAACGCCCACATTGCTAGACTAATCTCGTTAGAGATGATGCCCTACCAGTTGGTTGAAAGCGAAGCTTTCAAAGACCTGATGGCCTACGCAGTACCACGCTATAACCTACCCAGTTGGCACTTCTTTGCAAGAACAGCCATCCCAGCCCTCCACCAGCATGTCAAAGACCTCATTGTCCATGCACTGAGGCAATCAGTCAGTGGAAAGGTGCACCTCACAACAGATGCATGGACCAGTAGGCATGGCCAGGGACGTTACGTGTCCATCACGGCGCACTGGGTTAATGTGGTGGATGCAGCGTCCTCAGGGGACAGCCATAGTGTGACAGTTCTGCCTAGCCCACGGTCTAGGAAACAGTTGGCTGTTGGCATTCGCCACCGCTCCTCCTCCTCCCCCTCCTCCTCCAGAAGCCGAAGCTCGTCCACAAAGCGCAATCGCACGACCACTCCATCCGCAGCTGCCAGTGTTGCACACGAGGTATCCCATTATCAAGCAGCTAGTGGTAAGCGGCAGCAGGCTGTGTTGCAAATGAAGTGTTTGGGCGACAACAGACACAACGCAGAAGTTCTGGCTGAGTACTTGCAGCAAGAAACTCAGTCATGGCTGGGCAGTGTACATCTTGAGGCAGGCAAGGTAGTCAGTGATAACGGAAGGAATTTTATGGCTGCCATAGCCCTTTCAGAACTGAAACACATACCTTGCCTGGCTCACACCTTGAACCTGGTGGTGCAGTGCTTCCTGATAAATTATTCGGGGTAACCAGCCCTGTTCCTCAAGGTGTGAAGACTTTGCTCGCACATCCGCCAGTCGCATGTACACTCCAGCCGTATGCTGAACCATCAAAGATCGCTGAATTTTCCCCAGCACCGCCTAATAATTGACGTTGCAACAAGGTGGAACTCCACACTGCACATGCTTCAGAGGCTGTGCGAACAGAGGCGTGCTGTAATCTATTTGTGGGAGGATACACATGCATGGGCAGGCAGTTGGATGGCAGACATGGAGTTGTCTGGTGTGCAGTGGTCGAAGCTACAAGACCTCTGTCAAGTCCTTCAGTGTTTTGAGGAATGCACACAGCTGGTAAGTGCAGATGACGCCATCATAAGCATGAGCATCCCACTAATTCATCTGCTGATGCAAAGTTTGAGGCACATTAAGGAGCAGGCGTCTACAGCCGAAGATGAGAAAAGCCTTGATGACAGTCAGCCATTGTCTGCTCAGGGGTCTACAGCCGAAGATGAGGAAAGCCTTGATGACAGTCAGCCATTGTCTGCTCAGGGAACTCTCCTGGACGAGTTGGCGGACAAAGAGGAAGAGGAGGAGGATGATGGGGATGAATATTTATGGGAGGAGGATGCTTCTCAGGGGGCAATAGAAACTGGTGGCGTTGCAAGGTCAGGCACAGGGTTTTTGCGGGACACAAGTGATGTTGATTTGCAAGAAAGTGCTCCTCAACCCAGCACAAGCAGTGAATTGACACCTGGAACATTGGCCCACATGGCTGAGTATGCCTTGCGTATCCTAAAAAGGGACCCCCGCATTATCAAAATGATGACTGATGACGATTACTGGTTGGCCTGCCTCCTGGATCCACGATATAAAGGAAAATTACAAAATATCATGCCACATGAGAACCTTGAGCAAATATTGGCTACCAAACAAGCAACTCTGGTAGACCGTTTGGTTCAGGCATTCCCAGCACACAGCGGTGGTGATGGTTCTCACACGAGCTGCAGGGGGCAACATGGCAGAGGTGTTAGAGGTGCACAAATCAGAAGTGGCGTTGGAGAGAGGGGTTTTATGACCAGGTTGTGGAGTGATTTCGCAATGACCGCTGACACGACAGGTACTGCTGCATCGATTCAAAGTGACAGGAGACAGCATTTGTCCAGTATGGTTACAAACTACTTTTCAGCCCTTATCGATGTTCTCCCTCACAGGTCATTCCCCTTTGATTACTGGGCATCTAAAAAAGACCAGGAAATAAGAGAAGAATTCCAGCTCAACGAGGCAGTGAAAAGTAAAACTTGGTACTTTATTCACTTCATGTTAGAAGCAGAGGATAAAACATCAGCACAATAAGAATAAAACCCTATCTACGCGTTTCAGGTGACAAGGCACCCTTAGTCATGTCGTGATATCATGACTAAGGGTGCCTTGTCACCTGAAACGCGTAGATAGGGTTTTATTCTTATTGTGCTGATGTTTTATCCTCTGCTTCTAACATGAAGTGAATAAAGTACCAAGTTTTACTTTTCACTGCCTCGTTGAGCTGGAATTCTTCTCTTATTTCCTGGTTTCTACACGCCCTGACACAGCGTCTCCGTGCTCCGAGCCTCCTGGGATCTCTACTGTGGTGAGCTGGACCTTCCTTTTTTGCTACTATCTAAAAAAGACACCTGGCCTGAATTGGCAGAATATGCATTACAGGAGCTCGCTTGCCCTGCTGCTAGTGTGCTATCCGAAAGAGTCTTAAGTGCTGCTGGTTCAATACTGACCGAAAAAAGGACACGTCTGGCTACCTGAAATGTCGATGATCTATCCTTCATTAAAATGAACCAATCATGGATTTCCAATTATTTGGCCCCACCTTCCCCTGCTGACACGTAGCTTGCCTGAAAAATGTCTTGCTTTTGGCCTCCTCTTACTGACTGCTCTAATTCCTCCATTTGCAGCTGCTGAATGTCCACCATAGGCCATTTTTATACCTCCCTAAATGGGCTGATTCCCCCCACAGGGCCGTGGTCATCACCTGGCGCAAGCACCTGTGCGAGTGTTGTTTGCCTGGACAGGTGGGTGTGCCCCCTCTTGGGCGACGGCACTGGCACAGGGTCCCTCATAGTACAATGAAGTGTCTCTGACGGTGGTGGTGCACCACCAACGTCAGACACATCGTCGTAATATGAGGGGCCCTGCGCCAGTACCGCCGCCCACGAGAGAGTGTCCCCCCTCTGGTCGAACAGTGCTCTACCACTTGCAATACTTACCTCTCCCTGCTCCACCACAGTGTAGTCTGTGCTGATAAATCCTTCAATGGCACTGCCAATACAAATTTGTGGAAACGATAGATTATAGTTAAAATATACAGGGGCCCTGGCCTCCATTTAGACCATTTAATACTTTGCGCCTACTACCACTGTCTGCTACTCAGCAGAGGAGCCCACCCCTGTACATATGTATGCCACTTGTTTACTTATGACCAATTTTTTGGTTGACATTTAGCCCACTTTATTATTTGGGCCTACTAACTTAGTCTGCTACTCCTTACAATTGTCCTCCACTGCGCCAAGCTATGCCACCTGTTTACTCCTGTTACCAATTTTGAACTGCATTTAGCCTACTTATTTAGGCCTACTAACTGTGTCTGCCTCCCATTACAGTTGTCCTCCACTGCACAAAGCTATGCCGCCTGTTTAGTCCTTTTACCAGTTTTGAACTGCATTTAGCCTACTTACTTATTTAGGCCTACTAACTGTGTCTACCTCCCATTACAGTTGTCCTCCACTGCACAAAGCTATGCTGCCAGTTTACTCCTGTTACCAATTTTGAACTGCATTTAGCCTACTTATTTTTTTGGACCTACTAACTGTGTCAGCCTCTCATTACAGTTGTCTTCCTCCGCTGAACAAAGCAATGCCGCTAGTTTAGTCCTGTTACCAATTTTGAACTGAATTTAGCCTACTTACTTTTTAAGGCCTACTAACTGTGTCAGCCTCTCATTATAGTTGTCCTCCTCCGCTGAACAAAGCAATGCCGCCAGTTTAGTCCTGTTACCTATTTTGAACTGCATTTAGCCTACTTACTTTTTTGGGCCTACTAACTGTGTCAGCCTCTCATTACAGTTGTCCTCCTCCACTGAACAAAGCTGAGCCGCCAGTTTACTCCTGTTACGAATATTAAACTGCATTTGGCCTACTTGTTTGGTTGGGCCCACTAACGGTGTCTGCCGCTCATTGCTTTTTTTCCTCCACTGAACAAAGATGAGCCGCCAATTTTCTCCTGTTTCGAATATTAAACTGCATTTGGCCTACTTGTTTGGTTGGGCCTACTAATGGTGTCTGCCACTCCTTGCTTTTCTCCTCCACTGAACAAAGCTGAGCCGCCTCTTTACTCCTGTTTCGAATATTAAACTGCATTTGGCCTACTTGTTTGGTTGGGCCTACTAACGGTGTCTGCTGCTCCTTGCTTTTCTCCTCCACTGAACAAAGCTGAGCCGCCAGTTTACTCCTGTTTCGAATATTAAACTGCATTTGGCCTTCTTGTTTGGTTGGGCCTACTAATGGTGTCTGCTGCTGCTGGTTGTTCTCCTCCACTGAACAAAGCAGTGCCGCCTGTTTACTCCTGTTATCAATTTTGAACTGCATTTGGCCCACTTTATTGCTTGGGCCTACTAACTGTGCCTGCCACTCATTACAGTTTTCCTCCACTGAACAAAGCAATGCCGCCTGTTTAGTCCTGTTACCAATTTTGAACTGCATTTAGCCTACTTTATTATTTGGGCCTATATCTGTGTTTCCTCCTCATCCTGCCCATTGCCCAGCCACTGCTAGATGAGTCTGCTGGTACATTGACCCAGACCACTACATTCCCCTTGCACTCTACACAGCCAGAATCTGACCCTGCTGAAATTCAGGTTCCCCTTCCCGCATACAATACCACCTTACACGGGGACAAAGAGGAAGGTGCAGATGAAAGTGCAGGTTCCTTCATCAGGTGGGGGGCATACTCATTGGCGACGTCACTGGCACAGGGCCCCTCATAGTATGCAAAATTGTCTCTGCCGGTGGGAGGCGCCACCGCCGTCAAACACACCACCGTACTTTGAGGGGCCCTGTGCCAGTGCCAATGCGAACGAGTGGGCCCCCCCTGCTTGCTCAGGATCACAGCACTTGCAAAGTTTAAATACTTACCTCTCCCTGCTCCACCGCCGTGACGTAGTCTACGTTTCCTGAGCCAACGAAAAACTTGAGCCAGCCCTACCCCCCACAACTTTAGCCAAATGACTGCCAATTTTCAATGCCTAACTATTATTATAAGGTAAATTAAGATTGACAAGCTTAAGTAGCAAGAATTCATGTTTTTGGCATTAAAATGGGCACTGCAGGGGTTTTCCTGTCCTCCACTCACTGCCGACTTTGATTCCCCATTGACTTGCATTGGGTTTCGTGTTTCGGTCGGCCCCCGACTTTTCACAATAATCGGCCGATTTCACCCAACCCAACTTTTGACAGAGTCGGGTTTTGCGAAACCTGACTCGATCCTAAAAAAGTAAAAGTCGCTCAACTCTAGTAGCTGCCTTGTCTTCCTCCTCCTCCACCTCCTTTGCTGAGCTATTCATTTAGAACTGTCCTCCTACCTCTTCTCTTACTCCCTCTTAAGCTGCTTAGAATATGGCTTCAGACCGCGCCATTCCACTGAAACTGACCTGACTAAAGTCACCAACTACCTTCTAAATGCCAAATCTAAGCGATGATAGTTTGTCCTCCTCCTCCTGGACCTACCATCTGCCTAAGACAGGGGACTATTTCCTCTTACTACAGACTTTCTGATCTCTTGGCATTACAGATTTGGCCCTTTTTTGGATCTCCTCATACCTAACCGACAGGACATTCCGTGTCTCCCACTCACACACCACCTCCTCATCTCTCTCCCTCTGTGTCAGTGTCCCCCAAGGTTCAGTTGTAGGACCCCTGCTCTTCTCCATCTACATTTTCCGCCTGGGACAGCTGATAATGTCACAGCTTTCAGTATCACTTCTATGCTGATGACACACAGATCTACCTCTCTGGACCTGATTTAACTTCCTACCAACCAGAATTCCAGAATGTGTGTCTGCTATTTCATCTTTTCTGCTAGATTTCTGAAACTTAACAAGTATAAAATCAAATTTCCACCATCTCATTCATCCCCCAACTGACCTATTCATCAAAGTCGATGGCTGCCCACTCTTCCTAGTCCAGCAAACTTGAATCTTATCTCTCCTTCAAAGATCAGATCCAAGCCATTTCCACTTGTCGCCGACTCCAACTCCAAAACATATCCGGGATCTGCACATTCCTCAACCATTAATCTACAAAATCAGCAGTGCACACACTCATCATCTCCTGCCTTGAGTACTGCAACCGCCTGCTCTGTGGCCTCCCATCTACCATTCTCGCACCTCTCCAAACTATCCTAAACTCTTCTGGCAGACTAATCCACCTGAAGCGATGGCCGGGAGACCACCACGGTGCAGGAAGACTACCGTACACAAGATGAGGTGCAAACAACAAAGGGTAGATTTATTGGATGGCAAAGAATGAAGTGTATGAGGAAGATGCAAACAGGGGTATGGAATGGCAAAAGATAATTTACAAGAGTTATATTCTTTAGCTTGTCCGTAAAATAGCATGGTGCTCCAACTATTACACGGCTCCCATGTACTGACTACTGAAGCCTACACTAGGCCCTAACATGTGCACAAAACAGGAACAAACTCACGGTGATGTTGGAGACTCAGATCCAGTCTCGTGGGGCCCCCAACAGTCTAGTATGGTGGTGTGCACGGCTTTCTGCCAGCTCCATGAAACGTGGTCTTCTCCTTGCTTCTGGGTCCTGGAGATGCTCCTGGAAACTGTAAATCCCTTTCTCGGTATCTTCATGGCTTCTCAAATTCATACAGGACAGCCACTCTTGCTGCACCCGGAAAAGTCTGTCAAATTTCACAAGTCCACTCCATTACAAGCTGTGGGTCCTCTCTTGCAGAAAACAGCACAAAGTTCTCTCTGCAGCAGCTTCAACTCACACAGGCTGTTCATTCTCCCCTCTGTCAATCCCTGCGCTGACTCCCCATTGCCAAGAGAGTCCAGTTGAAAAGTCTAACTTTGGCATTCAAAGCTATCAAAAACCTGTTTCCTCCATACGTCTGTGACCTGCTCTCCCTTCTGTATACTTACCTGTGCGCAACTTCCCATCCTTACAAGATTTCCTTCTCTACTTCCCTCTTATCTCTTCTTGCCACAATCACATACATGATTTGTCCCCAGCATCTCCCCTTCTGTGGAACACTCTATCCCAGCACATCAGACTCTCGCCTACCATGGAAACCTTCAAAAGGAACCTGAAGACCGACTTCTTCCTACTAGCATGGAACCTGCAGTAACCCTTGCTCCCCGATACTGCCTTATGGCCCGCTGTACCCTCACCTACTTTATCGAAAACATGGGAGAAAAAGAAGTGTGCAAACACAAGGCTAGAATCACATTTAAATAACATCAATCATTTTATTTAAGTACAAATATGTATGCAAGACCAAAAAGACACGTTTAAAAACAATGAAAAAGTCATTAAAGCTAATATGAGTACTAGCTGGAGGACCATGTAAGGACCAACCAGACTCCTCCACTGTGTTCACCTGGGAAATGATCATATATAATCCCTCCAAAGCTGGGTGTTCGGTTGGGACCCCGTGACTCTGCCACTGTTCACACTAGGTAGGCTTTAACATTAGAGAGTGTAGGTACTGTTCCAATTTCGTATACCTTGTCGCAGTGGGACAGCTTTTTATCAAAAACAGTGTTTACTAAATACCCTATGTTATTTAATGCACTTGCTTTTTTACTTATTTATTTTCATTAGGGTATATGTACAAACTGTCTTTTCTTTGGTTTTGTTTGCTTCCATGGCCAGTGTGAACATGCTTTTACATCATGCATGTTTTCAAGTTATACTCCGGCTCAGTTTTCGGTTTATCTCCTTAATGGGTGTAGCACATTGCATGTAGCAGTAGGCCTCCGAGACCGGCAGGCATCCACTTACATTCAATCAACTACCCGTCTTACAATCCTTACATTTTTCTGACAATGGAAGTCTACGAAACTGATATTGGTGCCACCTGAGTGTGGCTTAGCATAAAAGCAGGTAGAGGTGTTGCATGTGGTATCAGGGCTCCCAGCACAGCAGGCCTACATTGACCTCTTACCCACCTAGTTTTAATTTGAAGTTCAATTGAAAGCTGTAAATGCGGGCCCAGACCCCGATAACTCATGCCTGGCTGATTGCTTCCGTGCCACTTTAAAATTTGTACTGTGGGTAAATTGAGGCCACTTTCCTAGTGTCTGTCCCTAATTTGATGTGTTTTGGCAGCTTTTGGGCCCATTTGAAGGTGTTCGGTATGCGTTTGTTTTTGCCTCCCATTGACTCCAATGGCATTTGGCTATGTTTGACAAATTTTCAAGTCCCCTAAATAATCTAATAAATACAATAAAAAGATAATTAAGAAAATGTTTTTTTTAAATAATGAAAAAAATATAAAAGCTCAAATCACCCCTTTTTCTCCATTAAAAATTAAGAAATAAAAAAAATGAAAATTACACATACTGGTATTTGGTATTGCTGCATTCGTAAAAGTCCGATATATCAAAATATATTAACCCCTTAATCCCATATGACGTACTATCCCGTCAAGGTGACCTGGGACTTAATTCCCAGTGACGGGATAGTACGTCATACGCGATCGGCTGCGCTCACGGGGGGAGCGCGGCCGATCGCGGCCGGGTGTCAGCTGCCTATCGCAGCTGACATCCGGCACTATGTGCCAGGAGCGGTCACGGACCGCCCCCGGCACATTAACCCCCGGCACACCGCTATCAAACATGATCGCGGTGTACCGGAGGTACAGGGAAGCATCGCGCAGGGAGGGGGCTCCCTGCGGGCTTCCCTGAGACCCCCGGAGCAACGCGATGTGATCGCGTTGCTGCGAGGGTCTCCTACCTCCTTCCTCGCTGCAGGTCCCGGATCCAAGATGGCCGCGGCATCCGGGTCCTGCAGGGAGAAAGGTGGCTTACCGAGCGCCTGCTCAGAGCAGACGCTTGGTAAACCTGCAGCCCTGCACAGCAGATCGCAGATCTGACAGAGTGCTGTGCACACTGTCAGATCATCGATCTGTGATGTCCCCTCCTGGGACAAAGTAAAAAAAAAATTTTTCCACATGTGTAAAAAAAAAATAAAAAAATTCCTAAATAAATAATAAAAAAATATATATATTATTCCCATAAATACATTTCTTTATCTAAATAAAAAAACCAAAACAATAAAAGTACACATATTTAGTATTGCCGCGTCCGTAACGACCCAACCTATAAAACTGCCCCACTAGTTAACCCCTTCAGTAAACACCGTAAGAAAAAAAAAAAAAAATGAGGCAAAAAACAGCGCTTTATTACCATACCGCCGAACAAAAAGTGGAATAACACGCGATCAAAAAGACGGATATAAATAATCATGGAACCGCTGAAAACGTCATCTTGTCTGCAAAAAACAAGCTGCCATACAGCATCATCAGCAAAAAATAAAAAAGTTATAGTCCTGAGAATAAAGCGATACCAAAATAATTATTTTTTCTATAAAATAGTTTTTATCGTATAAAAGCACCAAAACATAAAAAAATGAGATAAATGAGGTATCGCTGTAATCGTACTGACCCGAAGAAAAAAACTGCTTAATCAATTTTACCAAACGTGGAATGGTATAAACGCCTCTCCCAAAAGAAATTCATGAATAGCAGGTTTTTGGTCATTCTGCCTCACAAAAATCGGAATTAAAAGTGATCAAAAATGGTCACGTGTCCGAAAATGTTACCAATAAAAACGTCAACTCGTCCCGCAAAAAACAAGACCTCACATGACTCTGTGGAGCAAAATGTGGAAAAATTATAGGTCTCAAAATGTGGAGACGCAAAAACTTTTTTGCTATAAATAGCGTCGCTGGTTTCACACTTGCGTTTTTGTCTGCAGCGTTTTTTGCACAAAAAAACGCATGCGTTTTTTCCCTATATTTAACATTGAAAACGCATGCGTTTTTTGTACGCGTTTGGTTGCGTTTTCAAACACATGCGTTTTTTTTCTGCATGCGTTCATTTTCAGAAATACAACCTGCAGTATTTTCTTGTGGCGTTTGTTCGCGGCAAAAAAATGCATTGCTGTCTATGCTGTCTATGTAAACGCATGCGTTTTTAAGCACATGCGTTTGTTTGCGTTAAAAACGCATGCGTTTTTATCGAAAAAAAAACAGAAAACACACTGAAAAGCCACCCACCACCATCAAGGTGATAAAGGGATCCAAACCCTAACCCTAACTCTACCCCTAACCTCACCCCTAACCGTTTAATGAACATTTTCTGACAGTCATAGTGCCACGTATTTAAGTGCCACGTATTTCAGTGCCACGTATTTCAGTGCCACGTATTTCAGTGCCACGTATTTAAGTGCCACGTATCACGTATTTCAGTGCCACGTGTTTCAGTGCCACGTATTTAAGTGCCACGTATCACGTATTTCAGTGCCACGTATCACGTATTTCTGTGCCACATATTTTAGTGCCACGTATTTAAGTACCACGTATTTCAGTTGCACGTATTTCAGTGCCACGTATTTCAGTGCCACGTATTTCAGTGCCACGTATTTCAGTGCCACGTATTTCAGTGCCATGTATTTCAGTCACGTTTAGGGTTAGGGTTAGGGGTAGGGGTAGGGTTAGGGTTTTCTTGTTTTTTCTTGTGTTTTCTTGTGTTTTCTTGTTTTTTCTATAAAAACGCATGCGTCTAAAAAACGCATGCGTTTTACCGCGTTTACATGCGTTTTTTCACGCATGCATGCAGATAAAAACGCCTTAGTGTGTGACAGCTGCCAATCATAAAAATCCGATATAAAAAACGCTATAAAAGTAAATCAAACCCCCCTTCATCACCCCCTTAGTTAGGGAAAAATAATAAAATAAAAAAAATGTATTTATTTCCATTTTCCCATTAGGGCTAGGGTTAGGGTTAGGGTTAGGGCTAGGGTTAGGGTTGGGGCTAAAGTTAGGGTTAGGATTACATTTACGGTTTGGATTAGGGTTGGGATTAGAATTATGGGTGTGTCAGGGCTAGGGGTGTGGTTAGGGTTACCGTTGGGATTAGGGTTAGGGGTGTGTTTGGGTTAGGGTTTCAGGTAGAATTGGGGAGTTTCCACTGTCCAGGCACATCAGGGGCTCTCCAAACGCGACATGGCGTCCAATCTCAATTCCAGCCAATTCTGCGTTGAAAAAGTAAAACAGTGCTCCTTCCCTTCCGAGCTCTCCCGTGCGCCCAAAAAGGGGTTTACCCCAACATATGGGTTATCTGCGTACTCGGAAGAAATTGAACAACAACTTCTGGGGTCCAAGTTCTCTTGTTATCCTTGGGAAAATAAAAATTTGGGGGGCTAAAAATCATTTTTGTGGGGAAAAAAAAGATGTTTTATTTTCATGGCTCTACGTTATAAACTGTAGTGAATCACTTGGGGGTTCAAAGTTCTCACAACACATCTAGATAAGTTCCTTGGGAGGTCTAGTTTCCAATATGGGGTCACTTGTGGGGGATTTGTACTGTTTGGGTACATCAGGGGCTCTGCAAATGCAACGTGACGCCTGCAGACCAATCCATTTAAGTCTGCATTCCAAATGGCGCTCCTTCCCTTCCGAGCTCTGTCATGCGCCCAAACAGTGGTTCCCCCCACATATGGGGTATCAGCGTACTCAGGACAAATTGAACAACAACTTTTGGGGTCTAATTTATCCTGTTACCCTTGTGAAAATACAAAACTGGGGGCTAAAAAATCATTTTTGTGAAAAAAAAAGGAATTTTTATTTTCACGGCTTTGCGCTATAAACTTTAGTGAAACACTTGGGGGTTCAAGGTTCTCAAAACACATCTAGATAAGTTCCTTGGGAGGTCTAGTTTCCAATATGGGGTCACTTGTGGGGGGTTTGTACTGTTTAGGTACATTAGGGGCTCTGCAAACGCAATGTGACGCCTGCAGACCAATCCATCTAAGTCTGCATTCCAAATGGCACTCCTTCCCTCCCGAGCTCTGTCATGCGCCCAAACAGTGGTTCCCCCCCACATATGGGGTATCAGCGTACTCAGGACAAATTGGAAAACAAATTTTGGGGTCCAATTTATTCTGTTACCCTTGTAAAAATACAAAGCTGGGGGCTAAAAAATCATTTTTGAGAAAAAAAATAATAATTATTTTCACGGCTCTGCGTTATAATCTGTAGTGAAACACTTGGGGGTTCAAAGCTCTCAAAACACATCTAGATAAGTTCCTTAGGGGGTCTACTTTCCAAAATGGTGTCACTTGTGGGGGGTTTCAATGTTTAGGCACATCAGGGGCTCTCCAAACGCAACATGGTGTCCCATCTCAATTCCAGTCAATTTTGCATTGAAAAGTCAAATGGCGCTCCTTCCCTTCCAAGCTCTGCCATGCGCCCAAACAATGGTTTACACCCACATATGGGGTATCAGCATACTCACGACAAATTGCACAACATTTTTTGGGGTCCAATTTCTTCTCTTACCCTTGGGAAAATAAAAAATTGGGGGCGAAAAGATCATTTTTGTGAAAAAATATGATTTTTTATTTTTACGGCTCTGCATTATAAACTTCTGTGAAGCACTTGGTGGGTCAAAGTGCTCAAAAAACATCTAGATAAGTTCCTTAGGGGGTCTACTTTCCAAAATGGTGTCACTTGTAGGGGGTTTCAATGTTTAGGCACATCAGGGGCTCTCCAAACGCAACATGGTGTCCCATCTCAATTCCAGTCAATTTTGCATTGAAAAGTCAAATGGCGCTCCTTCCCTTCCAAGCTCTGCCATGCGCCCAAACAATGGTTTACACCCACATATGGGGTATCAGCGTACTCAGGACAAATTGCACAACATTTTTTGGGGTCCAATTTCTTCTCTTACCCTTGGGAAAATAAAAAATGTGGGGCGAAAAGATCATTTTTGTGAAAAAATATGATTTTTTATTTTTACGGCTCTGCATTATAAACTTCTGTGAAGCACTTGGTGGGTCAAAGTGCTCACCACACATCTAGATAAGTTCCTTAGGGGGTTTACTTTCCAAAATGGTGTCACTTGTAGGGGGTTTCAATGTTCATGCACATCAGGGGCTCTCCAAACGCAACATGGCATCCCATCTCAATTCCAGTCAATTTTGCATTGAAAAGTCAAATGGCGCTCCTTCCCTTCCAAGCTCTGCCATGCGCCCAAACAATGGTTTACACCCACATATGGAGTATCAGCGTACTCAGGACAAATTGCACAACATTTTTTGGGGTCCAATTTCTTCTCTTACCCTTGGGAAAATAAAAAATTGGGGGCAAAAAGATCATTTTTGTGAAAAAATATGATTTTTTATTTTTACGGCTCTGCATTATAAACTTCTGTGAAGCACTTGGTGGGTCAAAGTGCTCACCACACATCTAGATAAGTTCCTTAGGGGGTCTACTTTCCAAAATGGTGTCACTTGTAGGGGGTTTCAGTGTTTAGGCACATCAGGGGCTCTCCAAACGCAACATGGCGTCCCATCTCAATTCCAGTCAATTTTGCATTGAAAAGTCAAATGGCGCTCCTTCCCTTCCAAGCTCTGCCATGCGCCCAAATAATGGTTTACACCCACATATGGGGTATCAGCGTACTCAGGACAAATTGTACAACAACTTTTGGGGTCCATTTTCTCCTGTTACCCTTGGTAAAATAAAACAAATTGGAGCTGAAATAAATTTTGTGTGAAAAAAAGTTAAATGTTCATTTTTATTTAAACATTCCAAAAATTCCTGTGAAACACCTGAAGGGTTAATAAACTTCTTGAATGTGGTTTTGAGCACCTTGAGGGGTGCAGTTTTTAGAATGATGTCACACTTGGGTATTTTCTATCATATAGACCCCTCAAAATGACTTCAAATGAGATGTGGTCCCTAAAAAAAAATGGTGTTGTAAAAATGAGAAATTTCTGGTCAAATTTTAACCCTTATAACTCCCTAACAAAAAAAATTTTGGTTCCAAAATTGTGCTGATGTAAAGTAGACATGTGGGAAATGTTACTTATTAAGTATTTTGCGTGACATATGTCTGTGATTTAAGGGCATAAAAATTCAAAGTTGGAAAATTGCAAAATTTTCAAAATTTTCGCCAAATTTCCGTTTTTTTCACAATTAAACGCAAGTTATATAGAATAAATTTTACCACTAACATGAAGTACAGTATGTCACGAGAAAACAATGTCAGAATCGCCAAGATCCGTCAAAGCGTTCCAGAGTTATAGCCTCATAAAGGGACAGTGGTCAGAATTGTAAAAATTGGCCTGGTCATTTACGTGCAAACCACCCTCGGGGCTTAAGGGGTTGAAAAATGAATGGTAAATGAGAAAAAAATCAAAACGCCAGAAGTAGTTTTTCGAACACTACAACAACACACAAAAAATAATAAGAAGCCATCAAAGCATCAAATCTACACCAAAATAAAATTCATATAAATATCAGCTCAGGGTGCAGCAAACAAGCCCCCATATAGCCTCATATCCTAAAATTTCATATGTTACGGCTCTTAGAAAATTGTGACACAAGCAAATGTTATTTTTATACATTTCTGATTTTTTTTTCAAACTTTTAAATAAAACAAAAACTACACGTTTGGTATCACCACAATCATACTGACCTTCACAATCGTAATGGCTAGGGTTGAGCGACTTTCATTTTTTTAAGATCGAGTAGGGTTTTGGGAAACCCGATTTTGTCCAGAGTCGAGTCGAGTGCAGTCGGCCGATTATCGCTAAAAGTCGGGGATCGACCGAAACACGAAACCCAATGCAAGTCAATGGGGAAGCATAGTCGGCAGTGAGTGGAGGCCAGGAAAACACCTACAGTGCCCATTTTAATGCCAAAAACATCCATTCTTGTTTCTGAAGCTTGCCAATCTTAATTAACTGTATAATAATAGTTGGGCATAGGGAATTGGGGGAAAGTTGTGGGGGGAGTAGGGCTGGCTCAAGTTTTTCGTGGGCCCAGGAAATGCGGACTACGTCACGGCGGTGTTGCAGGGAAAGGTAAGTATTTAAAAGTTGCAAGTGCTGTGATCCTGAGCAAGCAGGGGGGGCCCACTCGTTCGCATTGCCACTGGCACAGGGCCCCTCAAAGTACGGCGGTGTGTTTGCATGGCGGGGGCGCCTCCCACCAGCAGCGACACTTTTGCGTACTCTGAGGGGCCCTGTGCCAGTGACGTCGCCAACGAGTATGCCCCCCCACCTGATGAAGGAACCTGCACTTTCATCTGCACCTTCCTCTTTGTCCCTGTGTAAGGTGGTATAACATGCGGGAAGGGGAACCTTACTTTCAGCAGGGACAGATTCTGGCTGTGTAGAGTACAAGGGGAATGTAGTGGTCTAGGTCAATGTACCAGCAGACTCATTTAGCAGTGGCTGGGCAATGGGCAGGATGAGGAGGAAACAGATATAGGGCCAAAGAATAAAGTAGGCTACATGCAGTTCAAAATTGGTAACAGGACTAAACAGGCGGCATTGCTTTGTTCAGTGGAGTAGCAAACCCAAGAGCAGCAGACACTGTTTCAAGGGCCTAACCACACTAGTAGGCCAAATGCAGTTTAATATCTGATAGTATAGGGCGAAAGCCAGAATGTGGAAGCTCAGCTTTGTTCAGTTGAGGACAACACCAGGGAGGGGCAGACACCTTTAGTAGGCCGGAAAAGCCTATTGCATTTTTTAAAATGGTAATTTGGAGCAGAAGGTTGAAGCTCAGCTTTATTTACTTGAGGGCAACACCAGGGAGGGGCAGAAGCCGTTAGTAGGCCCTAACCACCATTTTTTTTTTTTAAACCACATAATGAGAGCCGGAAGGTTGAAGCTCAGCTTTATTTAGTTGAGGACAACACCAGGGAGGGGCACACAGACAGACACCTTTAGTAGGCCTGAAAAGCCTATTGCATTTTTCAAAATGGTAATTTGGAGCAGAAGGTTGAAGCTCAGCTTTATTTAGTTGAGGGCAACACCAGGGAGGGGCAGAAGCCGTTAGTAGGCCCTAACCACCATTTTTTTTTTAAAACCACATAATGAGAGCCGGAAGGTTGAAGCTCAGCTTTGTTCAGTTGAGGACAACACCAGGGAGGGGCAGACACCTTTAGTAGGCCGGAAAAGCCTATTGCATTTTTTAAAATGGTAATTTGGAGCAGAAGGTTGAAGCTCAGCTTTATTTAGTTGAGGGCAACACCAGGGAGGGGCAGAAGCCGTTAGTAGGCCCTAACCACCATTTTTTTTTTTTAAACCACATAATGAGAGCCGGAAGGTTGAAGCTCAGCTTTATTTAGTTGAGGACAACACCAGGGAGGGGCACACAGACAGACACCTTTAGTAGGCCTGAAAAGCCTATTGCATTTTTTAAAATGGTAATTTGGAGCAGAAGGTTGAAGCTCAGCTTTATTTAGTTGAGGGCAACACCAGGGAGGGGCAGAAGCCGTTAGTAGGCCCTAACCACCATTTTTTTTTTTAAAACCACATAATGAGAGCCGGAAGGTTGAAGCTCAGCTTTATTTAGTTGAGGACAACACCAGGGAGGGGCACACAGACAGACACCTTTAGTAGGCCTGAAAAGCCTATTGCATTTTTTAAAATGGTAATTTGGAGCAGAAGGTTGAAGCTCAGCTTTATTTACTTGAGGGCAACACCAGGGAGGGGCAGAAGCCGTTAGTAGGCCCTAACCACCATTTTTTTTTTTTAAACCACATAATGAGAGCCGGAAGGTTGAAGCTCAGCTTTATTTAGTTGAGGACAACACCAGGGAGGGGCACACAGACAGACACCTTTAGTAGGCCTGAAAAGCCTATTGCATTTTTCAAAATGGTAATTTGGAGCAGAAGGTTGAAGCTCAGCTTTATTTAGTTGAGGGCAACACCAGGGAGGGGCAGAAGCCGTTAGTAGGCCCTAACCACCATTTTTTTTTTAAAACCACATAATGAGAGCCGGAAGGTTGAAGCTCAGCTTTGTTCAGTTGAGGACAACACCAGGGAGGGGCAGACACCTTTAGTAGGCCGGAAAAGCCTATTGCATTTTTTAAAATGGTAATTTGGAGCAGAAGGTTGAAGCTCAGCTTTATTTAGTTGAGGGCAACACCAGGGAGGGGCAGAAGCCGTTAGTAGGCCCTAACCACCATTTTTTTTTTAAAACCACATAATGAGAGCCGGAAGGTTGAAGCTCAGCTTTGTTCAGTTGAGGACAACACCAGGGAGGGGCAGACACCTTTAGTAGGCCGGAAAAGCCTATTGCATTTTTTAAAATGGTAATTTGGAGCAGAAGGTTGAAGCTCAGCTTTATTTAGTTGAGGGCAACACCAGGGAGGGGCAGAAGCCGTTAGTAGGCCCTAACCACCATTTTTTTTTTTAAAACCACATAATGAGAGCCGGAAGGTTGAAGCTCAGCTTTATTTAGTTGAGGACAACACCAGGGAGGGGCACACAGACAGACACCTTTTGTAGGCCTGAAAAGCCTATTGCATTTTTCAAAATGGTAATTTGGAGCAGAAGGTTGAAGCTCAGCTTTATTTAGTTGAGGGCAACACCAGGGAGGGGCAGAAGCCGTTAGTAGGCCCTAACCACCATTTTTTTTTTAAAACCACATAATGAGAGCCGGAAGGTTGAAGCTCAGCTTTGTTCAGTTGAGGACAACACCAGGGAGGGGCAGACACCTTTAGTAGGCCGGAAAAGCCTATTGCATTTTTTAAAATGGTAATTTGGAGCAGAAGGTTGAAGCTCAGCTTTATTTAGTTGAGGGCAACACCAGGGAGGGGCAGAAGCCGTTAGTAGGCCCTAACCACCATTTTTTTTTTAAAACCACATAATGAGAGCCGGAAGGTTGAAGCTCAGCTTTGTTCAGTTGAGGACAACACCAGGGAGGGGCAGACACCTTTAGTAGGCCGGAAAAGCCTATTGCATTTTTTAAAATGGTAATTTGGAGCAGAAGGTTGAAGCTCAGCTTTATTTAGTTGAGGGCAACACCAGGGAGGGGCAGAAGCCGTTAGTAGGCCCTAACCACCATTTTTTTTTTTAAAACCACATAATGAGAGCCGGAAGGTTGAAGCTCAGCTTTATTTAGTTGAGGACAACACCAGGGAGGGGCACACAGACAGACACCTTTTGTAGGCCTGAAAAGCCTATTGCATTTTTCAAAATGGTAATTTGGAGCAGAAGGTTGAAGCTCAGCTTTATTTAGTTGAGGGCAACACCAGGGAGGGGCAGAAGCCGTTAGTAGGCCCTAACCACCATTTTTTTTTTAAAACCACATAATGAGAGCCGGAAGGTTGAAGCTCAGCTTTATTTAGTTGAGGACAACACCAGGGAGGGGCAGAAGCCGTTAGTAGGCCCTAACCACCATTTTTTTTTTTAAAACCACATAATGAGAGCCGGAAGGTTGAAGCTCAGCTTTATTTAGTTGAGGACAACACCAGGGAGGGGCAGAAGCCGTTAGTAGGCCCTAACCACCATTTTTTTTTTTAAAACCACATAATGAGAGCCGGAAGGTTGAAGCTCAGCTTTATTTAGTTGAGGACAACACCAGGGAGGGGCAGAAGCCGTTAGTAGGCCCTAACCACCATTTTTTTTTTTAAAACCACATAATGAGAGCCGGAAGGTTGAAGCTCAGCTTTATTTAGTTGAGGACAACACCAGGGAGGGGCACACAGACAGACACCTTTAGTAGGCCTGAAAAGCCTATTGCATTTTTCAAAATGGTAATTTGGAGCAGAAGGTTGAAGCTCAGCTTTATTTAGTTGAGGGCAACACCAGGGAGGGGCAGAAGCCGTTAGTAGGCCCTAACCACCATTTTTTTTTTAAAACCACATAATGAGAGCCGGAAGGTTGAAGCTCAGCTTTATTTAGTTGAGGACAACACCAGGGAGGGGCAGAAGCCGTTAGTAGGCCCTAACCAAAGTTGAAGGCCAAATGCAGTTTAATTTCTGATACTATAGGCCGAAAGCCAGAAGGTGGAAGTTCCGATTTAGACAGTGGAGGACAATTTGAATTAGGGACTGCAGACAGACTTAGTAGGCTGTCCCCTGTGGACCATGCATCCACCACATTAACCCATTGCGCCGTAATGGACACGTAATCTTCCGTGGCCATGCCTACAGGTCCATGCGTCTGTTGTCAGGTGCACCTTTGTACTCACAGATTGCCAGAGTGCATGGACAATGCGGTCTTCTACATGCTGGTGGAGGGTTGGGATGGCTTTTCTCGCAAAAGAAGTGTCGACTGGTTAGCTTGTAGCGTGGTACAGCGTAGTCCATCATGGCCTTATTAATAGTAAATAAAATATATAACTAGGCTCTATGAACTTTTAAATAGGTTCCAGGGGTACACGGGCAGCATTGGTGTGGTCAGTGGAGGAGTATTGCAAGTAGGGGCTGCAGACAGGCTATCAAAGGCCTAAAATAACAAACAGTAGGCAGTCATGGCAGTTTTACATCGGTTACATGGATACACAGGCAGGCACTCCAGGCAGCATTGTGGTCAGTGGAGGAGTATTGCAAGTAGGGGCCGCAGACAGGCTATCAAAGGCCTAAAATAACAAACAATAGGCTCATGGCAGTTTTACAGCGGTTACATGGATACACGGGCAGGCAGCTTGGTGGTCAGTGGAGGAGTATTTAAAGTAGGGACCGCAGACAGGCTTCAAAGGCCTAACATAAGAAAATGGGCTGGCTGTAGGCACTTTATAATTGGTTCCAGGGGTACACGGGCAGCAGTGGTCTGGTCAGTGGAGGAGTATTTAAAGTAGGGACCGCAGACAGGCTATCAAAGGCCTAACATAACAAACAATAGGCTCATGGCAGTTTCACAGCGGTTACATGGATACACGGGCAGGCAGCTTGGTGGTCAGTGGAGGAGTATTGCAAGTAGGGGCTGCAGACAGGCTATCAAAGGCCTAAAATAACAAACAGTAGGCAGTCATGGCAGTTTTACATCGGTTACATGGATACACAGGCAGGCACTCCAGGCAGCATTGTGGTCAGTGGAGGAGTATTGCAAGTAGGGGCCGCAGACAGGCTATCAAAGGCCTAAAATAACAAACAATAGGCTCATGGCAGTTTTACAGCGGTTACATGGATACACGGGCAGGCAGCTTGGTGGTCAGTGGAGGAGTATTTAAAGTAGGGACCGCAGACAGGCTTCAAAGGCCTAACATAAGAAAATGGGCTGGCTGTAGGCACTTTATAATTGGTTCCAGGGGTACACGGGCAGCAGTGGTCTGGTCAGTGGAGGAGTATTTAAAGTAGGGACCGCAGACAGGCTATCAAAGGCCTAACATAACAAACAATAGGCTCATGGCAGTTTCACAGCGGTTACATGGATACACGGGCAGGCAGCTTGGTGGTCAGTGGAGGAGTATTGCAAGTAGGGGCCGCAGACAGGCTATCAAAGGCCTAAAATAACAAACAATAGGCTCATGGCAGTTTTACAGCGGTTACATGGATACACAGGCAGCTTGGTGGTGAGTGGAGGAGTAGTGCAAGGAGTGTCTGTCCCAGTACTCCCAAAATATAAATAGATGTTAATGTCTCGCAAAACAACCAAAACAAAAAAAAAAGGTGGCATACTTAGGTACAGGGGTGGGCTCATCTACTGAGTTTCTGACATAGTAATTTGGCAGTAACTATTTAATGGTGCCAATATAGGACACAGACACAGACTACTTTAAGTTGCATCATAGATGTCTACAAATTTGTATTGTCAGTGCCAGACATTGAATGATGTCAGCGAATAGACTAAAGATTGGTGGAGCTGTGCGACATAATTTTGCACGTGGTAGAGCACATTTTGAGCTGGGGTAGGGGGGAACTCTCTTGAGGCCGGCGGGACCGCCCCAGGGCCCCTCATGTTACAACGGTGTGTCTGACGTTGGGTGCGCACCACCACCGCCAGAGACACTACATTGTACTATGAGGGACCCAGTAGCAATGCCGTCAACCAAAAGCGAGCACACCCACCTCTTCAGACAAACAGCAGTCTCACGGGTGCTTGCGCCAAGTCGCGATACCACGGCCCCGTGTGGGGAGTTTTGCCATTTAGGGAGGTGTAAACATGTCGTATGCTGTACAATCAGCTGCAGCAAATTAGACATTAGAAAAGTAATTCACAGGCAAGAGCTTTTCATAGGAAAGCTAGGTGTCGGCCGGGCAAGGTGGGGCAAAAGATTTCGAAATCCAGTTGTGGTTCATTTTAATGAATGTTAGATCGTCAACATTTTGGGTAGCCAGACGAGTCCTTTTTTCGGTTAATATTGAACCTGCAGCACTGAATACTCTTTCTGATAGGACACTTGCTGCCGGGCAAGCAAGCTCCTGCAATGCATATTCTGCCAATTCTGGCCAGGTGTCTAATTTGGAGGCCCAGTAATCAAATGGGAATGACGGTTGAGGGAGAACATCGATAAGGGATGAAAAATAGTTAGTAACCATACTGGACAAATGTTGTCTCCTGTCACTTTCAATTGATGCAGCAGTACCTGTCCTGTCTGCGGTCATAGCAAAATCACTCCACAACCTGGTCAGAAAACCCCTCTGTCCAATGCCACTTCTGATGTGTGCACCCCTAACACTCCTAGTCTGCTGCCCCCTGGAGCTCGTGTGAGAACGATCACGTGCGCTGTGTGCTGGGAATGCCTGAAGCAAACGGTCAACAAGAGTTGATTGTTTGGTTGCTAATATTAGTTCCAAGTTCTCATGTGGCATAATATTTTGCAATTTGCCTTTATAGCGTGGATCAAGGAGGCAGGCCAACCAGTAATCGTCATCGTTCATCATTTTCGTAATGCGTGTGTCCCTTTTTAGGATACGTAAGGCATAATCCGCCATGTGGGCCAAAGTTCCAGTTGTCAAATCTCCGGTTGTGATTGGTTGAGGGGCAGTTGCAGGCAAATCTACGTCACTTGTGTCCCTCAAAAAACCAGAACCCGGCCGTGACACGCAACCAAATTCCTGTGCCCCCGGGAAAGGTTCGGCATTAAAAATATACTCATCCCCATCATCCTCCTCGTCCTCCACCTCCTCTTCGCCCGCTACCTCGTCCTGTACACTGCCCTGACCAGACAATGGCTGACTGTCATCAAGGCTTTCCTCTTCCTCTGGTGCAGACGCCTGCTCCTTTATGTGCGTCAAACTTTGCATCAGCAGACGCATTAGGGGGATGCTCATGCTTATTACGGCGTTGTCTGCACTAACCAGCCGTGTGCATTCCTCAAAGCACTGAAGGACTTGACACATGTCTTGTATCTTAGACCACTGCACACCTGACAACTCCATGTCTGCCATCCTACTGCCTGCCCGTGTATCCTCCCACAAATAAATAACAGCACGCCTCTGTTCGCACAGTCTCTGAAGCATGTGCAGTGTTGAGTTCCACCTTGTTGCAACGTCTATGATTAGGCGATGCTGGGGAAGGTTCAAAGACCGCTGATAGGTCTGCATACGGCTGGCGTGTACAGGCGAACGTCGGATATGTGAGCAAAGTGCACGCACTTTGAGGAGCAGGTCGGAGAACCCAGGATAAGTTTTCAATAAGCACTGCACCACCAGGTTTAAGGTGTGAGCCAGGCAAGGAATGTGTTTCAGTTGGGAAAGGGAGATGGCAGCCATGAAATTCCTTCCGTTATCACTCACTACCTTGCCTGCCTCAAGATCTACTGTGCCCAGCCACGACTGCGTTTCTTGTTGCAAGAACTCGGACAGAACTTCCGCGGTGTGTCTATTGTCGCCCAAGCACTTCATAGCCAATACAGCCTGCTGACGCTTGGCAGTAGCTGGCCCATAATGGGACAACTGGTGTGCAACAGTGTCATCTGCCGATGGAGTGGTTGGCAGACTGCGTTCTGTGGAAGAGCTGTAGCTTCTGCAGGAGGACGAGGAGGAGGAGGAGGAGGGGGTGCGAACGCCTACAGCCAACTGTTTCCTAGACCGTGGGCTAGGCACAACTGTCCCTAAATTGATGTCGCCTGTGGACCCTGCATCCACCACATTCACCCAGTGTGCCGTGATGGACACATAACGTCCCTGGCCATGCCTACTGGTCCATGCATCTGTAGTCAGGTGCACCTTTGTACTCACAGATTGCCTGAGTGCATGGACGATGCGCTGTTTAACATGCTGGTGCAGGGCTGGGATGGCTTTTCTGGAAAAAAAGTGTCGACTGGGTAGCTCGTATCGTGGTTCAGCGTACTCCATCAGGGCTTTGAAAGCTTCGCTTTCAACTAACCGGTAGGGCATCATCTCTAACGAGATTAGTCTAGCTATGTGGGCGTTAAAACCCTGTGTACGCGGATGCGAGGATAAGTACTTCCTTTTTCTAACCAGAGTCTCATGTAGGGTGAGCTGGACTGGAGAGCTGGAGATCGTGGAACTTTCGGGTGTGCCGGTGTACATGGCAGACTGAGAGACGGTTGGAGACGGTATTGTTTCCGCCGGTGCCCTAGATGCAATATTTCCTCCTACAAAACTGGTGATTCCCTGACCCTGACTGCTTTTGGCTGGCAAAGAAACCTGCACAGATACTGCCTGTGGTGCGGAAAATGGTGGCCTTACAGTGACGGAAGGGATGTTGCGTTGCTGACTAGCTTCATTGGCCGAGGGTGCTACAACCTTGAGGGACGTTTGGTAGTTAGTCCAGGCTTGAAAATGCATGGTGGTTAAGTGTCTATGCATGCAACTAGTATTTAGACTTTTCAGATTCTGACCTCTGCTTAAGCTAGTTGAACATTTTTGACAGATGACTTTGCGCTGATCAGTTGGATGTTGTTTAAAAAAATGCCAGACTGCACTCTTCCTAGACTCGGATCCCTTTTCAGGGATTGCAGACTGAGCTTTAACCGGATGGCAACGCTGTGCTCCAACAGGTTTTGGCTTTGACACGCGTTTTGGGCCAGATACGGGCCCGGCAGATGTAACCTGTTGCGATGTTGATGCCTGCTGCGGCCCCTCCTCCACCTCCGCTTCTGAACTACTGCCGCCTGCACCCTGTTCCCCCAATGGCTGCCAATCGGGGTCAATAACTGGGTCATCTATTACCTCCTCTTCGAGCTCGTGTGCAACTTCGTCTGTGTCACTGTGTCGGTCGGTGGTATAGCGTTTGTGGCGGGGCAACATAGTCTCATCAGGGTCTGATTGTGGATCTGTACCCTGAGAGGGCAATGTGGTGGTCTGAGTCAAAGGAGCAGCATAGTACTCTGGCTGTGGCTGTGCATCAGTGCACTCCATGTCAGAATATACTTGTAATGGGCATGGCCTGTTAAATGTTTCACTTTCTAAGCCAGGGACGGTATGTGTAAAGAGCTCCATGGAGTGACCCGTTGTGTCGCCTGCTGCATCCTTCTCTCTTGTTGTAGTTTTTGCTGAGGAGGACAAGGAAGCGACTTGTCCCTGACCGTGAACATCCACAAGCGACGCGCTGCTTTTACATTTACCAGTTTCGGAAGAGGAGGCAAAAGAGCTAGAGGCTGAGTCTGCAATGTAAGCCAAAACTTGCTGTTGCTGCTCCGCCTTTAAAAGCGGTTTTCCTACTCCCAGAAAAGAGAGCGTTCGAGGCCTTGTGTAGCCTGACGACGAAACTGGCTCCACAGCTCCAGACTTAGGTGGAATATTTTTATCCCCACGACCACCTGATGCTCCTCTACCACTACCATCATTACCAGCTGACAATGAACGCCCACGACGACCTCTTGCACCAGACTTCCTCATTGTTTTAAAATCTTAACCAAAGTAACTTTATTTGTTGCTGTCAAACAACTTACACGGTGAGCTATAACTTCAGTATGATTTCAATATCCCTTAACAGGTTGGTGAGACCACAAGGAAAATCAGGCACAATGTTACACACTCTGTTTTCTGTGGCACAAAATCACAGAGATGACACACACGCAGGACTGTCACTCAAGCACTAATGTCAATATTAATCTCCCACCTAATTTATTTTTTTTTTTTTCTCAGGGAGACTTTAGAAACCAAATAATATTAAAAAAAAAAAAAAAAAAGGCTTTCTATGGCCCACAATTAGAGAGAGAGAGGTGGCACACCCAGGAGTCAAGACTGGCACACAAGCTGAGAGGGCAATATTACTCTCCCACTGTTTTTTTATGTATTTTTTGTTTTTTCAGGGAGACTTTAGAAACCCAATAATATTTTAAAAAAAAAATAAATAGGCTTTCTATGGCCCACTGAATGAGAGGGAGAGAGGTGGCACACCCAGGAGTCAAGACTGGCACACAAGCTGAAAGGGCAATATTACTCTCCCACTGTTTTTTTATGTATTTTTTGTTTTTTCAGGGAGACTTTAGAAACCCAATAATATTTTTAAAAAAAAATAAATAGGCTTTCTATGGCCCGCTGAATGAGAGGGAGAGAGGTGGCACACCCAGGAGTCAAGACTGGCACACAAGCTGAAAGGGCAATATTATTCTCCCACTGTTTTTTTAGGTTTTTTTTTTTTTTTCAGGGAGAATTAGAAACCAAATAATATTAAAAAAAAAAAATAAATAGGCTTTCTATGGCCCACTGAATGAGAGGGAGAGAGGTGGCACACCCAGGAGTCAAGACTGGCACACAAGCTGAAAGGGCAATATTACTCTCCCACTGTTTTTTTATGTATTTTTTGTTTTTTCAGGGAGACTTTAGAAACCCAATAATATTTAAAAAAATAAATAAATAGGCTTTCTATGGCCCACTGAATGAGAGGGAGAGAGGTGGCACACCCAGGAGTCAAGACTGGCACACAAGCTGAAAGGGCAATATTACTCTCCCACTGTTTTTTTAGGTTTTTTTTTTTTTTCAGGGAGACTTTAGAAACCAAATAATATAAAAAAAAAAAAAAAAAATAGGCTTGCTATAGCCCACTGAATGAGAGATAGCACACACAGCAGTGGCACACAAGCCCTGACTGAGGCCAATATTTTTCTCCCACTGATTGATGTAGTGTTTTTGTGTTGAGGTAGAATTTAGAACACAAATCACGGAAAAAATAAATAGGCTTTCTATGGCCCACTGAATGAAAGGGAGAGAGGTGGCACACCCAGGAGTCAAGACTGGCACACAAGCTGAAAGGGCAATATTACTCTCCCACTGTTTTTTTATGTATTTTTTGTTTTTTCAGGGAGACTTTAGAAACCCAATAATATTTAAAAAAAAAAATAAATAGGCTTTCTATGGCCCACTGAATGAGAGGGAGAGAGGTGGCACACCCAGGAGTCAAGACTGGCACACAAGCTGAAAGGGCAATATTACTCTCCCACTGTTTTTTTAGGTTTTTTTTTTTTTTTCAGGGAGACTTTAGAAGCCAAATAATATAAAAAAAAAAAAAAAAAATAGGCTTGCTATAGCCCACTGAATGAGAGATAGCACACACAGCAGTGGCACACAAGCCCTGACTGAGGCCAATATTTTTCTCCCACTGATTGATGTAGTGTTTTTGTGTTGAGGTAGAATTTAGAACACAAATCACGGAAAAAATAAATAGGCTTTCTATGGCCCACTGAATGAAAGGGAGAGAGGTGGCACACCCAGGAGTCAAGACTGGCACACAAGCTGAAAGGGCAATATTACTCTCCCACTGTTTTTTTATGTATTTTTTGTTTTTTCAGGGAGACTTTAGAAACCCAATAATATTTAAAAAAAAAAATAAATAGGCTTTCTATGGCCCACTGAATGAGAGGGAGAGAGGTGGCACACCCAGGAGTCAAGACTGGCACACAAGCTGAAAGGGCAATATTACTCTCCCACTGTTTTTTTAGGTTTTTTTTTTTTTTTTCAGGGAGACTTTAGAAACCCAATAATATTTTAAAAAAAAAATAAATAGGCTTTCTATGGCCCACTGAATGAGAGGGAGAGAGGTGGCACACCCAGGAGTCAAGACTGGCACACAAGCTGAAAGGGCAATATTACTCTCCCACTGTTTTTTTAGGTTTTTTTTTTTTTTTCAGGGAGACTTTAGAAACCCAATAATATTTAAAAAAAAAAATAAATAGGCTTTCTATGGCCCACTGAATGAAAGGGAGAGAGGTGGCACACCCAGGAGTCAAGACTGGCACACAAGCTGAAAGGGCAATATTACTCTCCCACTGTTTTTTTATGTATTTTTTGTTTTTTCAGGGAGACTTTAGAAACCCAATAATATTTTTAAAAAAAAATAAATAGGCTTTCTATGGCCCGCTGAATGAGAGGGAGAGAGGTGGCACACCCAGGAGTCAAGACTGGCACACAAGCTGAAAGGGCAATATTATTCTCCCACTGTTTTTTTAGGTTTTTTTTTTTTTTTCAGGGAGAATTAGAAACCAAATAATATTAAAAAAAAAAAATAAATAGGCTTTCTATGGCCCACTGAATGAGAGGGAGAGAGGTGGCACACCCAGGAGTCAAGACTGGCACACAAGCTGAAAGGGCAATATTACTCTCCCACTGTTTTTTTAGGTTTTTTTTTTTTTTTCAGGGAGACTTTAGAAACCAAATAATATTAAAAAAAAAAAAAAAAAAAAAAAAAATAGGCTTGCTATAGCCCACTGAATGAGAGATAGCACACACAGCAGTGGCACACAAGCCCTGACTGAGGCCAATATTTTTCTCCCACTGATTGATGTAGTGTTTTTGTGTTGAGGTAGAATTTAGAACACAAATCACGGAAAAAATAAATAGGCTTTCTATGGCCCACTGAATGAAAGGGAGAGAGGTGGCACACCCAGGAGTCAAGACTGGCACACAAGCTGAAAGGGCAATATTACTCTCCCACTGTTTTTTTATGTATTTTTTGTTTTTTCAGGGAGACTTTAGAAACCCAATAATATTTTTTAAAAAAAATAAATAGGCTTTCTATGGCCCACTGAATGAGAGGGAGAGAGGTGGCACACCCAGGAGTCAAGACTGGCACACAAGCTGAAAGGGCAATATTACTCTCCCACTGTTTTTTTAGGTTTTTTTTTTTTTTCAGGGAGACTTTAGAAACCAAATAATATTAAAAAAAAAAAAAAAAAATAGGCTTGCTATAGCCCACTGAATGAGAGATAGCACACACAGCAGTGGCACACAAGCCCTGACTGAGGCCAATATTTTTCTCCCACTGATTGATGTAGTGTTTTTGTGTTGAGGTAGATTTTAGAACACAAATCACGGAAAAAATAAATAGGCTTTCTATGGCCCACTCAGTGAGAGATGGCACACACAGGGATGGCACTGTAGCAGAAATGCCAATCTTAATCTCCCACAAAAAAAAAAAAAAAAAAAACTGTCCTACAATTACTATCTCCCTGCAGTAATGTAAGCCAGGTATGGCAGGCAGCAATAGGAGTGGACTGATGCACAAATTAAATAAAAAGTGTGGACAAACAAAAAAGATAGCTGTGCAGAAAGGAAGGAACAAGAGGATATGTGCTTTGAAAAAAGCAGTTGGTTTCCACAGTGGCGTACACACAGCAATACAGCTATCACGGAGCCTTCTAGGGCAGCCCAATGAGCTACAGCGCTGAGGGGAAAAAAAAAAAAAAATAGCTTCCACAGTCCCTGCACACCGAAGGTGGTGTTGGACAGTGGAAATCGCTGCAGCACAAGCGGTTTGGTGGTTAGTGGACCCTGCCTAACGCTCTCCCTGCTTCTGACGAAGCGGCAGCAACCTGTCCCTAAGCTCAGATCAGCAGCAGTAAGATGGCGGTCGGCGGGAACGCCCCTTTATAGCCCCTGTGACGCCGCAGACAGCAAGCCAATCACTGCAATGCCCTTCTCTAAGATGGTGGGGACCAGGATCTATGTCATCACGCTGCCCACACTCTGCGTTCACCTTCATTGGCTGAGAAATGGCGCTTTTCGCGTCATTGAAACGCGACTTTGGCGCGAAAGTCGCGTACCGCATGGCCGACAAGCACAGGGGTCGGATCGGGTTTCATGAGACGCCGACTTAGCCAAAAGTCGGCGACTTTTGAAAATGATCGACCCGTTTCGCTCAACCCTAGTAATGGCAGGTCATTTTTGTCATAAAATGAACGCTGTAGGTAAAAAAAAAATGTGAAAAACAATTGCAGAATTGTGCTTTTTTCAAGATTTTGCAGCACTTGGAATTTTCTTCCTGCTTTACATGATAAAATTGATTGTGTCTTTTAAAAGTGCAACTCGTCCCTGGTAAAAAAAAAAAAAAAAAAGCCCTGACATGACTATGTCGATGGAAAAGTAACAAAAGTTTTGGCTCTTGGAATAAGGGGAAGAGAAAACGATACAAACGAGAATGTGGATAGAGACACTAAAGATCAGATAGTAAATTACAGCATTCTATTAACACATTCATTTGAACCCTCCAGTATTAATGTGCACACCTTAAATAACTAGAAGGATTCCTGGTTTTCTAAAGTGACATGGAACGTATTCTGGGATTTGTTCTAGAAATGTAAGATTATACTTGTAGGGCCTTGTTATGTTCTAAACAGAGTGTCTGGATGTACGGTGTCTCTGAATCCCTTTGTGCTTATTAGGTCGATGTTTATTCGAGCGTTTCCTGATCTTCTGCATTGTTCTTCCTGTATATTGCAAAGTGCAGCCACACTCGAGGAGATATATTGCATAATTTGTGGCACAATTTAAAACTTGTTTGATAGAAAAGGGCTTCTTTGTAATAGACAAATAAAATTCCTTTCTACCATGCACAATCACATTACAACAAAAGCACTTAATTTTATTGCATCCCCTTTAATCATGGAAATAAGGATAAATTATTCAGATTTTTACCAGTGTTGAGTGGTTTCAATTTGCTGCGAGCTAATTCATTCTGTAATTTTTTTGTCCACTACTGAATGTGATTTGTGATCTAGATAGATTGATTTTACTGAAAATCAGATAAATTTCTGGCAAATATTTAATTAACATCTTCTTAAAAGGGTTGTCCACTACTAGGACATCATATTCTCGTACCCCACACTTGGTCCTGACAAAATAAAAAAGCTTATACTCACTTACCATGTTCAGTACTCACTCTCCTGAAGCTCCCATGCTGTTGTTGGGACACATGACCCCCGGTGTCCAATCAGCGCTAGCGTCACTGTACCCGCCTTCATACTAATTGAACATGAAGAGGAAGTGTGGGCTTCAGCAGATCTCTGACTTCTTCTTCATGTTTAATTAGACAGAAGGTAAGGACAGGATCAAAAGTCACAACAACCACATAAAAGCCCCGTAGAGAGCGAGTGTCGACTCCGTGGGAACGGTGCCAGCATGGGAGGTGAGTATAAGCTTTTTTATTTTATCGGGGCCAAGCATGGGGAATGAGAAGAAGTTGTTCAAGTAGTTGACACCACCAATCTGTCACGTACAGTATAAGGCCTTCAGTCGTGTGGGGTCCACACCACTCTACAGCTAAATCTTATTTTCACCCCACTCTGAGGCTACAGATTGAACAAAACAGGTACTGCAACCAGTGTACACACCTAAGAAGCTCAATGTTGTCACTACCTATGGTTTGGGAGGTAAGTCCCAATGCCACCACAATGCACTTACTGCCCTCAGGTCACATGTACAAGACTTAGTCTTTAGTTTGGAGGTACATTCCACTACGGAGACCACATTACCACTTTTCAAATTGATCAACTCTTTAATCTCATATGCTTAACCCCTATTTGCATTGGTGGTAAAATATTTGTTTGTCTAGTATTAAAGGGAACCTGTCACCACGTTTTTGGAAGATGGGATAAAAATAGCGTTAAATAGGGGCAGAGGTGGGCGTTACATTAGTGTGTTTGTTATGCGTTTATTACCCACCTAAGTTGCCGAAATACGTTTGCAAAGTCTCCGTTTTCGCCTGTCAATCAGGCTGGTCTGGTCAAAAGGGCGTCTTGTCTTCCCCCAGATTTTGCGTAGTTTTCCGTTGGTGGCGTAGTGGTGTGCGCATGCCCAAAGTCCGGAATCCTCTGCCAGGGGATTTAAAAGAGCGCGCTGTTCGTTTTCATTGGTGATCGGTGGGCGCGGCCATCTTCCTTTGGCCGCGCGTGCGCAGAAGCGGCGCTCTGCTGGCCGCGGCTTCAGGAAAATGGCCGCGGGATGCCGCGCGTGCGCAGATGGATATCGCGGCGGCCATTTTCCTGAAGCCGCGGCCAGCAGAGCCGCATAACAAACACACTAATGTAACGCCCACCTCTGCCCCTATTTAACGCTATTTTTATCCCATCTTCCAAAAACGTGGTGACAGGTTCCCTTTAAGATTTTACACATTGTGTAATGCTTTCAGGTAAAAACAAACCTCAGTGCATTATTTGATAATTTATTTAGCTGTTCCCTAACACAATTTGTCACAAGCCAACCTTTATTAGTTTGTGATCTTCAGTATGCCACTCCAGGCTTATGCGAATAACCCTGATTACTCTTAAGAACATGACATTGCAAATTCTTCACCCTATAACTATTTTGTGAAAAATTAGTTATGGAAGCTTTATGATTGAAATATCTTTCCTCTTTCTCCCTCATTCCTCTTATAGTACAGGTTATTTTTAAATTACATTCTGTCTTCTCTACTTACTTTATAGCAGTTTTTAAGGTTATAGAAAATAATTCTGTTCATGAATGTGGAGGACTACAGGCAGCAGGTTCACTAGTTCCCTAGGGATTCATCTTTTGCAGTTAAAACAGTAAATTTATCAAAACTACAGTAAGCAGCCTAGTACGTGACACATCGCTTTGTCTGTACATTATACTGATGTCAAATTAGCTGGCACAAACCTAGTGACAAATTCCCTTTAAGAGGATTAAGATATAATTTCACAAGCCTTTGACTGATATCAAGTCAAGTGTGAAATTACACTTAACTGTGCCGTGATATCGCATTGCTGTGTCATCTGTGTAAAACTTTGCTACATATGTACCTTCTGGAGATGAGCTGATCAGGCCAAATTCGAATTTGCATTTTCTTATGAAATTTCCCAGGAAATGTGATTATCGGAGAAGTTATTCTCTGTGAATTTAGTGCAACGTATCATTTTCAATAAACATAATATGTAAAAAGTAAGAAAAATACTTAGACGTATACTCACCTCTCACCTCTTTGGCCCTTCTGCTGTTCGTCATCATCTGTCTGGTCCATTTTAGTAGTGCTGCCGCTCTTGTTGAATTCCACTGGCCTCTCATGCTGGGCCCGGACTTCTGGGTCTCATGAGGTCCAGGCGTGAGGGTTCTGCACAAGTGTGTGTCAAAGTATAGGGAAAAATGACCTTGCTCATGGGCAGAACCCAACTGAATTAAACCCAGAAGCTCCACCCCAGCATCAGACGCCTGGGAAATTTAACGCGAGCGGCGGCAATCTGAAGATGTGATGAGAACCAGACTTTTGAAGATAACGAGCAGAGGGGATGGAAAAATGATTGGCAAGGTGAGTATAAGGATTTTTTTGTTTACATTCTGATGGTCTTTTATGGTTCAGAATAACGACTGTCCTCGCAGAAACTAATGACAAAAAATCCGCATTTTGGTGAATGTGACATTTTTGTGAAATTTTTGTAGAATTCGATTCCACTCACATTTATTAGTTCATCCATAGTACATTCCCATTTCTCCATTTTTTTAAATTAATTTTTGCTCATCAATTTGCCATGATGTTCTCCTAACATTTAGGTAATTTTCATTTATCTTCGATAAATCTCTCCAATATCTTCTCTCCCTCCCAAATTCAGACATAACTGTCATTTTAAATCCACTTGGCACGTAGATGTTTCTGGATGACCAGCCGCTGCGGCACTCTCTATATTTCCTAACTTTTATTTATCTTTACAAACATCCTTAAATCGGATGTGGGGAGACTTACATTTCATGCACTCATACTACTTGTCAAGGCTGCGGTACTCATGCATCCTATTTAAGTTTTGACCATTTGTTATTAAGGCAAAGTGACAACAAAAATAATTGTCGACTGCCAAGATTTTTGTGGAAAAACCTAACAAGCTTCTGTTGTTTGTAGGCCTGGAGGTTATTGTTAGCCTTCTAGCTTCCATAGCATGGTTTCCTTCCACCCTCAAACATCAGATGGTTTTGGATCACTTATGGTGTGACATAGGTTGATCTGCCATCTGTCTAAGCACATACACGTGTGGAGGACCACTTTTTCAGAGGTTTCTGACTCAGGGTTTCACAATGGGACATCAGCAGGAAATCACGGTCAGGCTCCGGGGATGTTTCTGCTGCACATCTTCTTAGTCTGTGAGAGCCTTGTGATGTACATGTATGCCATGGTGACTTAATTAAAGACATTCTGTGATGTACATTACATGTATGCCATGTTTCATTAACAAAAGATTCATTTAAATTGTTGATGTTGTACCTGGAATGTTTGGTTTCTGGTAACAGAGATCCCAAAGGTCACCAATATGATCCTACTTATGTATTTAGGATGTATCAAATAACTACTTTTCGCAGTATTTCTTCTTAAAACGTGTTACATGCATGAGTTGAAAATGACAAGATTCATGTGACTGTCAGGAGTAAGCTTGAGATACAAAGTGATTCCTGTTTTGGAGAATCCGAGGAGAATAGAATATTTAAATATTCCTTTATTTCTTTTTAGTCTCCATAATACAGATGTAATTATTTGCTGCAATCCTTTGTTTTTTACTCCAGCTCTTTCCCAATGTAGAAGATTACAAACGTGCCGATGTCGCAGAGTGTTGTTTCCAAGTAATTTACTCCATTGTAGTTAATGTTCTGCTATAAGAGCATTCATGTTATTAAATCTCCTATATTGAAGAACTTTACCTTAAAGGGATATTCCCATCTCCAAGATCCTATCTCAGTATGTAGTAGATGTAATAAAAATAATGTTATCAAATATCTCCAGTTAGAAAAGTAGTATAGTTTTTTTTTTTTTAACTCGCTATGTCTCTTTCCTCATGTGAACGCATTGCAAGACCTTAGGTATCCATAATTATGACCACTAGCAACTAGATAACTACTTGTCTATTTATCAGTGGACATAACCATGGATACCTAAGGTCCTGTAATGCCTGCACATGAGCAAAGAGACAGCAAAAAAAAACTATCCTACATTTAAAATTGGAGCTATTTGCTAATGGGACTCTGGTACTGGTGGCCTGGGTGTTGGACGGTCCCAGCAGGGGATGGACATCGTGAATAGCACGCAGACAGGTCACCTGTGGTGAGGACCTTGGACTGAGAAGGAGTGAGGCTGTGGATCAGGAGCTCCTGAGAGGTAACCCCGGTTATGGGGAAAGGGCTATGTGCCTTGATAGAGGACTACGTGCCTTGATAAAGGACTATGGGCCTTGATAATGGACAGTTACTGAACTGTGCAGTCACCCGGTGACTGGAGAGATAGAGGCGTGACTGTGTGATTGGCTCCAGAGCGAGCCTGATTATTGTTCTCTACCAACTGTTTATGGTCACAGACCTGATGGAGCAGAGCCATGCTTTGAACAATGTTAGTTTGTGTTTTGTGCTACTGGAGTTTATGGAGAAATAAACCACAATTGAACTCTTTGAAGAAAATACGATCTGGCTGTGTGTTATAAACCACACCCATGTGCACTTACCGTATATACTCGAGTATAATCCGATTCGAGTATAAGCCAAGACTAGGGTTGAGCGACTTTCATTTTTTTAAGATCGAGTAGGGTTTTGGGAAACCCGATTTTGTCCAGAGTCGAGTCGAGTGCAGTCGGCCGATTATCGCTAAAAGTCGGGGATCGACCGAAACACGAAACCCAATGCAAGTCAATGGGGAAGCATAGTCAGCAGTGAGTGGAGGCCAGGAAAACACCTACAGTGCCCATTTTAATGCCAAAAACATCCATTCTTGTTTCTGAAGCTTGCCAATCTTAATTAACTGTATAATAATAGTTGGGCATAGGGAATTGGGGGTCATTTGGCAAAAGTTGTGGGGGGAGTAGGGCTGGCTCAAGTTTTTCGTGGGCCCAGGAAATGCGGACTACGTCACGGCGGTGTTGCAGGGAAAGGTAAGTATTTAAACGTTGCAAGTGCTGTGATCCTGAGCAAGCAGGGGGGGGCCCACTCGTTCGCATTGGCACTGGCACAGGGCCCCTCAAAGTACGGCGGTGTGTTTGCATGGCGGGGGCGCCTCCCACCAGCAGCGACACTTTTGCGTACTCTGAGGGGCCCTGTGCCAGTGACGTCGCCAACGAGTATGCCCCCCCACCTGATGAAGGAACCTGCACTTTCATCTGCACCTTCCTCTTTGTCCCTGTGTAAGGTGGTATAACATGCGGGAAGGGGAACCTTACTTTCAGCAGGGTCAGATTCTGGCTGTGTAGAGTACAAGGGGAATGTAGTGGTCTAGGTCAATGTACCAGCAGACTCATTTAGCAGTGGCTGGGCAATGGGCAGGATGAGGAGGAAACAGATATAGGGTCAAAGAATAAAGTAGGCTAAATGCAGTTCAAAATTGGTAACAGGACTAAACAGGCGGCATTGCTTTGTTCAGTGGAGTAGCAAACCCAAGAGCAGCAGACACTGTTTCAAGGGCCTAACCACACTAGTAGGCCAAATGCAGTTTAATATCTGATAGTATAGGGCGAAAGCCAGAATGTGGAAGCTCAGCTTTGTTCAGTTGAGGACAACACCAGGCAGGGGCACACAGACAGACACCTTTAGTAGGCCGGAAAAGCCTATTGCATTTTTTAAAATGGTAATTTGGAGCAGAAGGTTGAAGCTCAGCTTTATTTAGTTGAGGGCAACACCAGGGAGGGGCAGAAGCCGTTAGTAGGCCCTAACCACCATTTTGTTTTTTAAAAACCACTTAATGAGAGCCGGAAGGTTGAAGCTCAGCTTTATTCAGTTGAGGACAACACCAGGCAGGGGCACACAGACAGACACCTTTAGTAGGCCGGAAAAGCCTATTGCATTTTTTAAAATGGTAATTTGGAGCAGAAGGTTGAAGCTCAGCTTTATTTAGTTGAGGGCAACACCAGGGAGGGGCAGAAGCCGTTAGTAGGCCCTAACCACCATTTTGTTTTTTACAAACCAATTAATGAGAGCCGGAAGGTTGAAGCTCAGCTTTATTCAGTTGAGGACAACACCAGGCAGGGGCACACAGACAGACACCTTTAGTAGGCTGGAAAAGCCTATTGCATTTTTTAAAATGGTAATTTGGAGCAGAAGGTTGAAGCTCAGCTTTATTCAGTTGAGGACAACACCAGGCAGGGGCACACAGACAGACACCTTTAGTAGGCCGGAAAAGCCTATTGCATTTTTTAAAATGGTAATTTGGAGCAGAAGGTTGAAGCTCAGCTTTATTTAGTTGAGGGCAACACCAGGGAGGGGCAGAAGCCGTTAGTAGGCCCTAACCACCATTTTGTTTTTTACAAACCAATTAATGAGAGCCGGAAGGTTGAAGCTCAGCTTTATTCAGTTGAGGACAACACCAGGCAGGGGCACACAGACAGACACCTTTAGTAGGCCGGAAAAGCCTATTGCATTTTTTAAAATGGTAATTTGGAGCAGAAGGTTGAAGCTCAGCTTTATTTAGTTGAGGGCAACACCAGGGAGGGGCAGAAGCCGTTAGTAGGCCCTAACCACCATTTTGTTTTTTACAAACCAATTAATGAGAGCCGGAAGGTTGAAGCTCAGCTTTATTCAGTTGAGGACAACACCAGGCAGGGGCACACAGACAGACACCTTTAGTAGGCCGGAAAAGCCTATTGCATTTTTTAAAATGGTAATTTGGAGCAGAAGGTTGAAGCTCAGCTTTATTTAGTTGAGGGCAACACCAGGGAGGGGCAGAAGCCGTTAGTAGGCCCTAACCACCATTTTGTTTTTTACAAACCAATTAATGAGAGCCGGAAGGTTGAAGCTCAGCTTTATTCAGTTGAGGACAACACCAGGCAGGGGCACACAGACAGACACCTTTAGTAGGCCGGAAAAGCCTATTGCATTTTTTAAAATGGTAATTTGGAGCAGAAGGTTGAAGCTCAGCTTTATTCAGTTGAGGACAACACCAGGCAGGGGCACACAGACAGACACCTTTAGTAGGCCGGAAAAGCCTATTGCATTTTTTAAAATGGTAATTTGGAGCAGAAGGTTGAAGCTCAGCTTTATTTAGTTGAGGGCAACACCAGGGAGGGGCAGAAGCCGTTAGTAGGCCCTAACCACCATTTTGTTTTTTACAAACCAATTAATGAGAGCCGGAAGGTTGAAGCTCAGCTTTATTCAGTTGAGGACAACACCAGGCAGGGGCACACAGACAGACACCTTTAGTAGGCCGGAAAAGCCTATTGCATTTTTTAAAATGGTAATTTGGAGCAGAAGGTTGAAGCTCAGCTTTATTTAGTTGAGGGCAACACCAGGGAGGGGCAGAAGCCGTTAGTAGGCCCTAACCACCATTTTGTTTTTTACAAACCAATTAATGAGAGCCGGAAGGTTGAAGCTCAGCTTTATTCAGTTGAGGACAACACCAGGCAGGGGCACACAGACAGACACCTTTAGTAGGCCGGAAAAGCCTATTGCATTTTTTAAAATGGTAATTTGGAGCAGAAGGTTGAAGCTCAGCTTTATTTAGTTGAGGGCAACACCAGGGAGGGGCAGAAGCCGTTAGTAGGCCCTAACCAAAGTTGAAGGCCAAATGCAGTTTAATTTCTGATACTATAGGCCGAAAGCCAGAAGGTGGAAGCTCCGATTTAGACAGTGGAGGACAATTTGAATTAGGGACTGCAGACAGACTTAGTAGGCTGTCCCCTGTGGACCATGCATCCAACACATTAACCCATTGCGCCGTAATGGACACGTAATCTTCCGTGGCCATGCCTACAGGTCCATGCGTCTGTTGTCAGGTGCACCTTTGTACTCACAGATTGCCAGAGTGCATGGACAATGCGGTCTTCTACATGCTGGTGGAGGGTTGGGATGGCTTTTCTCGCAAAAGAAGTGTCGACTGGTTAGCTTGTAGCGTGGTACAGCGTAGTCCATCATGGCCTTATTAATAGTAAATAAAATATATAACTAGGCTCTATGAACTTTTAAATAGGTTCCAGGGGTACACGGGCAGCATTGGTGTGGTCAGTGGAGGAGTATTGCAAGTAGGGGCTGCAGACAGGCTATCAAAGGCCTAAAATAACAAACAGTAGGCAGTCATGGCAGTTTTACATCGGTTACATGGATACACAGGCAGGCACTCCAGGCAGCATTGTGGTCAGTGGAGGAGTATTGCAAGTAGTGGCCGCAGACAGGCTATCAAAGGCCTAAAATAACAAACAGTAGGCAGTCATGGCAGTTTTACATCGGTTACATGGATACACAGGCAGGCACTCCAGGCAGCATTGTGGTCAGTGGAGGAGTATTGCAAGTAGGGGCCGCAGACAGGCTATCAAAGGCCTAAAATAACAAACAGTAGGCAGTCATGGCAGTTTTACAGCGGTTACATGGATACACGGGCAGGCAGCTGGTGATGAGTGGAGGAGTATTTAAAGTAGGGGCCGCAGACAGGCTATCAAAGGCCTAAAATAACAAACAATAGGCTCATGGCAGTTTTACAGCGGTTACATGGATACACAGGCAGCTAGGTGGTGAGTGGAAGAGTATTTAAAGTAAGGACCGCAGACAGGCTATCAAAGGCCTAAAATAACAAACAGTAGGCAGTCATGGCAGTTTTACATCGGTTACATGGATACACGGGCAGGCAGCTTGGTGGTGAGTGGAGGAGTATTTAAAGTAGGGACCGCAGACAGGCTTCAAAGGCCTAACATAAGAAAATGGGCTGGCTGTAGGCACTTTATAATTGGTTCCAGGGGTACATGGGCAGCAGTGGTCTGGCCAGTGGAGGACTAGTGGAAGGAGGGACCGCAGACAGGCTTCAAAGGCCTAAAATAACAAACAATAGGCTCATGGCAGTTTTACAGCGGTTACATGGATACACGGGCAGGCAGCTGGTGATGAGTGGAGGAGTATTTAAAGTAGGGGCCGCAGACAGGCTATCAAAGGCCTAAAATAACAAACAATAGGCTCATGGCAGTTTTACAGCGGTTACATGGATACACAGGCAGCTAGGTGGTGAGTGGAAGAGTATTTAAAGTAAGGACCGCAGACAGGCTATCAAAGGCCTAAAATAACAAACAGTAGGCAGTCATGGCAGTTTTACATCGGTTACATGGATACACGGGCAGGCAGCTTGGTGGTGAGTGGAGGAGTATTTAAAGTAGGGACCGCAGACAGGCTTCAAAGGCCTAACATAAGAAAATGGGCTGGCTGTAGGCACTTTATAATTGGTTCCAGGGGTACACGGGCAGCAGTGGTCTGGTCAGTGGAGGCCTAGTGGAAGGAGGGACCGCAGACAGGCTTCGAAGGCCTAACACAATAAAATGGGCTGGCTGTAGGCACTTTAAAATTGGTTCCAGGGGTACACGAGCAGCAGTGGTCTGGTCAGTGGAGGCCTAGTGGAAGGAGGGACCGCAGACAGGCTTCGAAGGCCTAACACAATAAAATGGGCTGGCTGTAGGCACTTTAAAATTGGTTCCAGGGGTACACGGGCAGCAGTGGTCTGGTCAGTGGAGGCCTAGTGGAAGGAGGGACCGCAGACAGGCTTCGAAGGCCTAACACAATAAAATGGGCTGGCTGTAGGCACTTTAAAATTGGTTCCAGGGGTACACGGGCAGCAGTGGTCTGGTCAGTGGAGGCCTAGTGGAAGGAGGGACCGCAGACAGGCTTCGAAGGCCTAACACAATAAAATGGGCTGGCTGTAGGCACTTTAAAATTGGTTCCAGGGGTACACGGGCAGCAGTGGTCTGGTCAGTGGAGGCCTAGTGGAAGGAGGGACCGCAGACAGGCTTCGAAGGCCTAAAATAACAAACAATAGGCTCATGGCAGTTTTACAGCGGTTACATGGATACACGGGCAGGCAGCTTGGTGGTGAGTGGAGGAGTATTTTAAGTAGGGACCGCAGACAGGCTATCAAAGGCCTAAAATAACAAACAATAGGCTCATGGCAGTTTTACAGCGGTTACATGGATACACAGGCAGCTTGGTGGTGAGTGGAGGAGTATTTAAAGTAGGGACCGCAGACAGGCTATCAAAGGCCTAAAATAACAAACAATAGGCTCATGGCAGTTTTACAGCGGTTACATGGATACACAGGCAGCTTGGTGGTGAGTGGAGGAGTATTTAAAGTAGGGACCGCAGACAGGCTATCAAAGGCCTAAAATAACAAACAATAGGCTCATGGCAGTTTTACAGCGGTTACATGGATACACGGGCAGGCAGCTTGGTGGTGAGTGGAGGAGTATTTAAAGTAGGGACCGCAGACAGGCTATCAAAGGCCTAAAATAACAAACAATAGGCTCATGGCAGCTTTACAGCGGTTACATGGATACACAGGCAGCTTGGTGGTGAGTGGAGGAGTAGTGCAAGGAGTGTCTGTCCCAGTACTCCCAAAATATAAATAGATGTTAATGTCTCGCAAAACAACCAAAACAAAAAAAAAGGTGGCATACTTAGGTACAGGGGTGGGCTCATCTACTGAGTTTCTGACATAGTAATTTGGCAGTAACTATTTAATGGTGCCAATATAGGACACAGACACAGACTACTTTAAGTTGCATCATAGATGTCTACAAATTTGTATTGTCAGTGCCAGACATTGAATGATGTCAGCGAATAGACTAAAGATTGGTGGAGCTGTGCGACATAATTTTGCACGTGGTAGAGCACATTTTGAGCTGGGGTAGGGGGGAACTCTCTTGAGGCCGGCGGGACCGCCCCAGGGCCCCTCATGTTACAACGGTGTGTCTGACGTTGGGTGCGCACCACCACCGCCAGAGACACTACATTGTACTATGAGGGACCCAGTAGCAATGCCGTCAACCAAAAGCGAGCACACCCACCTCTTCAGACAAACAGCAGTCTCACGGGTGCTTGCGCCAAGTCGCGATACCATGGCCCCGTGTGGGGAGTTTGGCCATTTAGGGAGGTGTAAACATGTCGTATGCTGTACAATCAGCTGCAGCAAATTAGACATTAGAAAAGTAATTCACAGGCAAGAGCTTTTCATAGGAAAGCTAGGTGTCGGCCGGGCAAGGTGGGGCAAAAGATTTCGAAATCCAGTTGTGGTTCATTTTAATGAATGTTAGATCGTCAACATTTTGGGTAGCCAGACGAGTCCTTTTTTCGGTTAATATTGAACCTGCAGCACTGAATACTCTTTCTGATAGGACACTTGCTGCCGGGCAAGCAAGCTCCTGCAATGCATATTCTGCCAATTCTGGCCAGGTGTCTAATTTGGAGGCCCAGTAATCAAATGGGAATGACGGTTGAGGGAGAACATCGATAAGGGATGAAAAATAGTTAGTAACCATACTGGACAAATGTTGTCTCCTGTCACTTTCAATTGATGCAGCAGTACCTGTCCTGTCTGCGGTCATAGCAAAATCACTCCACAACCTGGTCAGAAAACCCCTCTGTCCAACGCCACTTCTGATGTGTGCACCCCTAACACTCCTAGTCTGCTGCCCCCTGGAGCTCGTGTGAGAACGATCACGTGCGCTGTGTGCTGGGAATGCCTGAAGCAAACGGTCAACAAGAGTTGATTGTTTGGTTGCTAATATTAGTTCCAAGTTCTCATGTGGCATAATATTTTGCAATTTGCCTTTATAGCGTGGATCAAGGAGGCAGGCCAACCAGTAATCGTCATCGTTCATCATTTTCGTAATGCGTGTGTCCCTTTTTAGGATACGTAAGGCATAATCCGCCATGTGGGCCAAAGTTCCAGTTGTCAAATCTCCGGTTGTGATTGGTTGAGGGGCAGTTGCAGGCAAATCTACGTCACTTGTGTCCCTCAAAAAACCAGAACCCGGCCGTGACACGCAACCAATTTCCTGTGCCCCCGGGAAAGGTTCGGCATTAAAAATATACTCATCCCCATCATCCTCCTCGTCCTCCACCTCCTCTTCGCCCGCTACCTCGTCCTGTACACTGCCCTGACCAGACAATGGCTGACTGTCATCAAGGCTTTCCTCTTCCTCTGGTGCAGACGCCTGCTCCTTTATGTGCGTCAAACTTTGCATCAGCAGACGCATTAGGGGGATGCTCATGCTTATTACGGCGTTGTCTGCACTAACCAGCCGTGTGCATTCCTCAAAACACTGAAGGACTTGACACATGTCTTGTATCTTAGACCACTGCACACCTGACAACTCCATGTCTGCCATCCTACTGCCTGCCCGTGTATCCTCCCACAAATAAATAACAGCATGCCTCTGTTCGCACAGTCTCTGAAGCATGTGCAGTGTTGAGTTCCACCTTGTTGCAACGTCTATGATTAGGCGATGCTGGGGAAGGTTCAAAGACCGCTGATAGGTCTGCATACGGCTGGCGTGTACAGGCGAACGTCGGATATGTGAGCAAAGTGCACGCACTTTGAGGAGCAGGTCGGAGAACCCAGGATAAGTTTTCAATAAGCACTGCACCACCAGGTTTAAGGTGTGAGCCAGGCAAGGAATGTGTTTCAGTTGGGAAAGGGAGATGGCAGCCATGAAATTCCTTCCGTTATCACTCACTACCTTGCCTGCCTCAAGATCTACTGTGCCCAGCCACGACTGCGTTTCTTGTTGCAAGAACTCGGACAGAACTTCCGCGGTGTGTCTGTTGTCGCCCAAACACTTCATAGCCAATACAGCCTGCTGACGCTTGGCAGTAGCTGGCCCATAATGGGACAACTGGTGTGCAACAGTGTCATCTGCCGATGGAGTGGTTGGCAGACTGCGTTCTGTGGAAGAGCTGTAGCTTCTGCAGGAGGACGAGGAGGAGGAGGAGGAGGGGGTGCGAACGCCTACAGCCAACTGTTTCCTAGACCGTGGGCTAGGCACAACTGTCCCTAAATTGATGTCACCTGTGGACCCTGCATCCACCACATTCACCCAGTGTGCCGTGATGGACACATAACGTCCCTGGCCATGCCTACTGGTCCATGCATCTGTAGTCAGGTGCACCTTTGTACTCACAGATTGCCTGAGTGCATGGACGATGCGCAGTGTCGACTGGGTAGCTCGTATCGTGGTTCAGCGTACTCCATCAGGGCTTTGAAAGCTTCGCTTTCAACTAACCGGTAGGGCATCATCTCTAACGAGATTAGTCTAGCTATGTGGGCGTTAAAACCCTGTGTACGCGGATGCGAGGATAAGTACTTCCTTTTTCTAACCAGAGTCTCATGTAGGGTGAGCTGGACTGGAGAGCTGGAGATCGTGGAACTTTCGGGTGTGCCGGTGTACATGGCAGACTGAGAGACGGTTGGAGACGGTATTGTTTCCGCCGGTGCCCTAGATGCAATATTTCCTCCTACAAAACTGGTGATTCCCTGACCCTGACTGCTTTTGGCTGGCAAAGAAACCTGCACAGATACTGCCGGTGGTGCGGAAAATGGTGGCCTTACAGTGACGGAAGGGATGTTGCGTTGCTGACTAGCTTCATTGGCCGAGGGTGCTACAACCTTAAGGGACGTTTGGTAGTTAGTCCAGGCTTGAAAATGCATGGTGGTTAAGTGTCTATGCATGCAACTAGTATTTAGACTTTTCAGATTCTGACCTCTGCTTAAGCTAGTTGAACATTTTTGACAGATGACTTTGCGCTGATCAGTTGGATGTTGTTTAAAAAAATGCCAGACTGCACTCTTCCTAGACTCGGATCCCTTTTCAGGGATTGCAGACTGAGCTTTAACCGGATGGCCACGCTGTCCTCCAACAGGTTTTGGCTTTGACACGCGTTTTGGGCCAGATACGGGCCCGGCAGATGGAACCTGTTGCGATGTTGATGCCTGCTGCGGCCCCTCCTCCACCTCCGCTTCTGAACTACTGCCGCCTGCACCCTGTTCCCCCAATGGCTGCCAATCGGGGTCAATAACTGGGTCATCTATTACCTCCTCTTCGAGCTCGTGTGCAACTTCGTCTGTGTCACTGTGTCGGTCGGTGGTATAGCGTTCGTGGCGGGGCAACATAGTCTCATCAGGGTCTGATTGTGGATCTGTACCCTGAGAGGGCAATGTGGTGGTCTGAGTCAAAGGAGCAGCATAGTACTCTGGCTGTGGCTGTGCATCAGTGCACTCCATGTCAGAATCTACTTGTAATGGGCATGGCCTGTTAAATGTTTCACTTTCTAAGCCAGGGACGGTATGTGTAAAGAGCTCCATGGAGTGACCCGTTGTGTCGCCTGCTGCATCCTTCTCTCTTGTTGTAGTTTTTGCTGAGGAGGACAAGGAAGCGACTTGTCCCTGACCGTGAACATCCACAAGCGACGCGCTGCTTTTACATTTACCAGTTTCTGAAGAGGAGGCAAAAGAGCTAGAGGCTGAGTCTGCAATGTAAGCCAAAACTTGCTGTTGCTGGTCCGCCTTTAAAAGCGGTTTTCCTACTCCCAGAAAAGAGAGCGTTCGAGGCCTTGTGTAGCCTGACGACGAAACTGGCTCCACAGCTCCAGACTTAGGTGGAATATTTTTATCCCCACGACCACCTGATGCTCCACTACCACTACCATCATTACCAGCTGACAATGAACGCCCACGACGACCTCTTGCACCAGACTTCCTCATTGTTTTAAAATCTTAACCAAAGTAACTTTATTTGTTGCTGTCAAACAACTTACACGGTGAGCTATAACTTCAGTATGATTTCTATATCCCTTAACAGGTTGGTGAGACCACAACGAAAATCAGGCACAATGTTACACACTCTGTTTTCTGTGGCACCAAATCACAGAGATGACACACACGCAGGACTGTCACTCAAGCACTATTGTCAATATTAATCTCCCACCTAATTAATTTTTTTTTTTCTCAGGGAGACTTTAGAAACCCAAGAATATTTAAAAAAAAAAAAAAAAAGCCTTTCTATGGCCCACTAGATGAGAGATGCCACGCACAGGAGTGGCACACAAGCCCTGACAGAGGCCAATATTTTTCTCCCACTGACTGATGTAGTGTTTTTGTGTTGAGGTAGATTTTAAAACACAAATGAAGGAAAAAAATTTAAAGGCTTTCTATGGCCCAAAATTAGAGAGAGAGGTGGCACACCCAGGAGTCAAGACTGGCACACAAGCTGAAAGGGCAATATTACTCTCCCACTGTTTTTTTAACTTTTTTTTTTTATTTTCAGGGAGACTTTAGAAACCAAATAATATTAAAAAAACAAAAAATAAATAGCCTTTCTATGGCCCACTGAATGAGAGAGAAAGGTGGCACACCCAGGAGTCAAGACTGGCACACAAGCTGAAAGGGCAATATTACTCTCCCACTGTTTTTTAAGTTTTTTTTTTTTTATTTTCAGGGAGACTTTAGAAACCAAATAATATTAAAAAAACAAAAAAAAAAAAAAGCCTTTCTATGGCCCACTGAATGAGAGAGAAAGGTGGCACACCCAGGAGTCAAGACTGGCGCACAAGCTGAAAGGGCAATATTACTCTCCCACTGTTTTTTTAACTTTTTTTTTTTATTTTCAGGGAGACTTTAGAAACCAAATAATATTAAAAAAACAAAAAATAAATAGCCTTTCTATGGCCCACTGAATGAGAGAGAAAGGTGGCACACCCAGGAGTCAAGACTGGCACACAAGCTGAAAGGGCAATATTACTCTCCCACTGTTTTTTAAGTTTGTTTTTTTTTATTTTCAGGGAGACTTTAGAAACCAAATAATATTAAAAAAACAAAAAAAAAAAAAAGCCTTTCTATGGCCCACTGAATGAGAGTTCAGAAAGGTGGCACACCCAGGAGTCAAGACTGGCGCACAAGCTGAAAGGGCAATATTACTCTCCCACTGTTTTTTTCTCTTTTTTTTTTATTTTCAGGGAGACTTTAGAAACCAAATAATATTAAAAAAAAAACAAAAAATAAATAGCCTTTCTATGGCCCACTGAATGAGAGAGAAAGGTGGCACACCCAGGAGTCAAGACTGGCGCACAAGCTGAAAGGGCAATATTACTCTCCCACTGTTTTTTTAAATTTTTTTTTTTATTTTCAGGGAGACTTTAGAAACCAAATAATATTAAAAAAACAAAACAAAAAAAAAGCCTTTCTATGGCCCACTGAATGAGAGAGAAAGGTGGCACACCCAGGAGTCAAGACTGGCGCACAAGCTGAAAGGGCAATATTACTCTCCCACTGTTTTTTTCTCTTTTTTTTTTTATTTTCAGGGAGACTTTAGAAACCAAATAATATTAAAAAAAATAAAAAAAATAAATAGCCTTTCTATGGCCCACTGAATGAGAGAGAAAGGTGGCACACCCAGGAGTCAAGACTGGCGCACAAGCTGAAAGGGCAATATTACTCTCCCACTGTTTTTTTAACTTTTTTTTTTTATTTTCAGGGAGACTTTAGAAACCAAATAATATTAAAAAAAAAACAAAAAAAAAAAAAATAGCCTTTCTATGGCCCACTGAATGAGAGAGAAAGGTGGCACACCCAGGAGTCAAGACTGGCGCACAAGCTGAAAGGGCAATATTACTCTCCCACTGTTTTTTTAACTTTTTTTTTTTTATTTTCAGGGAGACTTTAGAAACCAAATAATATTAAAAAAACAAAAAATAAATAGCCTTTCTATGGCCCACTGAATGAGAGAGAAAGGTGGCACACCCAGGAGTCAAGACTGGCGCACAAGCTGAAAGGGCAATATTACTCTCCCACTGTTTTTTTAACTTTTTTTTTTTATTTTCAGGGAGACTTTAGAAACCAAATAATATTTAAAAAAAAACAAAAAAAAAAAGGCTTTCTATGGCCCACTGAATGAGAGGGACAGAGGTGGCACACCCAGGAGTCAAGACTGGCACACAAGCTGAAAGGGCAATATTACTCTCCCACTGTTTTTTTATGTATTTTTTGTTTTTTAAGGGAGACTTTAGAAACCCAATAATATTTTTTAAAAAAAATAAATAGGCTTTCTATGGCCCACTGAATGAGAGGGAGAGAGGTGGCACACCCAGGAGTCAAGACTGGCACACAAGCTGAAAGGGCAATATTGCTCTCCCACTGTTTTTTTATGTATTTTTTGTTTTTTAAGGGAGACTTTAGAAACCCAATAATATTTTTTAAAATAAATAAATAGGCTTTCTATGGCCCACTGAATGAGAGGGAGAGAGGTGGCACACCCAGGAGTCAAGACTGGCGCACAAGCTGAAAGGGCAATATTACTCTCCCACTGTTTTTTTAGGTTTTTTTTTTTTTTTGCAGGGAGACTTTAGAAACCAAATAATATTAAAAAAAAATAAAAAATAAATAGGCTTTCTATAGCCCACTGAATGAGAGATAGCACACACAGCAGTGGCACACAAGCCCTGACTGAGGCCAATATTTTTCTCCCACTGATTGATGTAGTGTTTTTGTGTTGAGGTAGAATTTAGAACACAAATCACGGAAAAAATAAATAGGCTTTCTATGGCCCACTCAGTGAGAGATGGCACACACAGGGATGGCACTGTAGCAGAAATGCCAATCTTAATCTCCCACAAAAAAAACAAAAAAAAAACAGGGACTGTCCTACAATTACTATCTCCCTGCAGTAATCTAAGCCAGGTATGGCAGGCAGCAATAGGAGTGGACTGATGCACAAATTAAATAAAAAGTGTGGACAAACAAAAAAGATAGCTGTGCAGAAAGGAAGGAACAAGAGGATATGTGCTTTGAAAAAAGCAGTTGGTTTCCACAGTGGCGTACACACAGCAATACAGCTATCACGGAGCCTTCTAGGACAGCCCAATGAGCTACAGCGCTGAGGGAAAAAAAAAAAAATAGCTTCCACAGTCCCTGCACACCGAAGGTGGTGTTGGACAGTGGAAATCGCTGCAGCACAAGCGGTTTGGTGGTTAGTGGACCCTGCCTAACGCTCTCCCTGCTTCTGACGAAGCGGCAGCAACCTGTCCCTAAGCTCAGATCAGCAGCAGTAAGATGGCGGTCGGCGGGAACGCCCCTTTATAGCCCCTGTGACGCCGCAGACAGCAAGCCAATCACTGCAATGCCCTTCTCTAAGATGGTGGGGACCAGGATCTATGTCATCACGCTGCCCACACTCTGCGTTCACCTTCATTGGCTGAGAAATGGCGCTTTTTGCGTCATTGAAACGCGACTTTGGCGCGAAAGTCGCGTACCGCATGGCCGACAAGTACAGGGGTCGGATCGGGTTTCATGAGACGCCGACTTAGCCAAAAGTCGGCGACTTTTGAAAATGAACGACCCGTTTCGCTCAACCCTAGCCAAGACCCCTAACTTTGCCACAAAAACTGGGAAAACTTAATGACTCAAGTATAAGCCTAGGGTGGGAAATGCAGCAGCTACCGGTAAATTTCAAAAATAAAAATAGATACCAATAAAAGTAAAATTAATTGAGATATCAGTAGGTTAAGTGTTTTTGAATATCCATATTGAATCAGGAACCCCATATAATGCTCCATACAGTTCATGATGGGCCCCTTAAGATGCTCCATACAGTTCATGATGGGCCCCATAAGATGTTCCATACAAAATACACCCCATATAATGCTTCACAGAAGTTAATAATGACCCCATAAGATGCTCCATAGACACATTTGCCCCATACAGTGCTGCATAAAGTTTAATAAGGGCCCCATAAGATGCTCCATAGACATTTGCCCCATATAATGCTGCACAAATGTTGATTATGGCCCCATAAGATGCTCCATAGAGATATTTGCCCCATATAATGCTGCACAAATGTTGATTATGGCCCCATAAGATGCTCCATAGAGATATTTGCCCCATATAATGCTGCACAAATGTTGATTATGGCCCCATAAGATGCTCCATAGAGATATTTGCCCCATATAATGCTTCACAAATGCTGATTATGGCCCCATAAGATGATCCATAGAGATATTTGCCCCATATGCCGTTGCTGCGATAAAAAAAAATATGACATACTCACCTCTCGTCGCTCAGGCCCCCAACACTTGCAGTATTCCCCTGTCCTCGTTCCACCGCCGGGTGCAGCTCTGTCTTCCACATACTCTGCACTGACGTTCAGGCAGAGGGCGCGCACTAACCACGTCATCGTGCCCTCTGACCTGAGCGTCAAAGCAGAGGACGCGGAAGACGGAGCGGCACCCGGCGGTGGAACGTGGACAGGTGAATATCGCGCAATGCTGCTCACCCTCCCCATTATACTCACCTGCTCCCGGTGCAGTCCCTGGCAGCTTCCCTGAGGGTCTTCTCCAGGCGCAAACAGCTTCTTCCAGCGTTTAGCGGTCACTGGTACCGCGCATTACAGTAATGAATAAGCGGCTCCACCCCAATGGCAGTGGCGTCGCGTCCATATTCATTACTGACATGGTGTCTATGAACTTATATTGACCTGGAGAATCATAATGGCAGGTCAGTTTTAGCATTTAGTGAACATGGTAAAAAAAAAAACAACTGTGAAATTTGCACTTTTTTTGCAATTTCACCACATTTGGACTTTTTTCTCATTTTCCAGTACACAATACATTAAAACAATGGTGTCATTCAAAAGTACAACTTGTCCTACAATAAACAAGTCGTCATATGACCATATTGACTGAAAAATGAAAAAGTTATGGCTCTTGAAAAGCAGAAATACCATATATACTCGAGTATAAGCCGACCCGAGTATAAGCCGACCCCCCTAATTTTGCCACAAAAAACTGGGAAAACTTATTGACTCGAGTATAAGCCTAGGGTGGAAAATGCAGCAGGTACCGGTGAATTTCAAAATTAAAAATAGATACTCCATACCGTTCATTATGGCCCCATAGATGCTCCACATAAAGCTGTGCCACATATAATGCTCTGCACCGTTCATTATGGCCCCATAGATGCTCCACATAAAGCTGTGCCATATGTACAATGCTCTGCACCGTTGCCCCATAGATACTCCACAGAAAGCTGTGCCATATATACAATGCTCTGCACCGTTGCCCCATAGATAGCTGTGCCATATATATAGTGCTCTGCACCGTTGCCCCATAGCTGTGCCATATAGTGCTCTGCACCGTTGCCCCATAGCTGTGCCATATATATAATGCTCTGCACCGTTGCCCCATAGCTGTGCCATATAGTGCTCTGCACCGTTGCCCCATAGCTGTGCCATATAGTGCTCTGCACCGTTGCCCCATAGCTGTGCCATATATATAGTGCTCTGCACCGTTGCCCCATAGCTGTGCCATATAGTGCTCTGCACCGTTGCCCCATAGCTGTTCCATATATATAGTGCTCTGCACCGTTGCCCCATAGCTGTGCCATATAGTGCTCTGCACTGTTGCCCCATAGCTGTGCCATATAGTGCTCTGCACCGTTGCCCCATAGATGCTCCACATTAATCTGTGCCATTGCTGCTGCTGCAATAAAAAAAAAAAACACATACTCACCTCTCTTGCTTGCAGCTCCTCGGCGTCCGGTCCCGGCGTCTCGCTGCACTGACTGATCAGGCAGAGGGCGGCGCGCACACTATATGCGTCATCGCGCCCTCTGACCTGCACAGTCAGTGCGGAGAGACGCCGGGAAGATGGCGCGACGCCCGGCGTGTGGAACGCGGACAGGTGAATATGTAATACTTACCTGCTCCCGGCGTCCCGCTCCTTCCCCCGGACAGCTGGTCTTCGGTGCCGCAGCCTCTTCCTCTATCAGCGGTCACCAGCATTAGAGAAATGAATAGGCGGCTCCGCCCCTATGGGAGGTGGAGCAGCCTATTCATTTCTCTAATGAGCGGTCCCACGTGACCGCTCAGGGGAAGAGGCTGCAGCACCCGGAGACCGTGGCACGGGCAGGGGGAGCGACAGGAGCCCCGGAACTAGGTGAGTATATGACAGTCCTCACCCGCCGACCCCACCACCGATCATGACTCGAGTATAAGCCGAGAGGGGCACTTTCAGCCCAAAAATTTGGGCTGAAAATCTCGGCTTATACTCGAGTATATACGGTACCTCTGTTCGTGAAAGGGTTATCATGCGATCTGACAATGTAAAGCTAGAATAAAACGCAATCAAAAAGTCAAATAGAAATAAAAAGGGTACTGCTGAAAACATCATCTTGTCCCACAAAAAATCAAGATGCCACATAGTTCCATCAGTGGAAAAATGAAAAAAATTATAGCTCTCAGAAAAAAACAATGAAAAAATTATTTTTTCTATAAAATAGTTTTTATTGTGAAAAAGTGGCAAAGCATAAAAAAAAGATACATTTGGTATCACTGTGAATACACTGACTCGAAGAATAAAGCTGACTTATCGATTTTACCATATGCGGAACGGCAATAATAAAAAAATTCCTGTATTGCTGTTTTTTGCTCATTCTACCTCCCAATAAAATGGATAGAAAGTGATCAAAAAATGGAATGTGCCCGAAAATGGTACTAATATAAAAATCAACTCGTCCCTCAAAAAAACAAGACCTCACATGACTTGGTGGCAGAAGTATGGAATAATTACAGCTATCTAAATATGGCGATGCAAAAACTTTAAAAAAAAAAAAAAAAGCTTTGTTTCAATGTGTGACCAAACATAAAAATCCAGTATAAATTTGGTATCGCTGTAATCACACCGACCCAAAGAATAAAGTCACCTAATCACCTATACCTCACGAGGAAATAAATAAAACCAATTCTTCACCTGCTTTTGGTTTGTTTATTCTGCCTCCCAAAGATCGCGATAAAGTTAGGAAAATCAAGTATCATTTGCTTCACACATCATAAATACTTGCTACTTTGTGTTGGTATATCACATAAAATCACCCAAAAATACATTTAAGTTTGTGGGTGTAATGTGAGAAAGTGTGAAAAAGTTCACGTGGTATGAATACTTTTTCAAAGCACTGCATATCCTTACTTGCTAACTATGAATAAATGAAGCCATAAACAAAACAGGAATATGACAAGATTCATGTGACTGCCATGAGTAAGTTTAAGATACAAAGTGATTTTTGTTTTAGAGAATCAGAGGAGAATGGAATATTTAAGGATTCATTTATTTCTATTTTAGTCTCAGTAATAAAGATGTAATTGATTACTGCAATTCTTTATTTTTCATGCCAACTATTTCCCAATGTTGAAGATTACAACATTGCAACCTGCCAATGTCACAAAATGTTGTTTCCAAGTAATTTACTCTATTGTAGGTAATGTTCTAGTACTGTATAACAGCATTGATTATATTAAATCTGCTGTATAGCCTACACCTTATGTAAAAACAGTAAGTGGCTTAAAGCTTATGGATTGTTCAAACAGACTGATAATAAAAAATATATCATAAAAGAATAGCACATGAGACTTTAGCATGTAAATTAATTTACCTTTATGAAACCTGCAGAGTGCTTCACTGATCTCTGATCTATGTATTAACACGTTGTATACTCGGATATACAGTACAGACCAAAAGTTTGGACACACCTTCTCATTCAAAGATTTTTCTGTATTATGACTATGAAAATTGTACACTCACACTGAAGGCATCAAAACTATGAATTAACACATGTGGAATTATATACTTAACAAAAAAGTGTGAAACAACTGAAAATATGTCTTATATTTTAGGTTCTTCAAAGTAGCCACCTGTTGCTTTGATGACTGCTTTGCACACTCTTGACATTCTCTTGATGAGCTTCAAGAGGTAGTCACCGGAAATGGTCTTCCAACAGTCTTGAAGGAGTTCCCAGAGATGCTTAGCACTTGTTGGCCCTTTTGCCTTCACTCTGCGGTCCAGCTCACCCCAAACCATCTCGATTGAGTTCAGGTCTGGTGACTGTGGAGGCCAGGTCATCTGGCTTAGCACCCCATCACTCTCCTTCTTGGTCTAATAGTCCTTACACAGCCTGGAGGTGTGTTTGGGGCCATTGTCCTGTTGAAAAATAAATGATGGTCCAACTAAACGCAAACCGGATGGAATAGCATGCCGCTGTAAGATGCTGTGGTAGCCATGCTGGTTCAGTATGGCTTCAATTTTGAATAAATCCCCAACAGTGTCACCAGCAAAGCTCCCCACATCATTTTGGTGGGAACCAGGCATGTAGAGTCCATCCGTTCACCTTTTCTGCATTGCACAAACTTTGCTTAGTTTACGCTTTCACTATCCATTCTTCTCCTTACTCTGGCTGGTGCGCATTTGCGCTGTATTCCGGGTCGTGTCGCGGACGATGGTGCCACTCACCGGTGGTGGGCGGTGCTCTGGATATTCTCCCCACCCGCACCTTTGCGTGTGTGTGTGGGAAGTCCGGGGCGACCTCCCCCACTGCGGCGCCCTCGTCCACCGCATCAAACTGGTACTATCGGTGTCACATGCGCAGATGAACTGCCGCTGCATCTCTGCCTTCATTAAGGCGTGCAACTTTTCTGGGTATTTGGGCTCTGGGCATCAGGGTCAGGTGATAAACATACTATACACATGACCGTTTAGAACTACAGATACCGGCATCGCCTGCATGCACTTGCTCCTTTCCTCTGTGCGGTCACATGACCCTCTGATCTTCAAGTTGATTGGGGTTTTAAAAGGGACACACTATTGACGTGATGCCACTCCCCCTGACGAAGGCACGCTGCTGAAATGCGCGTAGGGGAAGAGGCACCACATCTGGGCATTGGTAAGGCATCTTTTTACTATACTGAATTTTGTAACCTCGATTGGCAACATTTGGCGGTCTTCATATTACTTGTGTCTATAACTGTAACCTTGGTGGATCATTGCTAGGGACCATTTATTGATTTTGACTGCTTTTTCTGATATATGGGCCTGATACCCAACATAACATTGCTATTATTGCCAGTTATTTATCACTATAGTTTCTTTTGCCCCCTACCCAAGGTGGTGCCACCAACATCTAGTTTGACTCTTTTCAGACACTAGTGGCTATTTTTTTTAATCATTTTTGTGTATTGTCCTTTTTCTTTGAATAAACTCTTACTTTTGTTCTATATACGTCTTTTTATATATGTTCCAAAGACACAGTTGTTGGAGCCAAAGATCTCAAATTTGGACTCATCAGACCAAATCACAGATTTCCACTGGTCTAATGTCCATTTCTTGTGTTCTTTAGCCCAAAAAAGTCTCTTCTGCTTGTTGCCTGTCCTTAGCAGTGGTTTCCTAGCAGCTATTTTACCATGAAGGCCTGCTGCACAAAGTCTCCTCTTAACAGTTGCTGTAGAGATGTGTGCTGCTAGAACTCTGCGATTTCTGAGGCTGGTGACTCGGATAAACTTATCATCAGAAGCAGAGGTGACTCTTGGTCTTCCTTTCCTGGGGTGGTCCTCATGTGAGCCAGTTTCTTTGTAGCGCTTGATGGTTTTTGCAAGTTTTCCCAATTTTTCTGACTGACTGACCTTCATTTCTTAAAGTAATGATGGCCACTCGTTTTTCTTTACGTAGCTGCTTTTTTCTTGACATAATACAAATTCTAACAGTCTATTCAGTAGGACTATCAGCTGTGTATCCACCAGACTTCTGCAAAACAACTGATGGTCCCAACCCCATTTGTAAGGCAAGAAATCACATTTAGGGTATGTGCACATGTTGTGGATTTGCTGCGGATCCGCAGTGTTTTTGCTGTGCAGAAACGCTGCAGATCCGCAATTGATTTACAGTACAATGTAAATCAATGAGAAAAAAAAACCTCTGAGCAGACGGTGTGGAAAATTCCGTGCGGAAACGCTGAGGATTAAAAGAAGTAGCATGTCACTTATTTTTTGCGGATCTGCAGCGTTTTTGTACCCATTCCATTATAGAAATCCGCAGGGGTAAAAAACGCAGTAAATCCACAGCAAATCCGCACCAAAAATGCACAAAATCTGCACAAAAAACGCAACAAATCAGCACCTGCGTTTTCTGCCAGGAGATGCAGAATCCACACCAGAAATTCCTATGCCTAATCCGCAACATGTGCACATACCCTTATTAAACCTGACAGGGCACACCTGTGAAGTGAAAACCATTCCCGGTGACTACCTCTTGAAGCTCATCATCATCATCATCATCATCATCATCATCATTTGGGAAAAAAATGTTTTCTGAGGCCCTCCACTATGTCTCTTCAAAGGGGTATTGGCGCGCCTCCTTCTAATTTTTGGCATCCCATACACTTAGTACATAAGCTTTACCAGTGTAGGAGACCCACTCCTTATTAATGGGAAAAATTGTTTTTCTGAGGCTCCACCTTCTAGTTGAGGGAACATTTTTGGATTACAAAAGAGCCGGTGGGTTCTATTAGTATACGATCCTTTGCCATGTTGTGGGCTTTCAAGTGGTCGTCACATAGGGAGTTCTCACACTGCATAGAGGATTTCACAGCCAGGACAGGAGACTTTGTACAGTAAGTGCAGAAGATCCTGGTCTCATTCATATTAGGCTTAGCAGATGCAAAATGCTCCACTATATTCCCCAGCACGGTTGATGAGTAGTGTTGAGCGATACCGTCCGATACTTGAAAGTATTGTATCAGATAGTATCGGCCGATACCCGAAAAGTATCGGATATCGCCGATACCGATACCCGATACCAATACAAGTCAATGGGACACCAAGTATCGGAAGGTATCCTGATGGTTCCCAGGGTCTGAAGGAGAGGAAACTCCCCTTCAGGCCCTGGGATCCATATTAATGTGTAAAATAAAGAATAAAAATAAAAAATATTGATATACTCACCCTCTGACGCGCCCTGGTTGTAACCGCCAGCCTCCGTTCATAAGAATGAGCGCTTGAAAGTCCTTAGATGACGTCGCGGCCTGTGATTGGTCGCGGAGCGGTCACATGACCACAACGCGACCAATCACAGGCCGCTACGTCATCTAAGGACTTTCAAGCGCTTGAAAGACCTTAGATGACGTCACGGCTTGTGATTGGTCGCGTTGTGGTCACGTGACTGCTCCGCGACCAATCACAGGCCGCGACATCATCTAAGGACTTTCAAGCGCTCATTCTTATGAACGGAGGCTGGCGGTTACATCGGTAAGGTCCAGGCTGCGTCGGAGAGGTGAGTATATCAATATTTTTTATTTTTATTCTTTATTTTACACATTAATATCGATCCCGATACCGATTCCCAATATCACAAAAGTATCGGATCTCGGTATCGGAATTCCGATACAGAAAATATCGGCCGATACCCGATACTTGCGGTATCGGAATGCTCAACACTATTGATGAGATAACAGTCCTTGATACTGCTACATTAAACTAATAGCTTTTTTCAGGGCTAATTCAAATAGATTCTATTCTCTAATTATACTGCTGTTATCTGCAATGTCACAGCAGGGATAACATATTACATGCATCTAGTCAGAGATTATTGCCTTATAAATTACAATCTTTGCTGCTACTTTTTTCCATACACTCATTGACAGATTCATGTTTACTATGGTGATCTGTACTCAGAAATTCATCAAACCTGGCAGTGTTCTGCTTGCGTTCCTCCAGAATTTGCTTCTGCCACATACAAGAAAATATCTTTTCATGGTCGTATCAAATCCCTTCTATATTCTACAGTAATTCTGTTCTAATCTGCAATTTGTATAGGGTGAGGTGTGGCAGTAGGGATAGCATATTGCAGGCATCTGGTCAGGGATTATTATCTTACAAATTATAATCCTTGCTGCAGCTTTTTTCTTTAGTCTTGTCTAAAGTCCACTTTAAGGGAGGATATTAGCGAAGGGAATGAGGATGTCGAGTCCATATGGGTCGAAATTCATGGAGGGAAAAATGGTAACAAAATTCTCATTGGGGTCTGTTACAAACCCCCAAATATAACAGAAATCATGGAAAGTCTACTTCTAAATCAGATAGATGAAGCTGCAACCCATAATGAGGTCCTGGTTATGGGGGACTTTAACTACCCGGATATTAACTGGGAAACAGAAACCTGTGAAACCCATAAAGGCAACAGGTTTCTGCTAATAACCAAGAAAAATTATCTTTCACAATTGGTGCAGAATCCAACCAGAGGAGCAGCACTTTTAGACCTAATACTATCTAATAGACCTGACAGAATAACAAATCTGCAGGTGGTCGGGCATCTAGGAAATAGCGACCACAATATTGTACAGTTTCACCTGTCTTTCACTAGGGGAACTTGTCAGGGAGTCACAAAAACACTGAACTTTAGGAAGGCAAAGTTTGACCAGCTTGTGGGAATAAAAGGACTAGAAATAGGAAAAACCCAATGTGGCTAAACAAAGAAGTAAGACAGGCAATTAACAGTAAAAAGAAAGCATTTGCACTACTAAAGCAGAATGGCACCATTGAAGCTCTAAAAAACTATAGGGAGAAAAATACTTTATCTAAAAAACTAATTAAAGCTGCCAAAAAGGAAACAGAGAAGCACATTGCTAAGGAGAGTAAAACTAATCCCAAACTGTTCTTCAACTATATCAATAGTAAAAGAATAAAAACTGAAAATGTAGGCCCCTTAAAAAACAGTGAGGAAAGAATGGTTGTAGATGACGAGGAAAAGGCTAACATATTAAACACCTTCTTCTCCACGGTATTCACGGTGGAAAATGAAATGCTAGGTGAAATCCCAAGAAACAATGAAAACCCTATATTAAGAGTCACCAATCTAACCCAAGAAGAGGTGCGAAACCGGCTAAATAAGATTAAAATAGATAAATCTCCGGGTCCGGATGGCATACACCCACGAGTACTAAGAGAACTAAGTAATGTAATAGATAAACCATTATTTCTTATTTTTAGGGACTCTATAGCGACGGGGTCTGTTCCGCAGGACTGGCGCATAGCAAATGTGGTGCCAATATTCAAAAAGGGCTCTAAAAGTGAACCTGGAAATTATAGGCCAGTAAGTCTAACCTCTACTGTTGGTAAAATATTTGAAGGGTTTCTGAAGGATGTTATTCTGGATTATCTCAATGAGAATAACTGTTTAACTACATATCAGCATGGGTTTATGAGAAATCGCTCATGTCAAACCAATCTAATCAGTTTTTATGAAGAGGTAAGCTATAGGCTGGACCACGGTGAGTCATTGGACGTGGTATATCTCGATTTTTCCAAAGCGTTTGATACCGTGCCGCACAAGAGGTTGGTACACAAAATGAGAATGCTGGGTCTGGGGGAAAATGTGTGTAAATGGGTTAGTAACTGGCTTAGTGATAGAAAGAAGAGGGTGGTTATAAATGGTATAGTCTCTAACTGGGTCGCTGTGAACAGTGGGGTACCGCAGGGGTCGGTATTGGGACCTGTTCTCTTCAACATATTCATTAATGATCTGGTAGAAGGTTTACACAGTAAAATATTGATATTTGCAGATGATACAAAACTATGTAAAGCAGTTAATACAAGAGAAGATAGTATTCTGCTACAGATGGATCTGGATAAGTTGGAAACTTGGGCTGAAAGGTGGCAGATGAGGTTTAACAATGATAAATGTAAGGTTATACACATGGGAAGAAGGAATCAATATCACCATTACACACTGAATGGGAAACCACTGGGTAAATCTGACAGGGAGAAGGACTTGGGGATCCTAGTTAATGATATACTTACCTGGAGCAGCCAGTGCCAGGCAGCAGCTGCCAAGGCAAACAGGATCATGGGGTGCATTAAAAGAGGTCTGGATACACATGATGAGAGCATTATACTGCCTCTGTACAAATCCCTAGTTAGACCGCACATGGAGTACTGTGTCCAGTTTTGGGCACCGGTGCTCAGGAAGGATATAATGGAACTAGAGAGAGTACAAAGGAGGGCAACAAAATTAATAAAGGGGATGGGAGAACTACAATACCCAGATAGATTAGCGAAATTAGGATTATTTAGTCTAGAAAAAAGACGACTGAGGGGCGATCTAATAACTAGTGTTGAGCATTCCGATACCGCAAGTATCGGGTATCGGCCGATACTTGCGGGTATCGGAATTCCGATACCGAGATCCGATACTTTTGTGGTATCGGGTATCGGTATCGAAACAACATTAATGTGTAAAATAAAGAATTAAAATAAAAAATAGTGATATACTCACCTCTCCGACGCAGCCTGCACCTTACCGAGGGAACCGGCAGCCTTCTTTGCTTAAAATGCGCGCGTTTACTGCCTTCCGTGACGTCACGGCTTGTGATTGGTCGCGTGCCGCCCATGTGGCCGCGACGCGACCAATCACAGCAAGCCGTGACGTAATTTTCAGGTCCTGAATGCAGAATTAATCAAAGCAGGCAAAATTAACTGATTTTATGTATCCATTTGCAGGTTCTCTGTAGCATATGTGTGTAAGAGATAGTGTTGGGAGACTTTACCTTACTAGTGATGGAATTGCCAATTCTGATCTCTCCAGTGCTTTGTTTCCATCCATTTCTGTGTGCATCTTGAAGTATGCTAGGAATCATTGTCCTGCTGAAAGACCCATGACCTAGGATGCAAACCCAGCTTTTTTGACACTGTACAATACATTGCGACCCCAAATTCTTTGGAAAGCTTCATATCTCATGATGCCTTACACAAAGTCAAGGCACCCTGTGCCAGAGGCAGCAAAGCAACTCCAAAATATCTTTGAACCTCCACCATATTTGATTGCAACTACTGCGTTCTTTTATTTGTAGGCCTCATTCCATTTACAGTAAACAATAGAATGATATGCTTTACCAAAACCTCTATCTTGGTCTCATATGTCCACAAGACGCTTGATAGCCCTCTAAAAATAGTGCGGGCCGCCTGCTTGGCCCTCCAAGTTTCAAATTTTACAGCCTTAATACGAAAAAGAAAATTTGTCTACCTAAATGGATAAATTATATTGCAGTAGCAATATATGCCTATGCAAAGCGTAGCTGTCTGCTAGCCCTCCAAAAAAATGCTTAGTGAGGGCCAAGAGCTTGCTCTCTAACAATAGTAAGGGTCACCTGATGGCCCTCTATAAATAGTGAGGGTCACCTGTTGGCACTGTAGAAAAAAATTGTGACTTTCAGAGTTTCTCATTCATAAATTAAACAGGATGTCTGATCATGTCTCGCATACCACATGGCCAGATAAGATAGTAAAATGTTAAAATTAAATTTCCTTGTGAATGCTTAGCCCAAGGTGTGGAGGAGCTTTTTTTTTTCTTTTATTTATTTTGTCTTATATACAAGTAATTTACTGGAAAGAATGTTTCTTAACATTCTTTCCAAGAAAATCCATCTTATCTTTGATTTTGTATGTTTTATTGTCTGTCAATAAAAGTGGCATAATACTCTGACAACATTGTTCCCATCACTGTTTCCATCAATTTCAGCACTTTTTAGACCCCTCTCGACCTCGGGCGGGGGGGAGGGGCACCGGAATAATGGTTGAGTTTCCTGTTGACTTCTATTATACTCATTATTTGGGAAGAGCACCCGAGCATTACGATTTGCTCCACTCAAGCAACAAGCACCCACGCATTTTAGTGCTCGCTCATCACTAATTACTACTTTCTTTTTTAATACCCCTTCCTTTTCACAACATTTAACATCCCTTGGATAGGATTTTCCATTCTTACCGGCTAGTAAAACTCTTTTCAGCAAGCCAGAAAAAAATCCAACTAGTTGAACTTGTCATTGCTGTAGTTCATTTGAATCCTGAACACAGGATAAAGATATTAGCTGTATGTCTGCAACCTATGCTTCCCATCATCATCTACTCAACCCAAAGAGATCTTGCTTCTGGAAGAGAATACAAACAGTATCTTAGATGCCTTCTCCTTCAGCCATGAACCCAAAACACCTTAGTATTGCTTGACACAGATGCTGAGAATGCATTTTACAGAAAACATTCTGTCTTTTCATGAAGCTTGCCCTCCTAAATTCAGCTTCTATCTAACTTCATTTATACAATATTCTAACCAAGCTTATTTATTGATTAATAATAGAGATGAATGAATCTTTGGAAATTTTCTAAAATTTTTTCCCAAAACTGCCATTTTCAACTACGTTATTTGCCAGCGACGCATCATCCACATGAAGCATGCAGGAGGGTGGCATCGCAAGAAGAAGGGAGGCATCGGACCAGGACCTGCAACACTTATCAGACCGGACCGTCTCACAGGTGAGTATAATAAAAGTTATTTTTCTTCTCTAGCAGGTTGGATCAGGGGCTTATATACAGAATTATAGAATGCTGTAAATAAGCTATGAAAGGTGATGGCCATAACTCGTATCGGCCAAACCTGGTGACAGGTTCCCTTTAATGCAATGTCTATGCTCGAATTAGCCCATAAACAAGCTCTCTCCACGGAGACTCTCAGAAACCAACTTAGTGCTAGAATGGAGGTGAAACATTTGTTGCATGCCTCCCATTGGAGGACACTCCAAGTTTGTCTTAGCAAATTTGAATTTTGGGGAACAACCTGGGAAGATGATTCCTTGGGCTTTAAAATCTAAACTGACTTAAAATCCCCTCCCTTGAATTAAGGGCCCTCGTGACATTTTAGTAAACACCACCCCCGATATTGCTGACATCTTCAGATCTTATTACTTTAAATGATATTACCTACCGACTCCGGTAGGAAAATTCCCTTCAATGCCTTCACCTTTTAAAAAGTTAAGCTCAAGCATAATAATTGACCTGGTAACACCCTTTTCTCAAACACAGCTCCTAGAAACAATAGGTAGTCCCCCAAATAATAAAAGTCCAGGCCCTGATGGCCTTACAACAAAATTCTCTAAAACTTTTGCTGAACAATTTTCTCTCATAATACTAAATGCCTTCAAATCTAGATCTGACACTTCCCCTTTCCCCAGATTGTCCACAATTGCTCACATAGCAGTTATACTTAAACCTGGAACAGACCCTCACTCTTGTAAGAGTTTTTGCCCAATCTTCCTTTTAAATGTGGATCTAAAACTTTATGCCAAATACTCTCAGATTAAACCCTCATTTACCCACCTTAATCCATCAGGATCAGGTTGGTTTTGTCCGTGGAAGAGAGGCCCGGGCAATACTTTAAAAACAATGGATATTATTGATTATACTAATACTCATAATATTCCCCTTAGGGTCTTATCACTTGATGCTGAAAAGGCGTTTGGCACGATTTCCTGGTCTTCTCTTTCTCAATCTCTAAACCACATTGGATTGGGCCCATCTTTCATAACTAAAATTCCGGCCCTATATAATTCCCCTTCTGCTAGAATAAAAATTAATGGCTCCCTCTCAGAACCCTTTTCTATAAAGAATGGGACCAGACAGGGGTGTCCTGTCCTGTACATATTAATAATGGAACATCTTATGCAGGCGATACGCTTTAACCCAGACATACGGGGAATTAAAATTGGGGGACATGAATATAAATGCTCGGCATTCATTGATTTTTTGACCTACATCACAAACCCACACGTTTTACTTCCTTCCTTGACGTCTGAGTTGAAGCATTTTGGGAACTGGTCAAATTTTATAATAAATGTTGATAAGTCACAGGCCTTTAGCATCTCTTTAACCCAGCAGTTGGTAGATACTTTAAGTGCTAATTTCTCTTTAAATGGCCATCAAATGGCTCCATTAGCTACCTAGGTATTCATATCCCCTCTGATCGGTCAAAGCTGTTTACACTTAATTTTCTCTCATTTTTATTCAAACTTCAGGAAAACCTCAATTCCTGGAGCAAAGCCTGGTTTTCTTAGTTCAGCAGGATTAATATTTTTAAAATGACTATAATGCCAAAATTACTATATTTACTACAAAGTATTCAAGGCCCCGGAAGAAGCAGATGGCGAAACGCGCGTCGGGGCGCCAGAGGGGATTATCCGATGGACCACTCACGTCGTTCTGTCATCTAGTTGGCAGCCTGGGAGAAGGTAATATACTGTGCTTTTCATTATGCATTTCTGGGTATATTTTGGCTATATATATTGACAGCACAGACGGGGTTTCTATATGGATGCTGTTTGACACCTTTAATGTTCTTTCCGGTCTGTGCCGTAGGATGTTAAATGCTGCTATATATCTAGATACTCATTTTATAATTATTTGCACAGTTAGTTTAATTTTCCTATGTATGCTATATTACTAGGACTCTATGTTTAGGGTTGTGTTCTGGTGTGCCTCCCTGACTTGGGTTGTATGTTTGTGAAGATTATTATGTGGTCATTTGGATCTTTTAAACTTTATATAATAAACGTGATATTTTAATGAATTTTCTGGTTGGCTTCATTGAGCCGGCAGTATAATTACTGCTGTCTGAGTTGTATAATACTGTGGAAGTACCAATGTGTTTCTAAGCTGAGGACATTTTTGTGATTATCAAAACTATTCCATCACAATTACCTTCTTAGTTTTGGATCAAGATCAGAAGTAATTTTAATCATTTTGTATGGGCCACCAAGTGTCCTAGGATTAAGGGAATTATATTGTCTTGTTGAAAGGAAGCTGGTGGTGTGGGATTGCCAGACTGCCTCCATTATTACTTAACTGCAGCACATGCAAGGATATTAGATCTCCTACACTGTTCTAACTCAAAAAATTGTGTTCATATTGCCCAAGACATCTGTCCAGCCTTGGTTTCTACTCTCCCCTGGACATGGTCATCTCTTTCACAAAATAATATCCCTGTTTCATTTAGTGTCAAACAAACTTTAAAGACAGTTTATCGACCCTCAGTGTGGATGCCTTGATTGATCCTAGGGGTCCTTTGCTACCTATTACTGACAACGCTAGATTTACCCCAGGACTGTCGACCCATTCCTGTCAGGGAGGCTCTAGAAAGTCTCCACTTAGGCTTACACATATAGCCCCAAATGGGGAACTTCTCCCCTCCGTTCTATTTCTCCTATATTTAGGGGAGTCACACTATTCTGCCACATCATAGGTTAGAGTACATTCAACTTAAACACTTTCACGCCTCCCTGGCAATGGATCCCAACTGCTCCTGCCCTCTGTCGGCATTTGAGAAATTGTGCTTATCTCCCTCCTCCACTCCGCATGTCATTGCATTCATTTATAAATTATTACCGAAGCCAGACATAGCCCTGCTTCCTTCATTTTGTAGGGCTTGGGAGAACAAATAACGCAGATGATCAGTGGACTAAATGTTTATATTTGTCACACATATCTGTGATTGCATTCATATAGGAGGAAACTAGTTTTAAGATAATATCAAGATAGTATCATGTCCCCTCTGCTTTACTCAGATGGTACCAGAATGTTTCTAACATAAGCTGGCTTTGCGGTGTGTGGGAGGGAGCTATGTCCCACATTTGGTGGTCTTTCTGGTTCTGTGAGCCTTTTGAGAGGGAATTTTTAAAGTTATCAAAGAAATTACTGGGGTACTGATCCCCTCTACCCCAGAAGCAATACTTCTCTATATGTTCCCATCTTCAAATCTTCTTATAAGAAATCTATATTGCATCATCTCCTACAAGCTGCTAACACGGTTAGTCCACGTCATTGGAAGTTGATGCCCCCCTCCTTGGAGGAATTGTTTGCTGAAATAGATTTGACCCACCGCATGGAATCTTGTATCACTCAATCTTAATCTGAAAAACATATTATGGCTACTAAGTGATTTCATTGGAGGTTTTTCTTTCTTCCCCTCTTTATAGAAATATTCTGAAATAGTCCACTTTATCATTCACTAAGTTGTTGGCGTTTCCTGTTCTCCAGGTCCAAATTCTTCCACTAAAATCTTCTTCCTCTTCTTTACCTTTCTTTCTCACTCCCTCCCCTTTCATATCACTTGATTAGTTTTTCATGTTACGATTTATTTCCCTTCCCTCTTCATATTATCAGTATGTTGCCTGTTACTGGATTACATTCCAGGTTCTTTCCATATTTGTATAATTACATTTTATTGTAATCTTGATGTAATTACTTATTCTTTTTGTAATCCTTGTTTGTTCATGAAAATACTCAATAAAGCTTTAATAATAAAAAAAAGGTTACCACCAGTCACAAACGTTGGCTAATTACTGCTCTCATCATTGCACACCTGGTCTTGATGCTAACAGCATACGCTGGTGAGAGTATTCACCAGCCGGCGCCCGTGCAATAAATAAACACAATGAAAAATGGGATCTCCTCCATTAATCTTGAAAACCAATGCAGGTCATGCTGCATTGCTGCAGCCCCCAGCTGTCAGCTTTATCTTGGCTTGTTTTAAAAAATAGAAGGGTCCCCATGCAGTTTTCTTAAATTATTTAAATATTTGATTTTACAAAATGGTGCCGAATCCCTCCCATTTTTGATAGCCAGCCAAGCTAAAGCAGACACCTTTTGGGCTGGCATTGTCAGACTGGGTAAGGGCAATGGATATTGGCCCTCCCTAGCCTAAGAATAATATCCGCCCCAGAAAAAGCGCAACTACTAGATGCGCTAATTCTGTCAATTTGCCCGACTCTCCCCACTTGCCCTGGTGTGGTGGAAAGTGAAGTAATAGTATTGGGGTTTATGTCAACTTTGTAATGTCAGCTGACATTAAGCCCAGGGATTAGTAATGAAGTGGCGTCTATCACATGCACCCATTAGTGGGGTGGACAAAAATTCCTACTGACGTGCACAAACATCATCATCAACTACAAAAAACGTTTGACTGCTGTGATTGCCAACAAGAGTTTAGCCACCAAGTATTAAGTCTTTGTTGCCAAAGGGATCAAATACTTATTTCTCACTGCAAAATGCAAATGCATTCATATAATTTATACTATGTGACTTTCTGGATTTTATTTTTGATATTCTATATATCATTGTTAAAATTAACCTACCCTTAAAATTATAGACTGTTCATGTCTTTGTCAGTGGGCAACTTACAAAATCAGCAAGGGATCAAAAACTTATTTCCCCCACTGTATACCTATCCTATTTATGTGTATTTACTGTATGTAATCCATATATTCTATCTTTACTTTGGAGAATTTCTCTGAGGCAGGGTAGGGTGCTATTTCTATCTTTAGGGGTAGTTAGCTCTTAGGCTGTGAAGAGGCGTCTAGGGAGAGTTAGGTACACTCCACGGCTATTTCTAGTGTGTGTGATAGGATTAGGGATTGCGGTCAGTAGAGTTACCACTTCCTCAGAGCTTGTCCCAGGTTTTCCATTTTAACCATCAGGTCATTTCGGGTGCTCCTAACCACCAGGTCCATAACATAAACGGTTGCTGAATTGCCAGCTTTTCTTCTATCTATGCAATATACAGTATATACATATATACACACATGGTCAAAATTGTTGGTACCCCTCGTTTAATGACAGAAAAAACAAAAATTGTAACAGAAGTAACTTGAATCTGACAAAAGTTAAAATAAATAAATAATCTATGAAAATGAACAAATGAAAGTCAAGCATTGCTTTTCAACCAAGCTTCCACATCATTTTAAAAAAAATAAACCTCATGAAATAGGCCTGGGCAGAAATGATGGTACCCTTAACTTAATATTTTGTTTCAAAACCTTTTGAGGCAATCACTGCAATCAAACTATTCCTGTAACTGTCAATGAGACTTCTCCACCTCTCGACAGGTATTTTGGCCACTGCTCAAGAGCAAACTGCTCCAGTTGTCTCGTGTTTGAAGGTTGCCTTTTCCAGATGGCATGTTTCAGCTCTTTCCAAAGATGCTCAATAGGATGTAGGTCAGGGCTCATAGAAGGCCACTTCAGAATAGTCCAATGTTTTTCTCTTAGCCATTCTTTGGTGTTTTTAGCTGTGTGTTTTGGGTCATTATCCTGTTGCAAGACCCACGACCTGTGACTGAGACCAAGCTTTCTGACACTGGTTAGGACATTTCTCTCTAGAATCCCTTGATAATCTAGAGATTTCATTGCACCTTGCACAGGATCTAGACACCCTGTGCCAGATGCAGCAAAGCAGCCCCAGAACATAACAGAGCCTCCTCCATGTTTCACAGTAGAGACAGTGTTCTTGATATGCTTCATTTTTCCATCTGCGTACATAGAGCTGATGTGCCTTGCCAAAAAGTTCCATTTTTGTCTCATCTATCCATAGTACATTCTCCCGGAAGCTTTGTGGCTTGTCAACATGTAGTTTGGCAAATTACAGTCCGGCATTTTTTTTATTTTTTTTCAGCCATGGTGTCCTCCTTGGTTGTTTCCCATGAAGTCCACTTTGACTCATAAAACGATGAATAGTGCGATCTGACACTGATGTTCCTTGAGCTTGAAGTTCACCTTTAATCTGCTTAGAAGTTTTTCTTGGCTCTTTTGTTACCATTCATTTTATCCGTCTCTTTGATTAGTCATCAATTTTCCTCCTGCGGTCATGTCCAGGGAGTTTGGCTACAGTCCCATGGATCTTACATTTCTGAATAATATGTGCAACTATAGTCACAAGAACATCAAGCTGCTTGGAGATGGTCTGATAGCTTTTACCTTTAACATGTTTCTCTATCATTTTCTTTCTAATCCCCTGAGACAACTCTTTCCTTCGCTTCTTCTGGTCCATGGTAAGTGTGATACACACCATGTCACCACACAGCACAGTGAGTATCTGTAGCCCTATATACAGGCCACTCACTGATTCCAAGATTGTAGACACCTGTGATGCTAGTTAGTGGACACACCGCGATTTAACATGTCTCTTTTGTCACATTATTTTCAGGGGTACCATCATTTCTGTCCAGGCCTATTTTATGAGTTTTATTTTTTTTAAATTCTGTGGAAGCATGGTTGAAAAGCAATGTCTGACCTTCATTTGTTCATTTTCATAGATCTTTTAATTATTATTACTGTTGTCAGATTCAAGTTATTTCTGTGACTATTGTGGGTTTTTATGTCATTAAACCAGGGGTACCAACAATTTTGACCACGTGTGCATATGTGTGTGTCACTGACATTTATATATGTACCTATTTTATGTATATTTACTGTATGTAATCTGTCTATTCTATCCTTTCGGCTCCTGTGCACGGTAGATGAATTGCCTGCTTTTCATCTATCTCACGGTGCAAGTTAGAAAGGCATGCAGGCATCTTCTCCATGCTGTTCCCATTTAGTTTTAGCTCTTTCCCATCCATTTCAGCTTTTTTCTTCGGTCCCCAGACCTGTTTGTTCGGTCTAGCAGAAAAATATTCGGCTTTCCCATTGACTTGCATTAGATTTATTATTCGGTACCAATACACAGATATTAGAAAGTATTTGAGCCGATTTTCCCGAATCCGAATATTTCACTATTCGCTCATCGCTAATCATTAGCAGAATGGATGGCATGGGTAGGGTGGTAGACTGAGAAAAGGGAAGAGATGTAGGGTGGTGCAGAACTGTGGAGCGCTTTGTAGGTGAGAGTGATAAGTTTATATTGGAATCTGAAGCAGATGGGCAACCAGTGCAACGACTGGCACAGGGTAGAGGCATCGGTGTAGCGGCTGGAGAGGAATATGATCCTGATTGCTGTATTCAGGATGGATTGGAGAGGGGAGCATTTAATAAGAGGGAGACCAATGAGTAAAAAGTTGGAGTAATCTAAATGACAGTCAATAAGAGGAACAGTATGAGTTTTTGAGAAGTCAAATGTAAGAAAAGGTAAAATTCTAGGGATGTTTTGGAGGTGCAAGTGATATTAGAGAGCGAGTGATCGGATGTAGGGACTGAAGGAAATATCAGAGTCAAATATAACTCCAAGACAGCGGACGTGATGCGGGAGAGGAATGGTGGAATCACACACGGAAATGGCAATATTGAGTTTGGGAAGGCTTGTAGAAGGATAAAAACACAAGGGGTTCAGTTTTTGACAGATTCAGTTTTAGGTAGAGGGAGGACATAATGTTAGAGACAGTTGGCAGATAATCACTGGTATATGTAATAATGCTGGAGTGATGTCAGGAGACAAAGTTTATAATTGGGGGCCATCAGCATAGAGATGGTGCAGGAAACCAATTCTGATGGTTTGTCCAATAGGGTTGATGCCTAGAGAGAAGAGGATGGGACCTGAACTTAACCCTGAGGACTCTGACAGTAACAGGAGCAGGAGAGGAAGAGGAACCAGAAAAAGATCGAGTGAAGGAGCGGTCAGAGAGGTAGCAGGAGAACCAGGAGAGAGCAGTATCCTTGAGATGAGACGGATATAGTAGAGCATGGTGAGGAGGAGCTGGTGATCCACAGTGTCAAATGCTGCAGGGAGATCCATGAGAACAAGCAAGGCACAGGGACCATTAGATTTAGCTGTTAGTAGATCATCAGAGACTTTAGATAGGGCAGTTTCAGTAGAGTGTAAGATGTGGAGACTGGATTATTAAGGGTCAAAAAGAGAGTGCCTAAACTTGCAGAGAGCAGAGAATTTCAGGAAATTCAACTCAAAATCAATCCGCATTGGAGCCATCAGCTCATCTCTGATAGCAATGATACAATAACAAAGCAAATACTCAACTCTTCACTCCTGTATAAGTGGCAATAACACACAGAATGTGGCTGACACTCCACATTTCACTTGTTTTGCATTATGCACCAGAACTTTCCCCATATTCACAGTATGTAAACCTAAGAGACTGTCACGTTGCTCGTTTAGAATCGTCAGAAGCAATTGCTTCAGTTTCAGGAGTGTTCACATACTGTAATGATTATCATCCCCTCAGTACTAATTTTTGCACTGAAGAAGAATACTAAAACCAATTTTTGTCAGTCATAGAAAGTGTGTTTCTTGGCTTGTGAGACAGACAAGCTATAAGCTATATACGGTACGTTTTTGCATTTCTTAAGCATTTTTTACTTGTAAAGACTGGGAGGTTTTTATATGAAAAAAAACAACAATATTCCAGAAATGTATATGCAAATTTCTACCTCACAAGATGTGTGTGTTTTCAAAATAATGTAATCTTTTTTGCACACATTTAACATTCTAGTTTTACAACTAATACATGCCCCCCGCTTACAGCCACATTTTAGATGTGCTGTTGGGACAAGACCCTATGTAACTTTGTTTGTCACATGCTTTTTGGTAAAGGCCCAATGAGAGGGAGATATGTGTGTTTTAAATCTTTATCCCCCCTACCGACATATGAAGTAATGGTACTTTTTATGTAGGCTCCTCGATTTTTGCATTAACTCAGAAGCTGACCCGGCATCTTTCCTGGTAGATGAGGATTGAGTTAACAGCTCTGCCCTCGGTCGTAAACGTGTTCAATGCAGCTCTCATTCGTGTGGCCTGGAGGACACGCTATTATACAAGCAATTAGATTGCGTGGTGCCAATGGGTTGTCATGAAGGTCGCGGTCTGCTGAAGAAAACCAGCGTGTGGCTGGCCTTTATAGAAAACCATGATTTTGTCTATAAACAGCATTACTGTGATATTGCTGTATAAAGTATAAGCAATCGGATGATCGCCTGTTCAGATCCCAATAGCAGACTACCAATTACAGTAAAAATAAAAAAGTGTTAAAAAATATGGAAAAATTAAACAAATATGTAAGTTCAAATGACTATCCTCTTATGACTGAGCAAATTTTAACCTTAATGACCGGGCCAATTTTTACAATTCTGACCACTGTCACTTTATGAGCTTATAACTCTGGAACGCCTCAACTGATCTCACTGATTCTGAGACTGTTTTTGTGACATATTGTACTTCATGATAATGGTAAAATTTCTTTGAAATGACTTGCGTTTATTTATGAAAAAAATGGAAATTTGGCAAAAATGTTTGAAAATTTTGCAATTTTCAAACTTTTAATTTTTGTGCCATGAAAATCAGAGAGTCATATCGCACAATATAGTTCATAAATAACGTTTCCCACATGTCTACTTTACATTACCACAATTTTGGAAACATAATTTTGTTTTTGTTAAGACTAGTCATGAGTGAGTATGCTCGTTACTCGGGTTTCTCCGAGCACTCTCGGGTTGTCTCCGAGTATTTTGACGTGCTCGGAGATTTAGTTTATGTCAATGCAGCTACGTGATTTGTGGCTGCTAGACAGCCTTAATACATATGGGTGTTGCCTGTTTGTTAGACAATCCCCACATGTATTCAAGCTGTCTAGCAGCCGCAAATCATGTGCGTGTAGAGAGGTAAATATTCATTTCTCTTAAGTAGTGGCAAATGTGACTGCTGGCAGTAGCAGGAAGGCGGCGGCTGACACTGTGCGCACTACTGAAGAGCAATGAATACTCACTGCTTTCTGCAAGCACAGTCCCGGCGGGAGGAGCGGTGAGTATTCCAGCAGCTGTGCTCTGCTTGTGAGCTTGTGAGCAGTGCATAACGTCTCTGACATGCACTGCTTACAAGCATAAGTCAGCTGCTGCAATCGGAAAAAGATGCTGCGAGGGAGTGCCCGGAAGGTAAGTGTAATGTTTTATTTATGTTTTCTGATGGGGCCATGCATACCAGGATGGAGGTGGGTGGGGGGCCAATCATAAGGATGGGGCCATGCATATCAGGTGGGTGGGGGCCAATCATACCAATCATTCCAATACGCTATTAAAAAGAAATTAATATACATTGCCCTCCACGCCCATGGGTGTGGAGTGCAGTGAATATTCATTTCTCTTTAGCAGCAGGCACAGAAGTTAACCACAACCGCCAGCTCCAGCCTCCCCGCCACAGCCAGAGCCGATACATCCAGACTATAAGATGCACCCCCCCATTTTCCTCCTGCTTCTTATAGTCTGAAAAATACAGTACATATAGCGTATCTAAACGTCCGCAGAAGTCCGATTTATCAAAAATTTTAATTAATTAACACAATAAGTAAATGCTGTAAAGAGAAAAAATCAAAACACTAGAATAATGTTTTCTTTTTGCAGCTGAAAAACAGCAAAGAAAAATGCCACTGCCACTGCATAGCCATGCAAGCAACACATCTCTTGCACTTGTCCAATGTGTTGCATAGCTATAATGTGCTACTACGTGGAGGTGTATTTTCTTTATAGTACACAAACATGAAACAGCTTTCAAAATAGGGATAATGTCTTTGTAATTGATTAATCATTTATCATGAAATATCAATCCTGTTGTGAATCCCAAAACAGGGATCATATAATCATAGAATTATAGAATGCTAGAGTTGGATGGGACCTCCAGGGTCATCGTGTCAAACACTCTGCTCAATGCAGGGTTAACTAAACCATCTCAGACAGACAGATGTCTGTGTAAGAGGGTGGTGCTGTTATGGACAGTAACAAGCTGCCACTTTAAGAGACAGCACCCCCTTGTCTGGTGTGATGGAATGTCCTGCTTACCCCTGCTTTAGGCTGTGAAGATGAACTGCCCTAGAATTAGGGGAGGAGTTGAGCCTGAACTGTGTGTGTGAGCGGAAGCTGCTAGAGAGAACTGTGTGCTGTTTGCTACAAGAAAGGTCCCAGGCTGGGACAGAGTGTACTTGTGAAATTTGCAAGACTTTTCCGGGTACAGCAAAGGTGGCTGTTCTGTGCTAGTTTGTGAAGCCACGAAGATACTGAGAAAGGGACTTACAGTTTCCAGGAGCATCCCTAGGATCCAGAAGCAAGGAGAAGACCACATTTTACAGAGCTGACAGAAAGCCGTGCGCACCACCGTATAGACTGCTGGGGGCCCCCCTGGGACAGGACCTGAGTCCCCAACATCACCGTGAGTCTGTTCCTGTTTGATGCACCTGTTAGGGCCTAGTGTAGGCTTCAGTAGTCAGTACACGGCAGCCGTGTGGCCTGCTTAGTAAGGGCCAGGGAGGTTATACGTAGAGTAGCATCGTTATTTGTGTATTGTTTAAAGTTGCTTGTGAGACATTTTCTGAGTCTGTAATAGTTGGAGCACCGTGCTATTTTACAGACAAGATAAAGTGTATAAGTCTTGTAAAGTGTCTCTTGCCATTGTATACCCCTGTTTGCATCTTCCTCATCCACTTCATTCCTTGCCTCCCAATAAATCTACCCTTTGTTGTTTGCACCTCATCTTGTATACAATAGTCTTCCTGCACCGTGGTGGTCCCCCGGCCATCGCTTCATCTGTCCAGCCTCTGAAGACTTCCATTGAAGGAGAACTCACCACCTGTCGGGGCTGCCTGTTCCACTCATTGATCACCCTCACTGTCAAAAAGTTTGTTCTAATATCTAATCTGTATCTTCAGTTTCATTCCATTGCTTCTCGTGTTTATGTACAAATGAGAATAATGATGATCCCTCTACACCGTGACAGCCCTTCAGATATTTGTAGACAGCTATTAAATCTCCTCTTAACCTTCTTTTTTTGCAAGCTAAACATTCCCAGATCCTTTAACCATTCCTCATAGTATATAGTTTGCAGTCCGCTCTCCATTCTGGTAGCTATTCTCTGAAATTTCTCCAGTTTTTCGATGTCTTTTTACAATGTGGTGCCCAGAACTGAACACAGTATTCCAGATGAGGCCTGGCCAAGGAGGAGTAGAGGGCATGACTAATGACTTCACATGATCTAAACTCTATGCTTTTCTTAATACATCCTATAGAACTGTGTTTTCTTTTTTGCTGCTGCATCACACTGTTGACTCATGGTCGGTCTGTGATCTATTAGTATACCCAAGTCTTTTTCACAGGTGCTGTTGCTTAGGTCTATTCCTCCCATTCTGTAGATGCAATTTTCATTTTTCTTGCACAGATGTAGAATCTTGCAATCCTCCCTGGTAAATACAATTATATCTACAGTGGTGCTCAAACCCTTCTGAATTGCTCATATTTCCGCTTAAATTTGGTGTACACCTACATCAGACTTTGCAGGAAATAGGTGCAATCCATCGAGAATGAGATACTGTCATGTCGGACGCTGTTCAGACCAGGTCGTTCGACAGACAGCGGTAGTTCCGCTTTTGACCACTATTTGCTCATTGGCGTCGGCTAGGTTTTGTCCAGCTGTTCCAGGGTTAATTTACCTGATCCTCGGATTGGAAGCTGGGCCATGCCCATGGCCTTTAAATAGTTCTCCGGATCATTGGGCGTCGCCGATTATAGCTTCTGTCTTGTGCGTTATCTCGGTCCGGAGTGGAGAGCTGGTTGTTGGAGATTCGTTGCTGGTGGTGTATTTTCCTTAGTCTTATTTACTCCTTCCTATATTTGTATTTAGTTTGCCCTGCACATTTATAGTGTATTCCTGAGTGACTGCGGCATGGTGTATATTTTCCTTTATCCTTGTCTGTGCTAACTGTGGGTATTGGTGTATTGCCTCTTCACTGGGTGGTGGGCGGTTGGTGTCAGCCTAGGGTTGAAACAGGAGACAGGGCGAGGGTCGAGGCCTAGACATGCACACCATCAGTGTAAACTCTAGGTAGAGGGTCAGTCAGGATTTCCCTAGTCTGAGGGAAATTGCAGGGGCCCGGGTTATTAGCTCTTGCTCACCTAGTCTCCCCGTGACAGATACCTTTTTGTTAAAATTCAATATTTATTGATCCATCAAATAAAAAGTAAATTCTATGATGTACCACAAAAATAATTTTTCTCACTCATTACAGTATAATACATATAAAGCATTGTTTCTACCAACGCATTTCGACAAACGTCTTAATCATGGCACGATAAGGGAGCATTGAACATTTCTTATAGTCTCACATGCAAGTTGACTACCTTACTTTTCCTTGTACATCAGACTTTCACACAAATTCTAAAAGTAAATAAAGAACCAAACCAAACAAATTAGTCAAAAATGTTTAAGGTACCTTCACACGAAGCGACGCTGCAGCGATAGCGACAACGATGCCGATCGCTGCAGCGTCGCTGTTTGATCGCTGGGGAGCTGTCACACAGACCGCTTTCAAGCGACCAACGATGCCGAGGTCCCCGGGTAACCAGGGTAAACATCGGGTTGCTAAGCGCAGGGCCGCGCTTAGTAACCCGATGTTTACCCTGGTTACCAGCGTAAAAGTAAAAAAAACAAACAGTACATGCTCACCTGCGCGTCCCCCGGCGTCCGCTTCCTGACACTGACTGAGCTCCGGCCCTAACAGCACAGCGGTGACATCACCGCTGTGCTTTCACTTTCACTTTAGGGCCGGCGCTCAGTAAGTGTCAGGAAGCAGACGCTGGGGGACGCGCAGGTGAGTATGTACTGTTTGTTTTTTTTACTTTTACGCTGGTAACCAGGGTAAACATCGGGTTACTAAGCGTGGCCCTGCGCTTGGTAACCCGATGTTTACCCTGGTTACCAGTGTAAAACATCGCTGGTATCGTTGCTTTTGCTTTCAAACACAACGATACACGGCGATCGGACGACCAAATAAAGTTCTGGACTTTATTCAGCGACCAGCGACATCACAGCAGGATCCTGATTGCTGCTGCGTGTCAAACTAAACGATATCGCTAGCCAGGACGCTGCAACGTCACGGATCGCTAGCGATATCGTTACAAAGTCGTTTCGTGTGAAGGTACCTTTACCCTTTCTCCCTAAAAAAGAGCTTCAATGCTTATAAATTTGTGGTATTTCTCTGATAAGTGGCCGGGAAGCTTGCTGACATGTTTAACCACAGACTACTAGGAGTCAATTATCAAATGACTGACTGAAACGTTATTATCTCTGAACACTGCTAGCCCCTGATGATCAAAGCAGTTACCCAATATAATGAAACACGTAGGGATTAGGGAAGCACCACATACAATATAGGAGATCAGCTCAGCTGGTAATACACCTCAGAGGTGACCACCTGATGTGTTGAGAACAACTAGACGCTAGAGCACCTTACTAATTGTCTACATTAGGCCGGGGTCAAACCACCATAGAATATGGGCACGTGCTATGCAAGAAAACATCACATAGCACTCATACCAGTGTTAATCTGTGGGGCAGCTCACATCACCGTATTTTTTCTCAGGCGCGTTCGACGTGTATGTAAAATCACAGCATGCCAATGCAAGCCTATGGGTGTAAGAAAACCTCGGACACCACACGGACCATCTGTCTAGCTTGCGACAAATATACACACATTTTCCTCATTTCAGCCCAATGAGCCATTAATTTCAATGGGAAAAATCAGTGAGAAATGTAAAGCCAAACGGATGATATGCGGATACATGTGTGGGAGAAAATCGCATCATTGCATTGCAAACGCATTACACATGGATGACCATACACTGTGTGCAGAATTATTAGGCAAGTTGTATTTTGATCACATGATACTTTTTATACATGTTGTCCTACTCCAAGCTGTTAAGGCTTGAGAGCCAACTACCAATTAAGTAAATCAGGTGATGTGCATCTCTGTAATGAGGAGGGGTGTTGTCTAATGACATCAAAACCCCATATAAGGTGTGCTTAATTATTAGGCAACTTCCTTTCCTTTGGCAAAATGGGTCAGAAGAGAGATTTGACGGGCTCTGAAAAGTCCAAAATTGTGAGATGTCTTGCAGAGGGATGCAGCAGTCTTGAAGCTGCCAAACTTTTGAAGCGTGAACACTGAACAATCATTCGTTTCATGGCAAATATCCAACAGGGTCGCAAGAAGTGTGTTTGCCATAAAAGGCGCAAAATAACTGCCCATGAATTGAGGAAAATCAAGTGTGAAGCTGCCAAGATGCCATTTGCCACCAGTTTTGCCATATTTCAGAGCTGCAACGTTACTAGAGTAACAAAAAGCACAAGGTGTGCGATACTCAGGGACATGGCCAAGGTAAAGAAGGCTGAAAAACGACCACCTTTGAACAAGAAACATAAGATAAAATGTCAAGTCTGGGCCAAGAAATATCTTAAGACTGACTTTTCAAAGGTTTTATGGACTGACTAAATGAGAGTGACTCTTGATGGGCCAGATGGATGGGACAGAGGCTGGATCAGTAAAGGGCAGAGAGCTCTCCTCCGACTCAGACGCCAGCAAGGTGGAGGTGGGGTACTGGTATGGGCTGGTATCATCAAAGATGAACTTGTGGGACCTTTTCGGGTTGAGGATGGAGTGAAGCTCAACTCCCAGACCTACTGGCAGTTTCTGGAAGACAACTTCTTCAAGTAGTGGTACAGGAAGAAGTCAGTATCGTTCAAGAAAAACATGATTTTCATGCAGGACAATGCTCTATCACATGCCTCCAACTACTCCACACCGTGGCTGGCCAGTAAAGGTCTCAAAGAAGAAAAAATAATGACATGGCCCCCTTGTTCACCTGATCTGAACCCCATAGAGAACCTGTGGTCCCTCATAAAATGTGAGATCTACAGGGAGGGAAAACAGTCCACCTCTCGGAACAGTGTCTGGGAGGCTGTGGTGGTTGCTGCACGCAATGTTGATCGTAAACAGATCAAGCAACTGACAGAATCTATGGATGGAAGGCTGCTGAGTGTCATCATAAAGAAAGGTGGCTATATTGGTCACTCATTTTTTGGGGTTTTGTTTTTGCATGTCAGAAATGTTTATTTCTAAGTTTTGTGCAGTTATATTGGTTTACCTGGTGAAAATAAACAAGTGAGATGGGAATATATTTGGTTTTTATTAAGTTGCCTAATAATTCTGCACAGTAATAGTTACCTGCACAAACAGATATTCTCCTAAGATAGCCAAATCTAAAAAAAAAAAACACTCCAACTTCCAAAAATATTAAGCTTTGATCTTTATGAGTCTTTTGGGTTTTGGGTGTATGGAGAACACTGGTGTGATTCTCGGCCGGGAGACTCGGACTGATTTTTCATATGTTTCGGCCTAAATCAGAGATAATTGATCAGAGCTTTGGAAAATAAAAGACATGAGAGCACTTTACAATAAGTTACCACACGATATTACTGCAGAGAGCATATAAACAACGCAGTAAATAAGAAAGCTCACTGGATACTGAACATTATCCTTTACAGACTGCAGTTTGTGGATATTGACAACATCCCTGATACTGCATTAATAACTGCAATTCATTTGTAGTGGTTCTTTTTAAATAAAATTGTAAAAATGAAAAATAGTGTCAATGTTAAAAGCAGACAATAAAAAAAACACATTTTATTTTATAAAATTACTCCACTTGGATTAGAGAGAGATTTATTTCTCCGATAAGCTGCTCACTTCTCTATCATCCAAGACATCTCTACAGGATTAAAGAGGAACTAAACTTTCACATTTTGTATTCTGATTCCATCCAGGATTGCAAATCACTTTATTAAGCAATATAACTTCAGTTCTTTAAAAGACTTGCATCTGCGTGGCCTCTAAGCCGCTGCTTATTCCTTAGACTATTTGTCTTGCTTTTCTCCACTCCGTTAATATTCATTGGGAGTAATCACTCTGGCAGTGGAGGGATAGCAGTAGCACCCTAGGATTGTAAGGGGAGACCCAGCTAACTGCTAATAATCTCTTTGCTGTCCGGAGCGGGGGTCGCAGTACTGTCATGTCATGGTTATATTAGCGCTGACGCCGCTCTGGCATCCACCCTTCATCATCATATTTGATTTACACGTCATATACAAAAATGGAACATGGTGTCCTTGTAATCACCCACTTGTATTTTTCACTTCTTTTCTACTCTCACTATTTCTATTTATGTGATGTGAATAGACTAATGTGGAATGTTGCTATAAAAGACATTTTTGTAATGATAACAGCAGTGACGAATACGAGTCATCTATTTTCCCAACCTCAGGTAATGCTTTAAGGTCACTCAGTTATATGGAACAATTATCTCTTATTTGTCTTACTAAATTAGAAACAGAGAAACGATAACTCCTGTACATGAGAGAAAAAGAATATAAAATACCTAATCCTTGATTTTACCCAATTCAAGCTCACATTTCCCCGGTGGATCGCTTTAGAAACAAGATGGGATCAGACCTTAGGGCATTATGTGAGGTACTTAATTAACAATTTAATCAAATAAATAATTTAAAACCACATCAACAGCATAAGAATACAGGCTTAAATTAAAGGAGTTGTGCGGTCCAAACCGATACTTCTGTATAAATATGTTATACATACTCCTGGGCAGTGGGCGTGGCCTCACTCTTCATACACTTGTATGGAGTGAGGCCACGCCCTCTTGTCAGCCACACCCACTGGTCAGCAAGGTCACTAGACTGAGCGCAGGCTCGCTCAATGCACATGTATGGAGTGAGAATGCGCCCACTGGCCAGGAGTATGTATATATACTGTCCGGTCACAGGTATGAAACCGGCAAATCCCCACAGTGCGCGTGCTGGGGGATTCATAAGTCTGCAGTCACACAGAGTGACACTCAGAATGACTACAGACTAATCGATTTGGACTGGACAACCTCTTTAAGAACAATGAAAACATAGTCATTAAGATATCAGTTAGATGGTGGTGGACATGAAGGATTATATCGTGTGGGTATCAGATAGAATATTAGCTTATATCTAGAAAACACAATCATATAAAGTCAAAATTCCTAAATTAACAGATGAGAGTCTCACTATTGGTTGTTTCAGTAGAAAAGAAATTGAGTATTTGAAGAGCACCAATCCATCAGTGTTAATGCTATAAGCTTTACCCAAGACGCTCAATAATTGTCATCTTCCTCCAATGCACCCAATTGTCTCAGGAATAGGGTCATTGGGTGAGAAATTGGGGGAGCAGATTGAATTGCTTCTTCCCCTCTCATCCAGACAACCCCTGGTTATTTAAAGGACTCGGGTGATCTACTGGACGCAACGAGTGATGTAGTGCGACTTCCAGATTTTTCTTGGGTGGTATCACATGTAGTTTCCCTATATAGTTATATGCCCCAAAACGTTGTGATTCATGCCTTGGATTTTCTTGTAAACAGGTATGTCAACTTTACCTTTGAATGTCAAGTCTATATTTAGGACGTTGTCTATTTTTGGGAATTATAATTAACGAGTAAACCCAGCACATCAGTTATTCTGTCCACGTATTGAAAGCCAAAAGCAGGGAACACTATTCTCCATGCCATTGTTCATCACCCTAAGCACACAATGTAGGCGATACCTGTGGGTGAATTCACATGAGCCAAATGTAATGGTAGAGCAGATGAAGCCCACCAGTCAGAAGTCAAAAACATTAAATGCAAACTGGGGTGTAGATGGAGCGCCTGCCGTGGGAAATACTTGGTACCGGGATGATTCTTAAAGGGCACGACAGCAGTGACCCGGTCCGTGGCCCTGGGCGTCCAATAAAGTATGAAAAAGGTTTATGGGACAAATGTTTGTGACGCCACCTGTGGTACTCGGCAAATGAGAGATGTTAGTCGGCGCTGCTTGAAGAGACCGTTGGGGCTGATGGTGATGCAGCAGAGTTGGTACAGCTCTCCACAGGTAGAGCTTTAGTGCCAGGGCACTTAGATTGTAATATGGTTGTGTTGACAGTTGTGGTAGTTGTAGTGCAGGGTGGATGGCGCAGTAAATAAGTGTGAGGACACAGCAAGGTGCAGTCTCCAAAGCTTTACTCACAGTTCTTAGTTGCCCCAGCCGGGGTGCTGTGTCCTCTGAGTAGGTGGCCCAGCCAGCTCTCAAGCAATTTGGGTGCACTTTCCAGAACCCTCTTTCAAATGTCCTTTCTCTCGCCATCTCTCTGCGCTGGCTTCGCCTCTTCTGCCTGCCACACAGTGTCCCAAGCCAGCAGCCATGGTCGGGCGGTGTGCCCTTTATCCCCCTGGATATGTGTGCAGATGGGGCTGTGCTTCTTGCAAAAGCCACAGCCTCCAGTTATCTAGCTGAGACCATAGTTTCTCCATTAGAATGGGGCCAGTCCCCTGACTGCGACCTGGTCCCTCCACCTATTTATAGTCAGCGTGAATGTGAGCCCCACGAGTGGACTTCTCACTACCCATGCCTCTGGTACCCCTTCCTTCTCTTCTTTAGCTTCAGTTTCCATCAGCTCCCTCTCTCTGGAAACTCTTTTCTGTATGTTTCAGTCTTGATGTCTGACAGAAGCGGCAGACCCTCAAATCTGCTCAGCTCCACTCCTCTCACCAACTAACTAACTTTCTAGATCTTTCCTGACTCTTGATTACTAAGCTCCTCCCCTACTCTACCTACCCCACCCACTCCTCCAACACCCTTTCCTAACCTGACTGGGATGAGGCCTTCCTCCCTTAGGGTAAGCCCATGTGCCCTGACTGAATTGTCTAGTGTTGGATGCAGGTGTAGAGTTCTGTGCAGTGCCCCTCCTTACCAGAGAGTGGAATACCACACACCTGGGTGAGGTGCAGTACTCTGTGGTGATTGTAGTCTCAGGGGCGCCACATAGAGGATATAAAAACTGGATATTAAAAAGAGCAGAAAAAATAGTTCAGAACAAACCATGTTTCAAAACATTTCTATTTTGGAGGAGGATAAGGACATAGCAGACATCATGAAGAATGGTAATAGAATGGTCTCTAGACGAGCCCCCTCCTTAGGTCCCATTTTATTTCCAAGTGTATGTAACACCCCAGTGTCCAGGTTGTTACAGTGGCATTGCTTTCCTCACAGGGAGGGTAAGGTCACGCTTGGAAGTGAGCGAAGATAAGGTAACCACAAACGTACAACAAGTTCACACTCCATGCCAGAAGGGGGAGCTCTGATCCAGCTTATGGGTGGCTCCCCTATAGGAAGGAAGAACAGCTTGTAGTGAGCGTGCAGGAGAGTGAAGTACAGGAGAGTGACAACTGGGGAGGACAGCTGCGATTGGGCTACCTCCCTGCAGAGCGCAGATTCCGGTGGCCGGAAGACCGAGGTTGTGATGAACTCAAGGAGGCACAGCAGAAACCGGGAGGACAGCTGGATTACACATCACCTGTATATCCAGGAGACACAGTGGTGCATAGAGCCTGGGTCATGATAGAGACCTTGTAAAAAGGCTCGAGCCACCTGTCATATGGGTTAGTGTCCCACCTTTATGGAGGACAGAGAGAACTGTGAGGACCTTGACAGAAGTCACAGGCAGCAAGGGGCTACACCACAGCGCTAATAGGAAGGTTTTCAACTCCACCTGGTAAAGGGGACTCTGAACTTGCTTCCAAGCTGACCGGACCCTGCCTGTACCTGTAATCCGGGACCCTGGACTGTGGCAGCCTGAAGTCTTCAGTAAACCAGGTAAAGAGACTGCAAACCTGTGTCCTCCATTTCTTTATCCACCACCCACCATCTCCAGCTATACACTAGGAGCCCTGGGAACCCAAATTCACCTGTGGGAAGTTATACCATCTTAGCTGCCATAACATCACCCCAGAGAACCCCTTTAAGGAGCGTCGGTCCCCACTGCCTGAATACCACAGGTGGCGTCACGAACACAAACTTTATTTAAAACCCCTTTTAGGACAATTCCTTTAACATGGGCGCCCAGGGCCATAAACCGGGTCGCCGCCACCATGACACATCTCCTTAAGTACTGGACCTGGTGGGCGTTCCATGTATTTAATATAACCTGAAAAAAAAAACTAGCTGGTTATCTCTAAGGATTTTTTCAAATCAGGATCACATTCATGCAAATGCATAGAACTGTAACTCATATACTGACGCCACAGGAACAAATATTTTTCACATTAAATCATTTCTAGTGTTGAGTAGTGTTGAGCGATACCGTCCGATACTTGAAAGTATCGGTATCGGAAAGTATCGGCCGATACCGGCAAAGTATCGGATCCAATCCGATACCGATACCCGATACCAATACAAGTCAATGGGACTCAAGTATCGGACGGTATCCCTGATGGTTCCCAGGGTCTGAAGGAGAGGAAACTCTCCTTCAGGCCCTGGGATCCATATTAATGTGTAAAAGAAAGAATTAAAATAAAAAATATTGCTATACTCACCTCTCCGACGCAGCCTGCACCTTACCGAGGAAACCGGCAGCCTTGTTTGCTTAAAATGCGCGCGTTTACTGCCTTCCGTGACATCACGGCTTCTGATTGGTCGCGTGCCGCCCATGTGACCGCGACGCGACCAATCACAACAAGCCATGACGTAATTTTCAGGTCCTGAATGCCTAGAATTAGGCCGGTTTCCTCGGTAAGGTGTAGGCTGCGTCGGAGAGGTGAGTATAGCAATATTTTTTATTTTAATTCTTTATTTTACACATTATATCGATCCCGATACCGATTCCCGATACAACAAAAGTATCGGATCTCGGTATCGGAATTCCGATACCGCTAAGTATCGGCCGATACCCGATACTTGCGGTATCGGAATGCTCAACACTAATCATTTCTTATTTGTAACTCAACCACATCAATCACAGGCCACATCTAGCTCCGTCGTGTCTAGAATGGTGTTGCTCCTGTGAGGCATGACGTCAAGGGAAAGGGAGGAGCCTCATGGATTACACCGCTGTGCTCATAGCAGAAAGTTGCTGTGCACGTGTGAGGAGTGAGGTGAAAATGAGAGACGTGAGGGGAAAATGAGAGGAATGAGGGGAAAATGAGAGGTGTGAGGGGAAAATAGTGGAGTGAGGGGGAAATGAGAGGTATGAGGTGAAAATGAAGAGGTGTGAGTGGAAAATGAAAGGAGTGAGGGGAAAATAGTGGAGTGATGGGAAAATGACAGGCGTGAGGTCAAAATGACAGGTGTGAGGTGGAAAATGAGAGATGTGAGGGGGAAAATGAGAGGAGTGAAGGAAAAACGAGAGATGTGAGGGGAAAATGACAGACGTGAGGGGGAGAATGGGAGGCGTGATGAGAAAATGAGAGAAGTGAGGTGCTGCTGCAGTATGAGGCTGTGTATAGAGAAAAATGAGGCACTGCAGGTGGAGGCTGTGTATAACACCTGTATTCACATGTTCAGTATTTTGTCAGTACTTTACCTCAGTATTTATACTGTAAGCCAAAACCACGAGTGGGAGAAAAATACAGAAGTGGTAACATGTTGCTAATATACTTTTCCTCTGATTGTTTTACTCCACGTTTTAGCTTCCAAATACTGAGGTAAAAATACTGACCAAATAAAGTGTGAACGAGCTCTAAAGGAGAAAGTGTTGTATATATTGTAGTGTTGAATACATGATGTGAAATGTTTTTATGTGCAATATAATCATTATAATTTGCTATAACTAACCACAGTTAGTTACTATGCCCGGGCAACACTGGGCTCTTCAGCTAGTCATATATATAATAGAATCCATAGTTTGTAATTTCAAGTATGTGGGATGCACCAATTGAGAATATATATAACACCAAAATTAGGGAGGACTTATATGATACAGAGAACCCGGATGATTAGATGATTAGAAACATGTCTCAGGCCTCAAGATATTTCATTAGCTGTCAGAACAGTGTCACAACCATACAAATCTATGACATCAAAAAAATAAGAAAGCATGTCAGGGGGTAAATATACTTTAGATGGATAAAAAATTGGGAGGCATGGTGGATTATCAGACTTAACACTAGAGCAATATCTGTGCTCAATTTGAGAAAGGACATCACGTTACATTTTTGATGGTCCACCCAGGAAGGATTGTGTCAGCTCACCCAGTAAGGAGTCCGGAGCATGGGAAATCCAGCATGGCTGCAGGAGATCAATGGATAGCAGAAAAAAGTGAATCCAACTTCAGAACTCCAATATTTAAATTCAAGTTCAAATTTATCGAAATAATTAAAAAAGAAGAAACTAGAGCAACAGTATAATAGACTCAGCTCCTATTGGGGGAATTGATGGGCAGATGCGTTTCAGACCGTTAGGTCTTTAATCGTTGCAATTATAGGGACTCTATAGTGACGGTGTCTGTTCCAAAGGACTGGCGCATAGCAAATGTAGTACCAATATTTAAAAAGGGCTCTGTGACCAGTGGGGTACCTCAGGGGTCGGTGTTGGGACATATTCTCTTCAACATATTTATTAATGATCTGGTAGAAGGTTTACACAGTAAAATATCGATAATTTCAGATGATACAAAACTATGTAAAACAGTCAATACAAGAGAAGATAGCATGCTGCTACAGATGGATCTGGATAAGTTGGAAACTTGGGCCGAGAGGTGACAGATGCGGTTTAGCAATAATAAATGTAAGGTTATACACATGGGAAGAAGGAATCAATATCACCATTACACACTCAACGGGAAGCCACTGGGTAAATCTGACATGGAGAAGGACTTGGAGATGCTGCAGGTGTTCCCCCCAGGAAAGACTGAAGATGGCAATGTCATCCAGGAATGCCACCGCGTACTTCTCCAGTCCCGGAAGCAGGTGGTTGACCATCTCCTGGAAAGTGGCAGGGGTATGCCCGTGGACTTGTACAGTCTGAAGGGGGTGATAAAGGCAGACTCCATTATGGACAGATATTTAGCGCCAGTTAACCGCTGAGGCAGCTCCTGGATGCGCGGCATTGGGTGTGTGTTAAAGGCTGTGATGGCGTTGAGCCCCCTGTAGTCCAACCAGGTGGGCCGATCCTTCTTTGGTACGAGGACTACAGGTGAGGCCCATGCTCTGTTGGACCATTGAATAACCCCCAGTTGTAACATCTCATCAATCTCCTGGCAAGATTCCCGGTGTCCACCTCGTGGACCGCTAACTCAGTCCTTCCAGGTCGGTAGGAAAACACGGCCTGGAAGGGTTCCAGCCTGGTTTGCAGCTGCAACCACTGGGGTTCGGTTAACAAGGCACTTACCTCCACGCCCTCGATGGATCCACCGACCTTGGCTTGGGCCAGCATGTCCAGGAGGGTGTCTTACTCCCCGTCTTCAGGCAGGCTTCAGACCGGTAGGACATAGGCTTCACATTCATGATGAGGTGATGAGCCTTCATCATATTGATGTGAAAGGCCTTTCCCCTTCCCCAAGCATGGTCAAGCATAAACACATAGGTGACTGGGTTGAGCTGTTGGAGGATGACGTACGGGCCTTCCCAGGCTTCCTGAACCTTATCCTATCCTTATCCAGCACCTGCACCTTTTGACGCACCTGGTAGGTCCGCTCCTGGGCGTTCTAGTTGTACCAGTGCTTCTGGTCAGCCTGAGCCTGCGTCATGTTGTCATGCACCAACTGCGTCAAGGTCTGCATTTTGTCAAAAAAGCGCATGACATACCCCACTATGGACACTTCAGAAGGGTTCAGCATCTCTTCCTAGGATTCCCTTACCAACCCAAGGGGTCCCCGGACTCGCCTGCCGTATAGGAGCTCAAAAGGGGAGAACCCTGTTGAGGCCTGCGGAACCTCTCGGTAACCGATTAGCAGGTGTGGGAGATACTGCTCCCAGTCGCATCCTTGGGTCTCAGTTAGCATGCGCAGCACCTGTTTGAGGGTACCATTGAAGCGCTCACACAAACCATTGGTCTGGGGGTGATACGCACTCGATACCAGGTGCTTCACCTGCATTTTCTTACAGAGAGCATCCATTAGACGTGACATGAATTGGGTCCCTTGATCGGTAAGCATCTCCCTGGAAAATCATACCCCTGAAAAGATGGCCAACATTGCATCCACCACCTTATCGGCCCTAGTTGAGGACAGAGCCACTGGCTCTGGGTACCGGGTAGCATAGTCTACCACAGTGAGGACGTATTGCTTTCCAGGGCTGCTGGGAACAGCCAGCGGGCCCACAATGTCCACGACGATCATCTAGAAAAGCTCCTCTATCACTGGCAAAGGGATCAGGGGAGCCTTTAGAGCAGGCCCCACCTTCCCCATTCTTTAGCAGATGATACAGGAGCAGCAGCAGTTTGTCACATCTGTGCCCATCTTGGTCCAATAGAAGTGTTGATTAGTGTTGAGCATTCCGATACCGCAAGTATCGGGTATCGGCCGATACTTGCGGGTATCGGAATTCCGATACCGAGATCCGATATTTTTGTGGTATCGGGTATCGGTATCGAAACAACATTAATGTGTAAAAGAAAGAATTATAATAAAAAATATTGCTAAACTCACCTCTCCGACGCAGCCTGGACCTCACCGAGGGAACCGGCAGCGTTGTTTGCTTAAAATGCGCGCTTTTACTTCCTTCCGTGACGTCACGGCTTGTGATTGGTCGCGCGCTGCCCATGTGGCCGAGACGCGACCAATCACAGCAAGCCGTGACGTAATTTTCAGGTCCTCAATGCCTAATTCTAGGCATTCATGATTTTAAAATTACGTTCCGGCTTGTGATTGGTCGCGTCGCGGTCACATGGGCGACGCGACCAATCACAAGCCGTGACGTCACGGGAGGCAGGAGACGCGCGCATTTTTAAAATTACGTCACGGCTTGTGATTGGTTGCGTGCCGCCCATGTGACCGCGACGCGACCAATCACAGCAAGCCGTGATGTAATTTCAGGTCCTGATGCCTATTTCTGCATTCAGGACCTGAAATTACGTCACGGCTTGCTGTGATTGGTCGCGTCGCGGTCACATGGGCGGCACGCAACCAATCACAAGCCGTAACGTAATTTTAAAAATGCGCGCGTCTCCTGCCTCCCGTGACGTCACGGCTTGTGATTGGTCGCGTCGCCCATGTGACCGCGACGCGACCAATCACAAGCCAGAACGTAATTTTAAAATCATGAATGCCTAGAATTAGGCATTGAGGACCTGAAAATTACGTCACGGCTTGCTGTGATTGGTCGCGTCGCGGCCACATGGGCGGCACGCGACCAATCACAAGCCGTGACGTCACGGAAGGAAGTAAAAGCGCGCATTTTAAGCAAACAACGCTGCCGGTTCCCTCGGTGAGGTCCAGGCTGCGTCGGAGAGGTGAGTATAGCAATATTTTTTATTTTAATTCTTTATTTTACACATTAATATGGATCCCAGGGCCTGAAGGAGAGTTTCCTCTCCTTCAGACCCTGGGAACCATCAGGAATACCGTCCGATACTTGAGTCCCATTGACTTGTATTGGTATCGGGTATCGGTATCGGATTAGATCCGATACTTTGCCGGTATCGGCCGATAATTTCCGATACCGATACTTTCAAGTATCGGACGGTATCGCTCAACACTAGTGTTGATACAGCCAGGCCTTAGTTTTGCTGATCCCCAAGTGTCCAGCGATTGGGATCTCATGGGCAATCCACAGCAACTCACCCATGAATTGGTATTGGACGAACAGCTGTCTTTCCCTCAACCACTCCTTTTGGGATTTACCGGGTACTGTTTCCCAGTATAACCACCCTCGTTCCCAGAACACCCTCTCCTTATCTGTCATGGAGCTGGGCGTTTCGGCGAGGTGTTTCAAGTTCTCCAGGCTCACATTGGAGTGCAGAGGAGCCTGGAACTCCTGGCTAGGGGCAGCCAAAAGCGATGTCAGGGTCCCTTCCACATGGGAACACTCTGAGACCTGCTCTGGGTCCATCTCTGGCTCAGTCACACCTGCGTTCTGGGCACTCTGAGTGTGGGTGACAGCAGTTACGTAGGCTGTCTCCCCGAGGATTTACACAGACCCATCAGCCGGCCCTTCTATGGGTACTACCTCCCCATCCACCCCCAACATCTCAGGAGCAGTGCTACCTATGGGTCAGTTACCTTCCTCTGTGCACTGATCAGTTGCACGGCATCATCTTCCTTACGGTTCCAATGCATCTCTCCATTTCCCATAGCACCATCGCTTGCTCCTGTTAAGGGGGCCTAAGCCATCCCACCCCGCAGAGTGACATGGCTGAGCACTCCTGCACCTGTAGACTCATCATCATTAGGAGATAAACGGTTAACAGGTAACACATGCACATTTACATCATTGTCATCAGTATCACCCTTGGCATTTTCAGAAAAATGGTTATCAGATAACTCATTAAACGGTAAAGCGTTGTCGTGTAACACATGCAATTTCTCATTGCTATCATGAGCATTAGATCAGGGAGGGGGTCAGGGACATAATATGCAACCATCCACCCTAAATCAGTCTCCAATAAAACATCGGTCTGCAGGTTATCGGAACCCCCCCCCCTTCCTTCACCTCGCTCTCGACACCTCAATCTATAAACACCCAGGCCATTAGCAGGGGACAGTGGATGCCCCCAATCCCGGTGACAGTCAGGGATTTCCCTGGAATAATCTCTTCAGGGGCCACCAGTTTGGGTTAGATGAGGGTTCCTTCTGCCCCGGTGTCCTTGAGGCCTTTAGCGACACGGCCCCCACGGTGACATGCTGCACATTGTCACAGACACTCCCAACTGCCCTACCCACCAAAAGAACTGCTGAATTAGGCCCTGGGGCCTTGGCTGGGTGTTCTTCTGATTCTCCGGACAGTTGGTGCTGATATGACCAGTCCGTCCGCAGTAAAAAGACCTGCGAAGGTCGGTGGTAGGTCTGGTGCTGTTGGCAACGGGGTTTGGCCTCTGGTGAGTCGACTGGCAGGGGTATTGAGGTTGGTTGCAGGCTTACCCACTCTCCAGCTGGTGGAGACTGGCTTCCGCACTTCTGATCTACAGTTGACCTCATAGGCATCAGCAATCTGCATTGCTTTAGCCATGTCTTTGGGCTCTCTGTCCATCACGAACTGTCTTACATCAGCTGGGCAAAGATGTAAGAACTGGTCTTTGATCAACAAGGCCGGCAGCTGTGCAAAGGTGGTCACTGACAGTCCTTGGGTCCACTGGTCAAAGTGGGTCCCGAGTCCATGCGCCACATCGCCTTAGCTGTCATATGGCCCACGTTGGAGGTTCCGGAACTTTCTACGGCAGACCACAATGAGGACGTATTGCTTTCCAGAGCTGATGGGGACGGCCAGTGGGCCCACAATGTTCACTGCGATCATCTAGAAAGGCTCCTCTATCACTGGCTAAGGGATCAGGGGAGCCTTAAGAGCAGGCCCCGCCTTCCTCATTCTTTGGCAGATGATACAGGAGCGGCAGTAGTTTGTCACATCTGTGCCCATCTTGGTCCAATAGAATTGTTGAGACAGCCTGGCCTTAGTTTTGCTGATCCCCAAGTGTCCAGCGACTAGGATCTCATGGGCAATCCGCAGCAACTCACCCATGAATTGGTATGGGACGAACAGCTGTCTTTCCCTCAACCACTCCTTTTGGGATTTACCGGGTACTGTTTCCCAGTATAACCTGCCTCGTTCCCAGAACACCCTCTCCTTATCAGTCATTGGGGTGGGCGTCTCGGCAATGTGTCTCAAGTTCTCCAGGCTCGCATTGGAGTGCAGAGGAGTCTGGAACTCCTGGCTAGTGGCAGCCAGAAGCGATGTCAGGGTCCCTTCCACATGGGAACCCTCTGAGACCTGCTCTGGGTCCATCTCTGGTTCAGTCACCCCTGTGACTGAGGAGGGTCCAGAAGACAGAACATTATCTGCGTTCCGGGCACTCTGACTGTGGGTGACAGCAGATATGTAGACAGTCTCCCCGGGGTTTTTCACAGACCCATCAGCCGCCACTGCTATGGGTACTACCGCCCCATCCCAACATCTCAGGAGCAGTGCTACCTATGGGGCAGTTACCTTCCTCTGTGCACTGATCAGTTGCACGGCATCACCTTCCTCACGATTCCAATGCATCTCTCCATTTCCCATAGCACCATTGCTTGCTCCTGTTAAGGGGTCCTAAGCCATCCCACCCCGCAGAGTGACATGGCTGAGCACTCCTGCACCTGTAGACTCATCATCATTAGGAGATAAACAGTTAACAGGTAACACATGCACATTTACATCATCATCATCAGTATCATTCTTGGCATTTTCAGAAAAATGGTTATCAGATAACTCATTAAACGGTAAAGCATTGTCGTGTAACACATGCAATTTCCCATTGCTATCATCAGCATTAGATTGGGGAGGGGGGTCAGGGACATAATATGCAACCATCTACCCTAAATCAGTCTCCAATAAAACATTGGTCTGCAAGTTATCGGAAACCCCCCTTTCCTTCACCTCGTTCCCGACACTTCAATCTATAAACACCCGGGCCTTTAGCAGGGGACAGTGGATGCCCCCAATCCCAGTGACAGTCAGGGATTTCCCTGAAATAATCTCTTTAGGGGCTACCAGTTTGGATTAGATGAGGGTTCCTTCCTGAGTCCATGCGCCACATCGCCGTAGCTGTCGTATGGCCCACGTTGAAGGTTCCGGAACTTTCTACGGTAAACCTCAAGGGTCAGTTGGTATTTCTTTATCAGGGCCTGCTTGATGGCCTCATAGTCACCATCTTGGTTTTGGGGATGAGAAGCAAACGCCTCCAGAGCTTTGCCTCTTAGCCCTGGGGTCAGGTATCTGGCCCATTTGTCAATGGGCAGCAAATACTGTGTGCAGGCCTTCTCTAAGACTCTCAAAAAGTGTCCAAGTCCCCATCCTTTTCCATCATAGGAAAGTGCTCTGGCCAGGGTTTAGAGGATGGAGCGTGGCTGGACTCACTGCTCCGCATGGTAGATGGTACGGCTCTGAGTTGGGCCATCTGCAGTTCAGGGTCCCTCTGAGCTTGGGCCTCCTGCTCGACCCGCTTTTCCGCTTTCTCTTGGTATTGCTGGATCTGCTGCAGATGTCCATCACGGTCGTTGGCGGGGAGTTGTTCCAAGGTGGGGTCCAATCCGCCCTGGTTGAAAGTAGGACCAGCATTCAGTGGTTGGACCTCTGCTGCAGCACCATTTTTACTTGGACCGGCTTCTGCATCCACTGGGCTGTGAGAGTGGTCTTTAGTGGCTTCACATTGCATCAGATTCGCGACTAGTTGGTCTTTGTTTTTGCCCGCAAAGTCAATCTGCTTCAACATGCACAAGACAGTAAGAGTGTCCTTGGTCTGCTTTTTATAAAAGGCCTCTCCCAGCATAATCATGGTTGTCAAATAAAAGATAGGACAGAAAAATGAAGAGAAAAGGAGGGGTAATCGCTATACACACTTTTGTCTCAGGACTAGTAAACACTGAATTGGTTCTCCAAAACTTTTTTGCCCAGAGTCCTCGCAAGTTTTTAGTGAGAGGAATGACTGCTCAAACCAGATCACTAATGCTCTATTACCCACCGCGCTGCCACCAATATGTCACGGATCCCAGGGGAGATATTTTTATCATCCCACCCGCTGACACTAATATGTGATGAACGAGGGGTGTTTGGTTGGCCCCGGTTCTTTTTTGAAGGGGATTTATCTATATCCCACTTCCCAGATTTGGTTTGGAACTTGAACTCTCTGGCGCCCCTTACCCTCAGGTCAGACAGCGTACTGCACCTAGGATAATCAGTCGCCAGAAAGGCTGTCTTAGTTTGTACCAGATAATGGGCACATTGCAGAGAGGGCGATATAACTACTCCAACTCAAGCGTGAACACTTTTGGCCTCGGACAGCTCATAGAATCTCATGGTTTTCAGTATCATCTCTATGCTAACGATGCACAGATATACATCTCTGGACCAGATATCACCACCCTACTATCCAGAATCCCTCAATGTCTATCCGCTATTTCATCCTTCTTCTCCACTAGATTTCTAAAACTTAACATGGACAAAACAGAATTCATCGTCTTTCCCCATCTCACACGACCCCTCCAACGAACCTATCCATTACAGTAAACGGTTGCCCACTCTCCCCAGTCCCACAAGCTTGCTGTCTCGGGGTAATCCTTGACACTGATCTCTCCTTCAAACCACATATCAAAGCCCTTTCCACTTCCTGACGCCTTCAACTCAAAAATATTTCACGGATCCGTACATTCCTAAACCAAGAATCTGCAAAAACCCTAGTCCATGCCCTCATCATCTCCCGCCTCAACTACTTTAACCTCCTGCTCTGTGGCCTCCCCTCTAACACTCTCGCACCCCTCCAATCTATTCTAAACTCAGCTGCCCGACTAATCCACCTGTCCCCCCGCTATTCCCTGGCCTCTCCCCTCTGTCAATCCCTTTACTGGCTCCTCATTACCCAGAGACTCCAGTACAAAAGCCTAACCATGACATACAAAGCCATCCACAACCTGTCTCCTCCATACATCTTGTTACACCACGCTATACTTACCTGTCCGGCCGGCGCGCTCCCGACGCTCCTCCTCGCTCCTCTCCATCTGGATTCCCTGGCTTTCGTCCCTTCGGCGGTCCGCGCATGCGCAGACGTGCTCCTCTCACCGCCGGGACTTCTGGGAGGTCGTGACTCGCTGGCTCCGCCCCCAATATGGCGGCGCCCATCGGGTATTTCTCCCCTGCATCGCACCGGGTAAGACGCCTTTGCGTCTATTGCATTTGCTGGTTTGCCGCCAGCATTCCCTTAGGTTCCCTGGCTCTGATCCCTGCTATCTTCGCTGTGTCTCTTATCTTCTCTGTTTGCCGTGTTCTGCCAGTCCTGTGTTCCTGCCGTGTCCTGACAGTCCTGTGTTCCTGCCGTATCCTGCCAGTCATGTGTTCCTGCCGTGTCCTGCCAGTCCTGCATTCCTGCCGTGTCCTGCCAGTCCTGCGTTCCTGCCGTGTCCTGCCAGTCCTGTGTTCCTGCCGTGTCCTGCCAGTCCTGTGTTCCTGCCGTGTCCTGCCAGTCCTGTGTTCCTGCCTTGTCCTGGAAGTCCTGCGTTCCTGCCGTGTCCTGCCAGTCCTGTGTTCCTGCCGTGTCCTGCCAGTCCTGTGTTCCTGCTGTGTCCTGCCAGTCCTGTGTTCCTGCCGTGTCCTGCCAGTCCTGCATCCCAGCCGTGTCCTGCCAGTCCTGTGTTCCTGCCTCCACCATTCCTGCCGTATCCAGTCGGCTCTGCGTTCCTGTCATACCTAGCCGGCCCTGAGGTCCTGCCATATCCTGCCAGTCCTGAGTCTCCGTTGTCTCCTTCTGTCAAGTGCTAGCATCCTACCGGTTAGTGCCCAGTCCTTGCTTTCTCCATCTGTCCAGTACCTCCGCCATTCTAGCTTCTTCTGTTCTCTCTCTGCGCTAACCTCAGTCGTCCCTTTGCCTCCGGCTGTTGCGGCTTCACCCTCCTTGGGCCTGTCCCTAACACTCCCTGTACAGGGGGTGGTACCATCTGGTTCACTCGCCCTCGGGGGCTCTGAAGTCATGACCCAGAGGGTCCACTTCCTAGTCCTAATACATCTGTGACTTCGTCTCCCAGTACTTTCCTGCACGCAACCTCCGATCCTCACAAGATCTCCTTCTTTACTCCCCTCTTATCTCCTCTTCCCATAATCGCATACAAGATTTCTTTCGCGCATCACCCCTTCTCTGGAACTCTCAACCACAACATATCAGACTCTCACCTACCATCGAAACCTTCAAAAAGAACCTGAAGACCCACCTCTTCCGACAAGTCTACAACCTGCAGTAACCACCGATCAACTAAACCACTGCACGACCAGCTCTATCCTCCTACTGTATCCTCACCCATCCCTTGTAGATTGTGAGCCCTCGTGGGCAGTGTCCTCTCTCCTCCTGTACCAGTTGTGACTTGTATTGTTCAAGATTATTGGACTTGTTTTTATTATGTATACCCCTCCTCACATATAAAGCGCCATGGAATAAATGGCGCTATAATAATAAATAATAATAATAACAATAATTATCAACGCCGTCAGTCGCTTCCAGGTTTCCCAAAGGCGCAGGACAAATCCTTGCCACCAGCTCCAATTTCTTAATTAATAACGGGTGCGGAGCCAACCCAATTAGCAGCGTAATTCACTTCAGAGGACATGACAGTACATTATAGAGCAAGGAGAAACGGAGCTAGTAATTTTATATATTTTACTCCTAAAGGTAGGCAGTGTTTACAAGAGTATAAAAAGATATCAGAAAATGAGACAATTATACATATATACAGAACAATAAAAAGGGATTAATGGAAGAAAATCAACTTACAGTTCTTTCATATCATTTCATTGCAAACCATGTGGTGCGGGGGAGGGCATTTGTCCCAGTGCATGACAGATGTGACTCAGCTCATTCCTTGGACAAAGGCTAGTGAAGAAAGAAGTCTTACTCACTTATCCCTGTGCCCAAAACCAAGGCACTCCCCCTGTGGTGACCTCACTCAGAGGCTGAATACTCCCATTTCTTAAAATTATGAAAAGCCATTCCTACACATATCTTGGTGTATGAACCTCGTAGAAGAAATACAAAGTTATCACTATGCTCAGCAAGACCTGGGGGTTAATTTAAGTATAAACATGTCTTGGCTATGAGCCCCGGTTAAGCAGTAATTCGTTTCTCAATTTCTGCTAAGCGCTGAGCTCCCAAAATCCACCAGTTGGGAGCCCTGTCTCTGCGGTTTCCAGAAATATGAACTGCCTATTTCTGTGAATATCCTGTTTTGATATATTTGGTCTTAAAGGAACACCGTAGCTACACAAATGGATTGCCATGTGTTTCTACTCTTTACTTTCGGTTTCACAGCTGCAAACAAAGACATTGGAAAAAATGGCTTTGAATTACACAGAGCTGACAAGCAGAGTGAAGAGAAGAATTTTCTAGGCAGAGGGAAGAGGGGGGGACAAAAAAACCCACATTGTGTGTCTAACCAGCTCTAATAGAACCTTCTGGATGTAGCAGAGCTCAGTGCACGTGATAATATTGAATCAAATTCAGAATTTTCCTGCTCATTCCTTGTGATGAGCGAGTATACTCATTGCTCGAGTTTTCCCAAGTATGCTCGGGTGGTCTTCGAGTATTTTGGCTTGCTTGGGAATTTAGTTTATGTCTACGCAGCTGCATGTTTTGTTTGTTAGGCAATTCCCACATGTATTCAAGCTGTCTAGCAGCCACAAATCATGCAGCTGCGTCAACAAAAACTAAATTCCCGAGCACACCGAAATACTCTGAGACAACCCGAGCATGCTCAGGAAAACTCAAGCAACGAGTATACTCTCTCAAAACTTCTGGAAACATCTGAACAGGAATCTACAAAAACGCACTGATTTGTAAACAAGGTATCATGATTAAAGGTGCTGTGACACCTGAAACACGTGGATGCCAGTGAAATATCAGTGCTAATATGACATGAAATCTTTTGTATACTTGTAGGGTGGAGAGCCAAGCTAATGGTCTCTCCTGCGTATCTGGGCTGGAACCATCAGGGCTGTCACCAGTGCCTCAGGGTTCAGTGGAAAAAGATTGTGGATTGGAGCAGTTCAGGGCACCTGACTGATGGGGGCGGCTCCGACATAAATAGCAGTTTGAGCGGAAAGACGTGATATTTGGCGGGGACTGAGCTTGTGAGTTGTAAGACAGTTAACTCCCTCTTCACAGACCCATGCCAGCTAGCTGTGCCTTTACTCTCAGCTAACCATACTGCCGGCGAGTCCTACCCTCAGCCCAGAGAGAGTTCCTCACTAGGTAGTGACCAGGATAGAGTACGGACCTTTGCTCCGCTCACCACTGCGGATGCACAGCTTAGTCCCATCCTTGCGGTGCCTGCTGAGGACTGGCCTGTTCTTGTGGCTGTGTCCGCTGGACTGTGTGCTCCTACTGCGGCCTTGCTCACTGAACTTTCTGCTTCTTTTTCTGTGCCACCGACCATCACCTTTGCCCCACCATGCGCACGAATAAGGAGATCGTGTGCCGAAGAACCCGGAGGATTCGTTGTCACAAGGAGAAAGTGCATCGCTCATCTGCGGGACTGGATCGGAGACATGTCGCACCACCTGAGGCGCCGCCGAGGGATCATCAGCCACCTTCCTCCAGCGCACAGAGACTGATAAGTTAACCTGTTATGTTCTTGTGCCTTTGACTTCCCCCATCCTCCTATCACATCCTTTACCCCCCTGCTTGTAACATTACTGCTCCTATACATAAATAACCTTTTAACCCTTGCTCTGCCTCCTGTGTGTCACTACATTCTACACACCTGCTAGCATCCTACATACTTCGAGCTGGATTATCTACTTCTCCTTCCCCTAGGAGTGTGCTTGCTCCCTTTCAAGGTGATCAGTGCATGTATCTTTCTCTCAACACTCAGGAAGAGTACACTGTGTTCTGAATAAGCACTACTATATCGTGTGTCTTTGCACTGTGCCATCAGCAGTAATCCTTTGCCACTGTTCTCCGTCAAACCTTCAGATTGAAGACTCGTCTCATATTTTCTACTCTGGCCTCTAATACCATCACACCACATCTCATCCAAAGTTTTACCTTCAAGGCTCTGCCCACCTATCCTTCCCCATTTACCATCAAAATGACCTTCCTTTTCTTGAATTAGAGTCATAAAATACTTTCCTGGGTTATGAGTGCTAGATCCGATGGCTTCACAGTCAAGTTCCATAAAATACCACCAGACTGTCACCTATCCTTTCCTAGCTTTTTAATTTTGTCTCAAAAGATGCCTGATTACTTAAAAACTGGATGGTAAGCGAAATGCAAAATGTGTCCTATGAGGAGCAGTTAAAGGATCTGGGAATGTTTAGCTTGCAAAAAAAGAAGGCTAAGAGGAGACTTAACAGCTGTCTACAAATATCTGAAGGGCTGTCACAGTGTAGAGGGATCATTATTATTCTCATCTGCACATGGAAACACAGGAAGCAATGGAATGAAACTGAAAAGGAGAAGATGCAGATTAGATATTATAAAAAACTTTTTGACAGTGAGGGTGATCAATGAGTGGAACAGGCTGCCGCGAAAGGTGGTGAGTTCTCCTTCAATAGAAGTTTTCAAACAGAGGCTGAACAGACATCTGCCTGGAATGGTTTACTGAATCCTTCATTAAGCAGGGGGTTGGACACGATGACACTGGAGATCCCTTCCAACTCTAATAATCTAGGATTCTATGAAACGCCACTCTCTTCCATGTCGCAGTTTTCATGATCAATTCAAGGGTTTTATCCTGTTTGCCCTTTTTCCGGGCGTATCAAGGGTTATCTTTGCTCTGCTTCATTCTGGGTTCAGGTTTGCTATTTAGCTCCGAAGCATCCTGCTGGCGGTGTCAGCTATAGTTCTGGCTTCAGCATGTGAACCTGACTGGTAGCTCTTGGTTTGTCCTGCTGTGATCCCTGACTTGCCCCGTGTCTGTTGACTCCCTCTGTCTGCCCTTTTCCCAGCGCTTCCCTGTTTTTCGGTTTTGATTCTCTGGTTTCTGACTTGGCTAGTATTCGGACTTGCTTCTGCCTTCTGACTTTGTCTTATCGGCTTCGTTGCTGAACCTCCTGGCTTGTTCCTGACCACGTGTTCTGCTGATCCTTTCAGTACTTCTGCCTATTGTTGTTTTTTGACTCGGCTTGTTTGACCACTCTCTCGCCACTTGGTGGCACCTATGCTGCTGCTTCTCTGTGTACGCAGTCTCACTTCCCTCTCATGGAGGTTGCATTATTCTGCACTGCAGCAGCATGACAGCAGTCCTCCTTAATGTAGGCAAGAGCCTACAATTCTGTGCATGTTATAGGCCAATTTTCTTCTTAAATGTAGATCTGAAAATCTCTGCCAAACTTTTAGCCAAAAGAATAATTCTGTGTCTATTAACAATAATACATCCAGACCAAGTTTGCATTGTTCCGGGGAGGGAAGTTCACGACCACACACATGAAACGCTTTACATTATTCACCATGCTCGAACACATAAGAACTCACTGATGATTTTTCACTTGATGCCGGAATTGCGTTTGGCAGAATAACTTGGCCTGGGCTCCAGCATGCACTACATCAAACTGGTGTCCTTCCATCCTTTACAGCAAAAATATGTGCACTATATCAAAACCCATGAGCATGGATAAAAATCAATGGATCCTTGTCCTCTTCCTTTTCTAAACACAATAGCATACACCAAGGATAGCAATTATCACAACTCTAAGTTTTTGTCGTGGAAAATCTAATGTCCCTTATTCACAGCAATTGATAGTTAGGATATCACTATCCAGAACAAATAAATGCTCAGTCATTATTAATGACTTTTTAGTCTCCCCCTCTAATTCACATAGCTCTCTCCCCTTCCAGATGTCCAAGCAGTTCTATTTTGAGAGTAGTCAGACTTCAAAATCTAGTTATCTACATAAGAGGCTGCTAATGTTTCACTTCCTTCTATCACAGTTTCTAATCTCAAGGCAAACTTTCCCTGGCTGACCAATGGCATCACTTACCTTGGCATAAAATAACCAATGATTTCTCTCAGCTATATCTATATCCATCTATAAATGTGAATTGGATCTTTTATCTGCTCCTATATTTGGCCTCAAGTCACAAAAGTGTTCTTCCTTGCCCATCAGAGGCTGGTGGGCTTGGTTCACTGACCTTTAGCACTTGGCAGCTGCCTGTTCCCAAATTTTTAACCTTTTCTATCATCATCATCGACAACAAAACATTGGGTTCGCCTTACCCAAAAAATAGATCCCTACTCCCTTTCTACCCTTCCTGTTACTTGAAATCCCTCCACTCCCTAAATCTCTGCGGTCTCTTTTAGTGTTCAAAAAATACTTTCATTCTTTGAGATCTTTAAGATCTGGTAATACTCTTATCGATAAAAAAAGTGTTGCCAGGATTCTCACTGACAACCTCGCTTTAACCAAAGCTAATCAGCTCACCAATTACAAGGGGGTCCCCTCAGCACCCATTATGTTTTTCACATATTACCACCAGGTCCACCTTACTGCCTCTCAGCTCCATCCTCCAAAATCAGCCCTCAATAGCACACTTGGTGTTTGAGCATAGCCAACCTAAAAATTATTGTTCAGCAATCAAGGGGCAGTCCCATCTCTGTTATCATCTAACAGATTTTAAACACGTGTCTATGCTTCTCTCTCCCCCACGTCATATCGACAGTCCACCACCTATTTATTTTTTATGCTCCCACCAACCACCTCCATGCTAAAAAACTTGAGAAAAACAACTAGGCAAAACATTCAATGAGTAACAATGGATAAGAAGCTTTCCCTACAAAGCTGTGAATGTAGGAGACTAGTTTCAAAATTGTGTCTTTGTATGCCAACTTCAGAATTTTCTTTTCATATCGGAAAACCACTTAAAGCCAAGCAAACACGATATCTATGATTGTCCTAGTGAGGGTGCCATGAGTTAAATAGTTTTATTCCCGATCTCCCCACCATATCTGGCACTTGGTTATCTTCTAACCCTAGCATTTAATGACTACAACCTAATCTTCCATAGATTAAAACACTATTTCAGTTCACACTTTCACTAAAAGTTACAAAACTGTACATTGTGCTATCCATAACAGCTTGAAATAACAAACATTCTCCGAAAGTGTGAAGACATTACTAATGTATGAGCGGCCACAGTCCAATCACCGCTAAACACAAGAAGCCTTCGTTCTGTCTAAAGGAATTGCAGACATTTCTTTCCAGATGCGAGCCTTGTTTCTAGTCCCCATTGCTCTGCAGCAGAAATCACACATTGCTGGAAACATAATCAGAACATATTTTTGTGTTGATAGGTAGAAGCGGACTATGTAATGCTGTGTAACTAATTCACTGGAGGTTGATAAGAATTTGCTGCTAAGTCAGCTTGTACATCACGTGGATTCTGTTTCTCGGTTTTGTGAACACAGAGTAGAGAGATGTTAAAATCTCATATTGTTCTGGCTTCTGTTCCGGCTCCTCTGGGAGCGGCTGTCTGCACTACTTAATTCTGAGGCTTTATTCTGCAGTAAACTGATTGTCTGCATGGTAATGATAAGGCACCATTACAGGAATAATGTTTAACGATAATGAGAGACACATTTACAGAACATTTCAACTACATTTATATTCTGCTCTCTTTCTCCCACAGTTTGTACAGGGAGGATTCTACCTTCATCAGCCAAATTCCACTTCTATTTAAAGTTAATCTGAGCAATTTCCACAGGGAAAAATCACTGAAGGGTACAGACCGGGTCAATTCCTTTATCTTAATAGTGGCTGTCATATATAAGGACCTATTTATACATATACCGTACAAGTCAGGGCTCTGGGTTAGGAGTATCTGGAATACGTGAATAAAATATGGGCAAATGTCTGGTTTCAGGAAGAAGCACCAGCAGCTTCACGATATATTATTAATTTCATATGTAAAATATGTTTCTATAGCTTATAGCAAAATTCAATGTATGTTTTCCGAGGATAAAGTCAACCAGCCATGAATTACCTAGAGTGTGAAACAACTTTATATGTTAAGCTCAATTTAATTTAGGTGCTTTGGTTCTTTTTTATTTAGATGATCACACTATAATAGTTAATGGTTACAGCTCACCTTCCTCCTCTCTCTACATATTGTATGTCACAAATAGTGTTGAGCATTCCGATACCGCAAGTATCGGGTATCGGCCGATATTTGCTGTATCGGAATTCCGATACCGAGATCCGATACTTTTGTGGTATCGGGTATCGGTATCGAAACAACATTAATGTGTAAAATAAAGAATTAAAATAAAAAATATTGCTATACTCACCTCACCGACGCAGCCTGGACCTCACCGAGGGAACCGGCAGCGTTGTTTGCTTAAAATTCGCGCTTTAACTTCCTTACGTGAAGTCCCGGCTTGTGATTGGTCGCGCGCCGCCCATGTGGCCGCGACGCGACCAATCACAGCAAGCCGTGACGTAATTTCAGGTCCTTCAGGATTTTAAAATTACGTTCCGGCTTTGTGATTGGTCGCGTCGCGGTCATATGGGCGACGCGACCAATCACAAGCCGTGACGTCACGGGAGGCTGGACACGCGCGCATTTTAAAATGCGCGCGTGTCCTGCCTCCCGTGACGTCCCGGCTTGTGATTGGTCGCGTCGCCCATGTGGCCGCGACGCGACCAATCACAAAGCCGGAACGTAATTTTAAAATCCTGAAGGACCTGAAATTACGTCACGGCTTGCTGTGATTGGTCGCGTCGCGGCCACATGGGCGGCGCGCGACCAATCACAAGCCGGGACTTCACGTAAGGAAGTTAAAGCGCGAATTTTAAGCAAACAACGCTGCCGGTTCCCTCGGTGAGGTCCAGGCTGCGTCGGTGAGGTGAGTATAGCAATATTTTTTATTTTAATTCTTTATTTTACACATTAATATGGTTCCCAGGGCCTGAAGGAGAGTTTCCTCTCCTTCAGACCCTGGGAACCATCAGGAATACCGTCCGATACATGAGTCCCATTGACTTGTATTGGTATCGGGTATCGTATCGGATTAGATCCGATACTTTGCCGGTATCGGCCGATACTTTCCGATACCGATACTTTCAAGGATTTTAAAACTCAACGCCACAGGCCCTATGGGCTTAAATGAACGAACGGACATATCTATGTTTTTGTAAATATTATAATTGTATGTTTTCCAGTTAATAGCAATAGTTGCGAGGTGTCATGAAACATGTATATTGTTATGTTTTTAAAGAGTGTTCTTTTAATGTTTAGTATGTCTCAGGGTCTCTTACAGGATTCCGGTAGAGGAGGAGTTGAGGCGGCGTCCCAGCTGCTATTAATTCCTCTTCTTTCAGCCTTTCTGTAGACCTGTAGAAGCGCACTAGCGCGAAACGGGCCGTCGTCTCATGATACCTGTAAGACCTGCTACTACTATTTTATGCTACAATAAAGGATTGAACAAAACGTCTGACGGTGAGTGCCCTCTTTCTCTCTATACATTTTTATTACATGGACTATGTTTTTCAAGAGGTGCACCCCGTCTTTTAGCTCTGGCTATACAGATTGACACACAGCAGTGAATTGGAGTTCTCTGATATAATCGCCTGTTGGTGCGGATAGATTTTTCCTTTTTCTTTTCTCTTTTTTGCACTTTCAAGTATCGGACGGTATCGCTCAACACTAGTCACAAAGCATGACTACAATCATTAATAATGAATAAAAAATAGACAGTAAAAGCAGATTAAAAAAAAGAATATGAACTGATAATTATAAAAATTAAACCATAGTAGGGGGTCCCACAGGAGCTAATATACATATATATATACAGTACAGACCAAAAGTTTGGACACACCTTTTCATTTAAAAATGTTTCTGTATTTTCATGACTATGAAAATTGTACATTCACACTGAAGGCATCAATACTATGAATTAGCACATGTGGAATTATATACTTAACAAAAAAGTGTGAAACAACCAAAAATATATCTTATATTCTAGGTTCTTCAAAGTAGCCACCTTTTGCTTTGATAACTGCTTTGCACAATCTTGGCATTCTCTTGATGAGCTTCAAGAGGTAGTCACGGGGAATGGTCTTCCAACAATCTTGAAGGAGTTCCCAGAGATGCTTAACACTTGTTGGCCCTTTTGCCTTCACTCTGCGGTCCAGCTCACCCCAAACCATCTCGATTGGGTTCAGGTCTGGTGACCATCACTCTCCTTCTTGGTCAAATAGCCCTTACACAGGTGGAGGTGTATTTGGGGTCATTGTCCTGTTGAAAAATAAATGATGGTCAAACTAAACACAAACCGGATGGAATAGCATGCCGCTGCAGGATGCTGTGGTAGCCATGCTAATTCGGTATGCTTTCAATTTTGAATAAATCCCCAACAGTGTCACCAGCAAAGCACCCCCACATCATCACACCTCCTCCTCCATGCTTCACGGTGGGAAGCAGGCATGTAGAGTCCATCCGTTCACCTTTTCTGCATCGCACAAAGACACGGTGGTTGGTACCAAAAATCTCAAATTTGGACTCATCAGTCCAAAGCACAGATTTCCACTGGTCAAATGTCCATTCCTTGTGTACTTTAGCCCAAACAAGTGTCTTCTGCTTGTTGCCTGTCCTTAGCAGTAGTTTCCTAGCAGCTATTTTACCATGAAGGCCTGCTGCACAAAGTCTCCTCTTAACAGTTGTTGTAGAGATGTGTCTGCTGCTAGAACTCTGTGTGGCATTGACCTGGTCTCTAATCTGAGCTGCTGGTAACCTGCGATTTCTGAGGCTGGTGACTTGGATAAACTTATCCTCAGAAGCAGAGGTGACTCTTGGTCTTCCTTTCCTGGGGCGGTCCTCATGTGAGACTGTTTCTTTGTATCGCTTGATGGTTTTTACCACTGCACTTGGGGACACTTTCAAAGTTTTCCCAATTTTTCGGACTGACTGACATTCATTTCTTAAAGTAATGATGGCCACTCGTTTTTCTTTACTTAGCTGCTTTTTTCTTGCCATAATACAAATTCTAACAGTCTATTCAGTAGGACTATCAGCTGTGTCATGATCTCCATGGCCAGAGAACTAGCATAAGCCTCAATAGGAACAAGCTCTTGGAAGATGTAACTGTACTGACCATGAACTAAACCTACCGCATCATCTAGAAGTAGCCAGGTAGCATGTCCTACTTTTTATCCCTATATGCCCAGCGCCGGCCGGAGAACTAAATATGCTAGCAGAGGGAAATATAAGACCTGACTCACCTCTAGAGAAATGCCCAAAAAGGAGACAGAAGCCCCCCACATATATTGGCGGTGATATGAGATGAAACAACAAACGCAGCAGGAAAATAGTTTTAGCAAATTTGAGGTCCGCTTTCTAGATAGCAGAAGACAGAAAGCATACTTTCATGGTCAGTAGAAAACCCTAACAAAACACATCCAGAAATTACTTTAGGACTCTGGCATTAACTCATAATACCAGAGTGGCAATTCCTGATCAACAAGAGCTTTCCAGACACAGTAACGAAACTGCAGCTGTGAACTGGAACCAAAATACAAAAACAAAACATGGACGAATGTCCAACTTATCTAGTAGATGTCTGGGAGCAGGAACAAGCACAGAGAGGCTTCTGATAACATTGTTGACCGGCAAGCATCTAACAGAGAAGCCAGGTTATATAGCGACACCCAGATCTAATCAGAACAGGTGAACAGGGAAGATGATGTCACAAGTTCAATTCCACCAGTAGCCACCGGGGGAGCCCAGAATCCAAATTCACAACAGTACCCCCCCCTCAAGGAGGGGGCACCGAACCCTCACCAGAACCACCAGGGCGATCAGGATGGGCCCTATGAAAGGCACGAACCAGATCAGAGGCATGAACATCAGATGCAGTGACCCAAGAATTATCCTCCTGGCCGTATCCCTTCCACTTGACCAGATACTGGAGTCTCCGTCTGGAAACACGGGAGTCTAGGATTTTTTCCACAACGTACTCCAACTCACCCTCAACCAACACCGGAGCAGGAGGCTCAACGGAAGGCACAACCGGTGCCTCATACCTGCGCAATAACGACCGATGAAAAACGTTATGAATAGAAAAGGATGCAGGGAGGTCCAAACGGAAGGAAACAGGGTTAAGAATCTCCAATATTTTATACGGACCGATGAACCGAGGCTTAAACTTAGGAGATGAGACCCTCATAGGGACAAAACGAGAAGACAACCACACCAAATCTCCAACACAAAGCCGAGGACCAACACGACGGTGACGGTTGGCAAAAAGCTGAGTCTTCTCCTGGGACAACTTTAAATTGTCCATCACCTGCCCCCAGATATGATGCAATCTCTCCACCACCGCATCCACTCCAGGACAATCCGAGGATTCCATCTGACCGGAGGAAAATCGAGGGTGGAACCCCGAATTACAGAAAAACGGGGACACCAAAGTGGCAGAGCTGGCCCGATTATTGAGGGCGAACTCCGCCAATGGCAAAAAAGCAACCCAATCATCCTGGTCAGCAGACACAAAACACCTCAGATATGTCTCCAGGGTCTGATTAGTCCGCTCGGTCTGGCCATTAGTCTGAGGGTGAAAAGCAGACGAAAAAGACAAATCTATGCCCATCCTAGCACAGAATGCCCGCCAAAATCTAGACACAAATTGGGTTCCTCTGTCAGAAACGATATTCTCAGGAATACCATGCAAACGAACAACATTTTGAAAAAACAGGGGCACCAACTCGGAAGAAGAAGGCAATTTGGGCAGGGGAACCAAATGGACCATCTTAGAAAAACGGTCACACACCACCCAGATGACAGACATCTTCTGAGAAACAGGCAGATCTGAAATAAAATCCATCGAGATGTGTGTCCAAGGCCTCTTAGGAATAGGCAAGGGCAACAATAATCCACTAGCCCGAGAACAACAAGGCTTGGCCCGAGCACAAACGTCACAAGACTGCACAAAGCCTCGCACATCTCGTGACAGGGAAGGCCACCAGAAGGATCTTGCCACCAAATCCCTGGTACCAAAAATTCCAGGATGACCTGCCAATGCAGAAGAATGTACCTCAGAGATGACTCTACTGGTCCAATCATCAGGAACAAACAACCTATCAGGCGGACAACGATCCGGTCTATCCGCCTGAAACTCCTGCAAGGCCCGCCGCAGGTCTGGAGAAACGGCTGACAAGATAACTCCCTCCTTAAGAATACCTGTGGGGTCAGAGTTGCCGGGTGAATCAGGCTCAAAACTCCTAGAAAGGGCATCCGCCTTAACATTCTTAGAACCCGGTAGGTACGATACCACAAAATTAAACCGAGAGAAAAATAATGACCAGCGCGCCTGTCTAGGATTCAGGCGCCTGGCGGTCTCAAGATAGATCAAATTTTTGTGGTCAGTCAATACCACCACCTGATGTCTGGCCCCCTCGAGCCAATGGCGCCACTCCTCAAACGCCCACTTCATGGCCAAAAGCTCCCGATTCCCAACATCATAATTCCGCTCAGCGGGCGAAAATTTGCGGGAAAAAAAGGCACAAGGCCTCATCACGGCGCAGTCAGAACTTTTCTGCGACAACACTGCCCCAGCCCCGATCTCAGAAGCGTCGACCTCAACCTGAAAAGGAAGAGTCACATCAGGCTGACGCAACACAGGGGCAGAAGAAAAACGGCGCTTAAGCTCCTGAAAGGCCTCCACAGCATCAGGGGACCAATTAGCAACATCAGCACCCTGTCTAGTCAAATCGGTCAATGGCTTAACGACATCCGAAAAACCAGAAATAAATCGACGATAAAAGTTGGCAAAGCCCAAAAATTTCTGAAGACTTTTAAGAGAAGAGGGCTGCGTCCAATCACAAATAGCTTGAACCTTGACAGGATCCATCTCAATGGAAGAGGGAGAAAAAATATATCCCAAAAAGGAAATTCTCTGAACCCCAAAAACGCACTTAGAACCCTTGACACACAGAGAATTAGACCGCAAAACCTGAAAAACCCTCTTAACTTGCCGGACATGAGAGTCCCAATCATCCGAAAAAATCAGAATATCATCCAGATACACTATCATAAATTTATCCAAAAAATCGCGGAAAATATCATGCATAAAGGACTGGAAGACTGAAGGGGCATTAGAAAGACCAAAAGGCATCACCAAATACTCAAAGTGGCCCTCGGGCGTATTAAATGCGGTTTTCCACTCATCCCCCTGCCTGATCCGCACCAAATTATACGCCCCACGGAGATCAATCTTAGAGAACCACTTGGCCCCCTTTATGCGAGCAAACAAATCAGTCAGCAACGGCAATGGGTATTGATATTTAACCGTGATTTTATTCAAAAGCCGATAATCAATACATGGTCTCAAAGAGCCGTCTTTTTTTGACACAAAGAAAAAACCGGCTCCTAAGGGAGATGACGATGGACGAATATGTCCCTTTTCCAAGGACTCCTTTATATATTCTCGCATAGCAGTATGTTCAGGCACAGACAGATTAAATAAACGACCCTTTGGGTATTTACTACCCGGAATTAAATCTATAGCACAATCGCACTCACGGTGCGGAGGTAGCGAACCCAGCTTGGGTTCTTCAAAGACGTCACGATAATCAGACAGGAACTCAGGGATTTCAGAGGGAATAGATGATGAAATGGACACCAAAGGTACGTCCCCATGAGTCCCCTTACATCCCCAGCTCAACACAGACATAGCTCTCCAGTCAAGGACTGGGTTGTGAGACTGCAGCCATGGCAATCCTAGCACCAAATCATCATGTAGATTATACAGCACCAGAAAACGAATAGTCTCCTGGTGATCCGGATTAATACACATAGTCACTTGTGTCCAGAATTGTGGTTTATTATTAGCCAATGGGGTGGAGTCAATCCCCTTCAGAGGAATAAGAGTCTCCAAAGGCTCTAAATCATACCCACAACGATTGGCAAAGGACCAATCCATAAGACTCAAAGCGGCGCCAGAGTCGATATAGGCGTCCGTAGTAATAGATGACAAAGAGCAAATCAGGGTCACAGACAAAATAAATTTAGACTGTAAAGTGCCAATGGGAACGGATTTATCAAGCTTTTTAGTACGCTTAGAGCATGCTGATATAACATGAGTAGAATCCCCACAATAGAAACACAACCCATTTTTCCGTCTAAAATTCTGCCGCTCGCTTCTGGACAGAATTCTATCACACTGCATGTTTTCTGGCGTCTTCTCAGTGGACACCGCCAGATGGTGCACTGGTTTGCGCTCCCGCAGACGCCTATCGATCTGAATGGCCATTGTCATGGACTCATTCAGACTTGCAGGCACAGGGAACCCCACCATAACATCCTTAATGGCATCAGAAAGACCCTCTCTGAAAGTAGCCGCCAAGGCACACTCATTCCACTGAGTAAGCACAGACCATTTACGGAATCTTTGGCAGTAAATTTCAGCTTCATCTTGCCCCTGCGATAGGGACATCAAAGTTTTTTCTGCCTGAAGTTCCAAATGAGGTTCCTCATAAAGCAAGCCCAAGGCCAGAAAAAACGCATCCACATTGCGCAACGCAGGATCCCCTGGTGCCAATGCAAAAGCCCAATCTTGAGGGTCGCCGCGGAGCAAGGAAATCACAATCCCAACCTGCTGTGCAGGGTCTCCAGCAGAACGAGATTTCAGGGACAAAAATAACTTACAATTATTTCTAAAATTCTGAAAGCTAGATCTATTCCCTGAGAAGAATTCCGGCAAAGGAATTCTCGGCTCTGATACCGGAGCATGAACCACAAAATCTTGCAAACTTTGTACTTTCGTGGCGAGATTATTCAAACCTGCAGTTACACTCTGTAGATCCATTATAGACAGGTGAACATAGAGCCATTCAAAGATTAGAAGGAGAGAGAAAAAAAAGAAAGACTGCAGCATAGACAGACTGGCAAGTGATCCAATTAAGAGCACACTAACTACTAGAGGAAAAAAAAAAAAAAAAAAAAATTTCAGCAGACTTCTTATTTCTCTCCTTTCTCAGCCAAGGATTTTAACCCTTTAAGTGTCCGGTCAAACTGTCATGATCTCCATGGCCAGAGAACTAGCATAAGCCTCAATAGGAACAAGCTCTTGGAAGATGTAACTGTACTGACCATGAACTAAACCTACCGCATCATCTAGAAGTAGCCAGGTAGCATGTCCTACTTTTTATCCCTATATGCCCAGCGCCGGCCGGAGAACTAAATATGCTAGCAGAGGGAAATATAAGACCTGACTCACCTCTAGAGAAATGCCCAAAAAGGAGACAGAAGCCCCCCACATATATTGGCGGTGATATGAGATGAAACAACAAACGCAGCAGGAAAATAGTTTTAGCAAATTTGAGGTCCGCTTTCTAGATAGCAGAAGACAGAAAGCATACTTTCATGGTCAGTAGAAAACCCTAACAAAACACATCCAGAAATTACTTTAGGACTCTGGCATTAACTCATAATACCAGAGTGGCAATTCCTGATCAACAAGAGCTTTCCAGACACAGTAACGAAACTGCAGCTGTGAACTGGAACCAAAATACAAAAACAAAACATGGACGAATGTCCAACTTATCTAGTAGATGTCTGGGAGCAGGAACAAGCACAGAGAGGCTTCTGATAACATTGTTGACCGGCAAGCATCTAACAGAGAAGCCAGGTTATATAGCGACACCCAGATCTAATCAGAACAGGTGAACAGGGAAGATGATGTCACAAGTTCAATTCCACCAGTAGCCACCGGGGGAGCCCAGAATCCAAATTCACAACACAGCTGTGTATCCACCAGACTTCTGCACAACACAACTGATGGTCCCGTCCCCATTTATAAGGCAAGAAATCCCTTTTATTAAACCTGACAGGGCACACCTGTGAAGTGAAAACCATTCCCGGTGATTACCTCTTGAAGCTCATCAAGAGAATGCCAAGAGTGTGCAAAGCAGCCATCAAAGCAAAAGGAGGCTACTTTGAAGAACCTAGAATATAAGACACATTTTTGGTTGTTTCACACTTTTTTGTTAAGTATATAATTCCACATGTGTTAATTCATAGTTTTGATGCCTTCAGTGTGAATGTACAATTTTCATAGTCATGAAAATACAGAAAAATCTTCAAATGAGAAGGTGTGCCCAAACTTTTGGTCTGTACTGTATATATATATATATATATATATATATATATATATATATATATACACTGTACATATATATAAATATATACTGCTCAAAAAAATAAAGGGAACACTTAAACAACAGAATATAACTCCATGTAAATCAAACTTCTGTGAAATCAAACTGTCCACTTAGGAAGCAACACTGATTGACAATCAATTTCACATGCTGTTGTGCAAATGGGATAGACAACAGACAGAAATTATTGGCAATTATCAAGACACCCCCATAAAGGAGTGGTTCTGCAGGTGGGGACCACAGACCACATCTCAGTACCAATGCTTTCTGGCTGATGTTTTGGTCACTTTTGAATGTTGGTTGTGCTTTCACACTCGTGGTAGTACGAGACGGACTCTACAGCCCACACAAGTGGCTCAGGTAGTGCAGCTCATCCAGGAAGGCATATTAATGCGAGCTGTGGCAAGAAGGTTTGCTGTGTCTGTCAGTGTAGTGTCCAGAGGCTGGGGGCCCTACTAGGAGACAGGCCAGAACAACAGGAGATGTAGAGGGGGCCGTAGGAGGGCAACAACCCAGCAGCAGGACCGCTACCTCAGCCTTTGTGCAAGGAGAAACAGGAGGAGCACTGCCAGAGCCCTGCAAAATGACCTCCAGCAGGCCACAAATGTGCATGTGTCTGCACAAAATGGTTAGAAACCAATTCCATGAGGATGGTCTGAGTGCCCGACATCCACAGATGGGGGTTTTGCTCACAGCCCAACACCGTGCAGGACGATTGGCATTTGCCACAGAACACCAGGATTGGCAAATTCACCACTGGCATCCTGTGCTCTTCACAGATGAAAGCAGGTTCACACTGAGCACATGTGACAGATGAGACAGAGTCTGGAGACGCCGTGGAGAGAGATCTGCTGCCTTCAACATCCTTCAGCATGACCGGTTTGGCAGTGGGTCAGTAATGGTGTGGGGTGGCATTTCTTTGGAGGGCCGCACAGCCCTCCATGTGCTCGCCAGAGGTAGCTTGACTGCCATTAGGTACTGAGATGAGATCCTCAGACCCCCTGTGAGATCATATGCTGGTGCGGTTGGCCCTGGGTTCCTCCTAATGCAGGACAGTGCCAGACCTCATGTGGTTGGAGTGTGTCATCAGTTCCTGCAAGATGAAGGCATTGAAGCTATGGACTGGCCCGCCCATTCCACAGACCTGAATCCGATTGAACACATCTGGGACATCATGACTTGCACCATCCAGCAACATTACGTTGCACCACAGACTGTCCGGGAGTTGGCGGATGCTTTAGTCCAGGTCTGGGAGGAGATCCCTCAGGAGACCATCCGTCGCCTCATCAGAAGCATGCCCAGGCGTTGTAGGGAGATCATACAGGTAAGTGGAGGCCACACACTACTGAACATCATTTCCTTGTCTTGAGGCATTTCCACTGAAGTTGGATCAGCCTGTAATTTCATTTTCCACTTTGATTTTGAGTATCATTCCAAATCCAAACCTCAATGGGATAGTCATTTTGAGTTAAATTGATCATTTTTATGTTTTATTGTTCTCAACACAATCCACTATGCAATGAATAAAGATTTACAACTGAAATATTTCATTCAGTGATATCTAGGATGTGGAATTTTAGTTTTCCCTTTATTTTTTTGAGCAGTGTATATATATATATATATATATATATATATATATATATATATATATATATATATATATATACACTGTATATATATATATATATATATATATATATATATATATATATATATATATATATATATATATATATATATTGTGTTCAAAATTATTATGCAAAATGGATTTAAGTGTCATAAAGATGTAATTTTTTGGTTTTCACATAAACTCATGGTTGGTTTGTGTCTCAGCATCTTTGGATCACTGAAATCAGTCTCAAACCCCTGTGATAATTAGTTTGCCAGGTACTCACTTAAAAGAAACTACTTTAGAGGGAAGTTCTACATTAGAGGGAAGTTCTACATTATTAAGCAGTTACGGGTTTCAAGCAATATGCAAATGAAAAAGTCTCTCTCTGCTGCCAAAAAGCATCACATAGTGCATCACATAGTGCATTCCCTCAAACAAGGTATATAAACATTAAATATTTCATGAAAACTTAAACATGGTGAACAGATTTGTGGCTGAGCACAGACAGATTTCTGCAGATAAAGGCATAATGAGGAAGGTCTCTGCCAAACAGATTCATTTGATTAAGACAGCAGCTGATAAAATCCAATTGCAAATCAGCAAACAGATATATGAAGCTACTGAAGGTTTGCGGACTCCAGTGGCTCAAGGTGTAGGATCCTCCAGAGGCTGCAGTTGTGCATAAACCTACTATTTGGCCACCCCTAAACAGTGTTCACAAGCAAAAACAGTTGAGCTTGGCCCAAACATATATGATGACTTGTTTTAAAACAGTGTTACATACTGGTGATGCCGTGCAACTCTGCATGGTCCAGATGAATTTAGTAGTGGATGTTTGGTGGATGGCAACTATGTTCCAACAAGGCTGTGATGTCAGAAAGAAGTTGACAAAGTCATGCTTTAGGGTGGAATTTTGGGGATAGAGCTGGTAGTCCCCTTTAGGGTCCCTGCAGGTGTTAAAATGACCTTGGCAGACTATATAGAGTTTTCTAACTAACAACTTTCTTCCATGGTACAAAAATAATGGTGCCATCTGTAGCAAAAATCATCTCATCCTGACAATGTCCCATCTCACGTGGCAAAACATCCTACAAGGCATTGCCAGCTATGGGTATCAAAGGAGAGAAACTCATGGTGCTGCAACCATCCTCCCAAGACCTCAACCCTATTCAGAACCTTTGAAGTTTCCTCAAGCAAAAAATTTAGAAAGGTGGAAGCTCACATCAAAACAGCAGTTCTGATATCCTGCAAAGAAATTCAAGCAAAAACTCACAAGTTCAATAGATGCAAGAATTGTGAAGGTGGCATCAAAGAAGGTTTCTATGTTGCATGCAACTTGACCTGTTAAGATGTTTTTGATTGAGTAAATGTGACCTCTTAATGCTACAAATTAAACAAATGACCATAAAATGTTTGGAAACTCTGCTGTGCAGAAGAATTTGCTGCATTTAGATATTTCTTTTTAGCTTTGAAAAAAATCCTGTTATCATTGGGAGGTTTGTCCAATAAAATGACATTTACCATCTAACGGTTGATGATTTGAACATTATACTGACGTATTAAGATTGACCGTTTCGAAAAATCAGAGAAAAATAGTATTTGCATAAAATTTGGAACGCTTTTATATATACAGTTTGGCCACAAAAAAAATTCTCAATTTCTGCCCTATCTAGTCATAATCTCCAGGAGATAGTTGAACATGTTCTGTCTTCTTTGTCTACAGCGATTGTCTAAGACTGAGCATAGATGGGCAAAATAGTAGTGGTTATTCTTTGATTGCAAAAAAAATGTATAGTCCTCAAGCTTTTAGAATCCATGCAAGATATAAGGTAATTATTCACCAGGCCAATAAGAACGGTGCAGTGTTTATTTTAGATTGGGAAGTTTATTAATTTAAAAAATGTGCTGGAAGAATGAAGAATCTTATGATCAGAGCAAAAATGGTGCTGCGAAGTAGAAACATATTCACAGCCGGCACCGTTTGGATATGTGCACATGGCGCCTTTAAGATGCAAGCGGTTTCCCTAGGCAATGCCGCTTTATGAAAAAACTAGGTGGCTTCATCATGAAGCAGCTTTACTGGCGGTACTGCCTTAGTTTTTTCTGTTTTTTTTCTATAATTGGAACTAAGCAGTTTCTCAGCAGAAGACCCTGAAGAAAAAGCAAGCTCTTTCTTTTAACGGCTTCTTGGTTTCTAAACCCTTAATAGGTTAAAAGAAGTAACAAAACACTGTGGTTCTTACATAGCTGTGTCTTTGGGTTCCTGCACAGAACCTTATTTCCGGTCCCAGTGCTATCAGTTAAAAAGACAGATCAGACTCAGATCAATGTTATTCAATGGGGCAGATGAGCAATTGTTTTCACTGAATGAATCTGCATGTGAAAAAATGAACACCATGCACTAGTTTCTTCTGTAAATTGGTTGAGATTCACCCAATGAAGTCTATGGATGTACAAAAAAGTGGATACCTTGCGGAGTCACAGTACAGCATCCAATTTTTATGGATACATTGCAATTCTGCAAAATAGGAAACTGTAAATGATTAAAAGCTGCTGCTGTAAAAGATTGAATTGTACACGCAAGACAAGTGAGAAAAAAATTGTATTACTTTTTTTTGCAATTATGACATTTTTTATGCTTTCCTGTGTCACTAAACTTGTGTTCACTTATTTGCAGTGGCTTTGTGGCATGGAATCTGGATCTGGACTGAAACTGAAGGTATCGTACTCATCTGCCGACTTCATGCCCAGCCCACGTGAATCTCCGACTCTGCATCTGGCTTCTGTCGCAGTGATGCCTCAAGATGGCCACCGTGAATGCGACAGGACGCGAATGCCTCCATTCCTGTTAGAATCTGTTTAGTTTGTGACTATCTGCCAATTTCTTGTGGAGTTCTGGCTGCTGGTCTTTTTCCTCTGGTGCTGGGTTTGTCTTGGGTCAGGTGTTTGTTTCACTCTTTATTAATCAGCACCTGCCTCCCAGTCCTTGCTGGACAACAGATAGGTGCTTTGCTTTGTCTTATGTGTGTGTTTTTTGTGCAGTGCTGGTACCTCTGGTTCTGCTAGCCTTAGTTTCTGTTTTCTATTGGTTTCTGCAGCCTTCTCTTTGTTTTCTATTAGGAGGTGACCCGTTTTTGTACCCAGTACTTAGTTCTTTTAGGGTACCCCTTCCCCTTATCTAAAGGTCTTCGCTTGAGATTAAGCTAGGATCGTCAGTGGGTCTATTTGCAAGTAATGGGGCGCCCACTCCATCGTAGGGTTTCAGCCTAGTCATAGTGCAGGGTCAGTTTTCCCCCTTCTACCTTAAGGTACCTTCACACTAAACGACTTTGCAACGAGAACGACAACAATCCGTGAGGTTGCAGCGTCCTGGATAGCGATATCGTTGTGTTTGACACGCAGCAGCGATCTGGATCCCGCTGTGATATCGCTGGTCGTTGCTGAAAGTCCAGAACTTTATTTGGTCGTCAGATCGGCATGTATCATTGTGTTTGATAGCAAAAGCAACGATGCCAGCAATGTTTTACAATGGTAACCAGGGTAAATATCGGGTTACTAAGCGCAGGGCCGCGCTTAGTAACCCGATATTTACCCTGGTTACCATTGTAAAAGTAAAAAAAAAACACTACATACTCACCCTCTGATGTCTGTCACGTCCCCCAGCGTCCGCGCTGCTGCTCAGAGCTTCCTGCACTGAATGTGTCAGTGCTGGCCGTAAAGCAAAGCACAGCGGTGACGTCACCGCTGTGCTTTAGGGCCGGCGCTTACACAGTGCAGGGAAACTGAAGGCGAGGGACGCGACAGACACGGCAATGTAAGTATGTAGTGTTTGGTTTTTTTTACATTTACACTGGTAACCAGGGTAAACATCGGGTTACTAAGCGCAGCCCTGCGCTTAGTAACCCGATGTTTACCCTGGTTACCCAGGGACTTCGGCATCGTTGGTCACTGGAGAGCTGTCTGTGTGACAGCTCTCCAGCGACCACACACCGATGCTGCAGCGATCGTCATCGTTGTCAATATCGCTGCAGCGTCGCTTAATGTGACGGTACCTTTAGTCCTATGTAGCAGATCTGTAACAGTTTGTCCAGCCAGAAAGAAGTATAAAAAAATAAAATAAAAGCACCCCTCCCGGATTTCTGCAACATGAACAGCGTTCAAGATCTTGCTCAGCGTCTGCAAGGGTTAACGTTGGAAGTTGCCAGCTTACAACAGCACGTAATTGCCCTGGAATCTACTCTGAAGAACCTAAGGAAGGTTTGCCTAAATGTTTTTCTGGTAAACGGCAGGAATTTTTTTCATTTAAAAATGCATGTTTACTTTATTTTCAGCTTAGACCCAGGTCTTCAGGGGCTGAATTACAGCGTGTGGGGATTATTATGTCATTATTGCGAAGTGAGCCCCAAGTTTGGGCATTTTCATTGCGTCCGGATGACTCTTGTTTGATGTCAATAGAAGCGTTTTTTTTCTGCTATGGGGGTATTACATGATGATCCTGATTGGTCACTACAGCCGAGGCAGAACTCAGGCGGCTGAAACAGGGTTCTGGCAATGCTGAGAGATATTGTACCCAGTTCAGACGATGGTCTGCAGAAGTCAGTTGGAATGATCCACTCAAGAGTCAATTTTTAGCAGGTTTGAATGACAGGGTTAAATATTTGCTCATTGCATATCCTGCACCTGCTACGCTTGAGGCTGCTATGCAATTAGCTATCCGGGTGGATAGATGATTGAGAGTTAGACAGAATGAGGAGAAAGTTTCAATTTTGCTGGAGAGCCCCATTGACTGTGGGGAGCCAATGCAACTTTGGGCGATGTCCTCGCGTTCCCAGGAGAGGCAGAGAAGATTCTCTGAGGGGCTATGCCTTTATTGTGGTAAGGCTGACCATTTTATTAAGCAATGTGAAGGATGCATAAACAAGAAAAAGAGAAAAAAAAGGTCAATCAGAATAACCCTCCCTTTCGCATTGCATTTTTATGGTCGGCAGGAGTTTCTTTTTCTGGTAGTTCTACCTGCCGTGGTCATTCGATTGATTTTCAAGTGATGGTGGACTGTGGTTCTGCACTTAATTTGATTGATCAACAATTTCTAGGCAAGCATAAGATTGAGTGTGTACCTTTATCATGCCCTTTTCCTGTAGTGGCGATTGATAACACTCCTCTAGAGCATGGGTGCGTTTCTATAAAGGTCATCGGGTTTCCACTCACTGTGAATATGGAACAGCAGGAATCTTTAGATTTGTTTGTACTTGATAAATTGCCTTTTCCAGTTGTCCTGGGTTACCCTGGTTAAAAATGCACAATCCTATTATGGACTGGTCGTCAAGTACGATAAGATCCTTGGATCAGGAGTGTTATGGGAAATATTGTGATGTACACGTTGCTGCTGTTGTGAAAAATGAGCTACCTGAAACCATTCAGGAATTCTGGAAAGTATTTTCAGAAGTGGAGTCAGGGCTCTACTTCATAGAGATTACGATTGCGCTATTGATTTCGTCCCAGGTGCTACTCTCCCTATTTATTTAATCTGACGATTCCCGAGAGGGAGGCCTTAAAAGAATACCTGCAGACTAGTCTTGCTGCAGGTCAAATAAGTCCCCCTAAGTCCCCTGTGGCTGTGGGGTTCTTTTTTGTAAAAAAAAAGATGTAGGTCTTAGGCCGTGTCTGGATTTCAGGGAGATTAATAAGATCACTGTGCGCAATCCTTACCCCTTGCCGCAAATTCCAGATTTGTTTAACCAATTAGTTGGAGCCAAGTGATTCTCTAAGATCGATCTCCGTGGGGCATATAATGGAAGACAGCCTTTAATACCCCAGAGTGTCATTTAGAGTGTCTAGTTATGCCTTTCGGCCTTACAAATGCTCCGGCATTCTTTCAAAATTTCATTAACGACATCCTGAGGCCGTTGATCGGTAGGAGTGTGATTGTTTATTTGGATGATATTTTGATCTATTCGCCCAATCTGGAGTCGCATTGGCAGAGAGTCCGTGAAGTTCTGCAGATTCTGATAGAAAACACACTCTTTGATAAACTGGAGAAATGCAAGTTTGCGGTACAGGAAATTAGTTTTTTGGGGTACTTTGTTTCCAGTGATCGTTTTGAGATGGACCCGGTGAAGGTTAAGGCGGTAATGGAGTGGCCTAGACCTGAATGTTTGAAGTCGATTCAGAGATTTTTGGGGTTTGCTAATTATTATAGAAAATTCATAAAGAATTTTTCTGTTATCACAAAACCCCTTACTGATCTTACTCAGAAGGGTTCAAATACTGTCCAATGGTCCCCTGAGGCTGTTAAGGCTTTTGAGCATCTCAAGGAGAGATTTAGCTCTGCTCCTGTTTTGATCCGGACAGATGAGACTAAGCCCTTTCTGTTAGAGGTGGCCGCCTCATCAGTAGGTGTGGGGGCTGTTCTGTCCAAGGAGGGAGAGGATGGGGTGCATCCCTGTGCTTTTTTTTCTAAGAAATTTTCAGAGGCGGAGCACAAATACGATGTGGGAACCGAGAATTGCTGGCTATTAAGCTTGCTTTTGAGCATTGGCGACATTTTTTGGAGGGTGCTAGACATCTTATACAAGTCTTTACTGATCATAAGAACCTGATCTATCTGGGTGCTGCTAAACGTCTGAACGCCCCTCAAGCTAGGTGGGCATTGTTTTTTGCCCAGTTCCATTTCTCTGTGACATATATCCCTGGGACAAAAAATGTTAAAGCTGATGCTTTGTCTCGAAGTTTCTCCCCAGCAGTTAATACTGAAAAGGAAGAATCTATTCTGCAGAGAGGGGTGGTGGTGGCAGCATTAGGTTCTGAGTTGGAAAATAGCATTCTTAGGGTGTGTGTCCACGGTCAGTAAACGCTGCTTGCTTGACGCTGCGCAGAGCTGCAGCGTCAAACACGCAGCGTCCAGATGTTCCAGCATAGTGGAGGGGATTTTATGAAATCTTGTGTCCACTATGCGTGGAAACCCGCACGCGGCGGGCCTGCGACTCCGGACATGCTGCGCGTCTTTTCAGATCACAGCATGTTCGTTCACCTTGCGGGGACGCAGCGTCCCCGCAAGGCATAACACAGGGCCCTATGGGAGGGGTGCGATGATCCCGGATGTGTACAGTTAACACATCCGGCATCATCGCATCCCAGAAGGGGGCGGGGCTTAGCGCCGAGCGGCTTCGCCGCTCCGGCGATACCGCCGGCCATCCTGAACGTGGACACGCAGCCTTAGGGGGTGTGTCCACGGTCAGTAAATGCTGCTTGTTTGACGCTGCGCAGAGCTGCAGCCTCAAACACGCAGCGTCCAGATGTTCCAGCATAGTGGAGGGGATTTTATGAAATCCCGTGTCCATTATGCGTGGAAACCCGCACGCGGCGGGCCTGCGACTCCGGACATGCTGCGCGTCTTTTCAGATCGCAGCATGTCCGTTCACCTTGCGGGGACGCAGCGTCCCCGCAAGGCATAACACAGGGCCCTATGGGAGGGGTGCGATGATCCCGGATGTGTACAGTTAACACATCCGGCATCATCGCGTCCCAGAAGGGGGCGGGGCTTAGCGCCGAGCGGCTTTGCTGCTCCGGCAATACCGCCGGCCATCCTGAACGTGGACACGCAGCCTTAAAGTCCAGGATGCGGCACCAACTAACACTCCGTATGGGAAAATATTTGTGCCTAAAGCCCTGAGGAGAGCTTTGATTGCGGAATGTCATGAGTCTTGTTTGGCGGGTCATCCAGGGATTGCCGAAACAAGAAAGTCGATCAGTCGGAGTTTCTGGTGGCCGGGGTGGCTAAGAGAAATTGTCAAGTGGGTGCATCAGTGTACCATGTGCGCTTGGTCTAAGGCTTCTCATGCTCCAGCGGCAGGGTTGCTTTGCCCGTTAGAGGTTCCCTGTTCTCCATGGACGCATCTTGCAATGGATTTTATCACCGATCTGCCGGTCTCTGAGGGTTTTTCTGTTATCTGGGTGGTTGTGGTCCGGTTTAGTAATATGTGTCATCTGGTCCCGTTCAATAAATTACCCTGCGCTAAGACACTTGCCAGGGCATTTGTGAAAGAGATTGCCAGACTCCATGGTGTTCCCACGGACATTGTCTCCGATAGGGAACCACAGTTTATGGCTCACTTTTGGCATGCCTTTTGTGACAGACTTAGGGTTCATTTGTCATTTTCGTCAGGCTATCATCTGCAGTCCAATGGACAGACCAATAGGAAGAACCAGGACGTTGAGCAGTTTTTGAGATGTTTTGTAGCGGACAATCAGGAGGTGTGGTCGGAATATCTACCATTAGCTGAGTTTGCTCTCAATAATCATACATATTCTTCGAATGGGTATTCTCCTTTCTTTTGTTGTACTGGGAAGAATCCATCTGTAATGGGGTCTGCTGTGCTGGAGTACCTCTTTCAGTACCACCCCGTATTTTAGGAGGTCCACTCTGCTTTGGCTGGATTCTGAATGAAGGACGCTGACTGGAATGGCTTCATTACATGGACGCATATAAAATATCACTGCTTCTCCATGTATTTCCAGTGTGACAACTCTTTACTCACAGGACACAGAATATATATCAAAACAGATACAGAGGGCAGGCCAATTCAAAAGTGGCAGGCCAGACATACATTACAATAGCCGCAGGTGGCCGGAGCCTGCCGATATTTACTGTGGGAATTACAAAAGTGGGGGAGGTCAGAAGGGGGATATCTTGTCCCCTCTGCCCAGGGGCGCAGCCTGTGGGCTGATGCACTAGGGACATGAATCTCACATGGAACCTATTATACATACACATGACTGCACAACATATTCTGGGTGCTGGGGGGTTCTGTAACACGGCTCCCCCTTTCAGCGACGCAATCGGCATACACAGTCTGATCCTTAACGGATCGGTTTGGGGATGACCGAAGTTTATGGGGTCGACAAGTTGTCGACTTAGTCCATCGGCGTTACCATTTTGTTTGCCGGGTCTGTAGTGGATGGTGAAGTCCACAGGTTGTAGGGCAGTAATCTGGCTGTCATGGTCAGGACATGGTTAATGTCCTGTCAGGGTTAATTTTGCTAGCCTCTTTCCCAAAATGGGAGGGGTATTTATACTCGCTCCTAACCTGGTTTCTCTGTCAGCTATAGATTCTGTTTGTCTGTATGCGTGACTCTTGGAGTGTGTGTCCGGCTTGCATAGCGTTGTCTTGCTTTCCGTGCTTTACTCTGTTTGTGTTCCTGGCTACTGAACTCTGGCTTTGCTTCTGACGATCCCCTGTCTCTCCGTTTTGGTACCTCGTAATCTCCTGGCTACGACCTCTGCTTGTTTGATTATTCTTTAGTGCTTGTCCCTTCTCTGTTTCCCCAGCATCTGGCTCCGCCCCCTTTCCTCCTCCCACTCTGTCACATGGTCTAAGGTCCTGTTCATTACCTGTACACTCTGTTTCATGTCAAAGGTCCCGTGGGTTCAGGTTAGTAACTTGGCGTCTTGCTCAGCTGCTGTGTGCAGCTTCCCCTGTAGCATTGATACCCGGGCATCTTGACACTGGCGTTGTCTCCGGAGACCCGATTAAGCCACACTAGGGGATTATGGTACGTTAGGAGGGAAAACTGTCGTCCATACAAATATGGTTGTAACTTTTTGAGTGCCCATACTACTGCCAGGCCCTCCTTCTCGATGGCCGTATAGCTTACTTCACGGGGCAGTAGTTTCCGACTCGGGTAAGCTACCGGGTGTTCTTGGCCGTCTGGCCCGACTTGGCTCAGTACTGCCCCCAATCCAAACATAGAAGCGTCCGTGTGAACAAGGAAACATTTAGTTGGATCGGGTGCGGCCAATACAGGGGTATTGGTGAGGGCGTCCTTTAGCTGGCGGAGGGCTTCCTCACACTCTGGGGTCCAGGTTACCTGACGGAGTTGGTTCTTATGGGTAAGATCAGTGAGGGGCTTGGCTACGCTGCTGTAATTGGGGACGAATTTCCTGTAATAACCTGCTGCCCCTAGAACCGCCATGACCTGGGTTTTCGTGCGTGGGGTGGGCCATTTGGCTATGGCCTCAATCTTGGCTGGTTCTGGTCGCTGTTTCCCACTTCCCACCCAATGTCCTAAATACTGAACCTCCGCTTTGCCCACGTGACAATTGTTTGGGTTCAGGGTGATTCCAGCCTTGTGGATCCTGTCTAATACTGTCTCTAGGTGATTTAGATGCTCTTCTCATGTCGCGCTGTAGATGGCGATGTCATCCAGGTAGGCACACGCATAGTCCTGGAGACCATCCAGAAGCCAGTCAGCCAGCCTCTGGAAGGTCGCAGGGGCATTCTTCATCCCGAATGGCATAACTCGAAACTGGAATAAGCCGAACGGGGTGACAAATGCAGACTTGGGAATAGCGTCAGGACTAAGTGGAATCTGCCAGTAGCCTTTGCATAGATCGATGGTGGTCAAATACTTTGCCCTGCCAGCCGGTCTAACAGCTCATCCACGCGCGGCATGGGATACGCATCCGTCACCGTTTTTTCATTGAGCCTGCGATAGTCTACACAAAACCGTGTAGTCCCATCCTTCTTGGGCACTAACACTACGGGGGATGCCCAGGGACTATCTGATTCTTCAATGACCCCTAAGCGCAACATCTCTCATATCTCGTCGCATCCCTTCTCGTACAGACTCAGGGACGCGGAAGGGGGGTTGTCTCAGGGGGGTCTGATCCTGGGTCTCAACCTTGTGTTGTGCCAGGTGGGTGTACCCAGGTCTCCCTAAAAACATCCTCTGTCACTGCCTCAACAACGCCTCTGCCTGCTGTCTCTCCCAGGGACCTAGGTCTTCACCCCAGTGTACCTGGTCCCATGTTTTAGACTGAGTCCTCTCCTCTAAGACATCAGGCAAGGGGAGTCCGGCTAAATCCTCTGCTTCAGGTGCACAGATGGCCACTACCTCTTCAGGGCGCTCCTGGTAGGGCTTCAGCATGTTCACGTGGAACATGCGGATAACCCTGGGGTCGTCACAATCGGCGACATTATAGGTGGTGTCTAGTGTTGAGCATTCCGATACCGCAAGTATCGGGTATCGGCCGATACCGAGATCCGATACTTTTGTGGTATCGGGTATCGGTATCAAAACAACATTAATGTGTAAAATAAAGAATTAAAATAAAAAATATTGCTATACTCACCTCTCCGACGCAGCCTGGACCTCACCGTGGGAACCGGCAGCATTCTTTGCTTAAAATGCGCGCGTTTACTTCCTTCCGTGACGTCACGGCTTGTGATTGGTCGCGTGCCGCCCATGTGGCCGCGACGCGACCAATCACAGCAAGCCGTGACGTAATTTTCAGGTCCTGAATGCCTAATTCTAGGCATTCAGGATTTTAAAATTACGTTCCGGCTTGTGATTGGTCGCGTCGCGGTCACATGGGCGACGCGACCAATCACAAGCCGTGACGTCACGGGAGGCAGGAAACGCGCGCATTTTAAAATTACGTCACGGCTTGTGATTGGTTGCGTGCCGCCCATGTGATCGCGACGCGACCAATCACAGCAAGCCGTGACGTAATTTCAGGTCCTGAATGCAGAATTAGGCATACAGGACCTGAAATTACGTCACGGCTTGCTGTGATTGGTCGCGTCGCGGTCACATGGGCGGCACGCAACCAATCACAAGCCGTGACGTAATTTTAAAATGCGCGCATTTCCTACGTTCCGGCTTGTGATTGGTCGCGTCGCGGTCACATGGGCGACGCGACCAATCACAAGCGTGACGTCACGGCTTGTGATTGGTCGCGTCGCCCATGTGACCGCGACGCGACCAATCACAAGCCGGAACGTAATTTTAAAATCCTGAATGCCTAGAATTAGGCATTCAGGACCTGAAAATTACGTCACGGCTTGCTGTGATTGGTCGCGTCGCGGCCACATGGGCGACCAATCACAAGCCGTGACGTCACGGAAGGAAGTAAACGCGCGCATTTTAAGCAAAGAACGCTGCCGGTTCCCTCGGTGAGGTCCAGGCTGCGTCGGAGAGGTGAGTATAGCAATATCTTTTATTTGAATTCTTTATTTTACACATTAATATGGATCCCAGGGCCTGAAGGAGAGTTTCCTCTCCTTCAGACCCTGGGAACCATCAGGGATACCGTCCGATACTTGAGTCCCATTGACTTGTATTGGTATCGGGTATCGGTATCGGATTAGATCCGATACTTTGCCGGTATCGGCCGATACTTTCCGATACCGATACTTTCAAGTATCGGACGGTATCGCTCAACACTAGTGGTGTCGGCTATTTTCCCCACTGCCTGGTAGGGCCCCTGCCATGCAGCTTGGAACTTGTTCTGCCTAGTGGGTTCTAACACCAGGACCTTCTGTCCTATCTCAAAGGTGCGTTCTCTGGCCCTCCGATCGTACCATATGCGCTGTCGCCGTTGGGCCGCCTGCAGGTTCCCACGTACAGCCTGGGTCAGCTCCTGTAGGTGGTCCCGGAATTCCAGCACATAGGGTACAATAGGTACCCCTTCTATGGTGCCCTCCCCTTCCCAGTGTTGTAGCACTAAGTCTAGGGGTCCCCTTACCCGCCTCCCGTATACCAGTTCAAACGGGGAGAACCCCGTGAATTCTTGGGGTACCTCCCGATAGGCAAACAGGAGGTGTGGCAAGAATTTCTCCCAGTCCCTATAGGTCCTGGTAAAAGTCCCAATGAGTTGTTTCAACGTTCCGTTAAAGCGTTCACACAACCCATTGGTTTGCGGGTGGTGCGGGGCGCTCCTAATGGACTTTACGCCGCATAGCTTCCACAGTTGGTTGGTCACTTCTGCTGTAAACTGGGTACCCTGGTCCGAGATAATTTCCCGGGGAAATCCAACCCGTGAGAAAACCTGGAGCAGGGCAGCCACCACCGTCTCTGCCAATATGTTAGGTAACGCAACCACCTTTGGATACCGTGTGGCATAATCTACCACTGTCAATATATACCTTTTCCCTGATGGACTGGGTTTGGCTAATGGCCCTATCAGATCGACCGCTACTCGGCTAAATGGCTCCTCCACAATGGGGAGGCGGCGTAATTTGGCCTGGCAGCGATCTCCTCTCTTGCCAATGCGCTGGCAACTGTCACAGGTCTGGCAGTACTGTTGAACATCATAGGATACCCCAGGCCAAAAGAAGTTTTGTGTCAGACGATGCCTGGTGCAACTGATGCCGAAGTGCCCGGCCAAGGGTATGTCATGAGAGATTCGCAGTAACTCCTGCCTGTACTTCTTGGGAACTACCAGCTGTCGTTTTATAGTGGGGATCGTCCCTGTGTGGTGCTGCTCTGTGATCTGGTAGAGGAGTCCCTGTTTCCATACAAACTGTTCCCCTTCCAGTACCCCACTCCCCTCCTGTGTTGTGAATTAGACTTTTTTGGCTCCCTCTTGTGGTCACTAGTGATATGACTCTGGGATTGTCTTTCCTCAGTTTGGCACCCACCTGGGTCGTTAATCCAGGGGTGTCGCTATATAAACTTCCTGTATTCTCAGTCCTGTGCCTGGCATCGTTGTAATCAGTTCCTTTCTGTTTGCTCCTGTCTGCTGGTCCTGGATCTTGCAAAATTAAGCTAAGTCTTGCTTCCTTGTTTTTTGGTTATTTGCATTGCTATTATTTTTTGTCCAACTTGTACTAAATGTGATTCCTGATTTTTCTGGAAGCTCTAGGGGGCTGGTATTCTCCCCCCGGGCCGTTAGACGGTTCGGGGGTTCTTGAATATCCAGCGTGGAAATTTTGATAGGGTTTTTGCTGACCGTATAAGTCATCTTACTATATTCTGCTATTAGTCAGTGGGCCTCTCTTTGCTAAATATCTAGTTCATTCTTACGTTTGTCTTTTCTCCTTACCTCACCGTTATTATTTGTTGGGGGCTTGTATCCAACTTTTGGGGTCTTTTCTCTGGAGGCAAGAAAGGTCTATCTTTTCCCTTCTAGGGTTAGTTAGTTCACCGGCTGGCGCGAGACGTCTAGAACCAACGTAGGCACGTTCCCCGGCTGCTGCTATTTGTGGTGCTAGGATTAGATATATGGTCAGCCCAGTTACCACTGCCCTATGAGCTGTTTTTTTGTGTTTGCAGACTTGGTATGTATTTTTGAGACCCTCTGCCATTGGGGTCATAACAGTATGCCAGGCCAAGGTTGAATGTTTAATGCATTGCAGAAGTGGGATTACAAGAAAGGAAAGTCTGAGTTTTTTTTTTTTTTTTTTTCTTTCCTCTCTTTTTTCCTCCCCTTTACCTCTGAGTGGCTTGTGCTTGCTGCAGACATGAATGTCCAGACTTTGATTACAAGTGTGGATCGGCTTGCTGCTCGTGTGCAGGGTATACAAGATTTTGTTACCAGTAGTCCAATGTCTGAACCTAAGATACCTATTCCTGAGCTGTTCTCTGGAGACCGATTTAAGTTTAGGAATTTCAGGAATAATTGTAAATTGTTTCTATCTCTGAGACCCCGTTCATCTGGAGACTCAGCTCAGCAAGTAAAAATTGTTATCTCTTTCTTACGGGGCGACCCTCAGGATTGGGCCTTCTCGCTAGCGCCAGGAGATCCGGCATTGGCAAATGTTGATGCGTTTTTTCTGGCGCTCGGATTGCTTTACGAGGAACCCAATCTTGAAATTCAGGCAGAAAAAGCCTTGTTGGCTATTTCTCAGGGGCAGGATGAAGCTGAAGTGTATTGCCAAAAATTTCGGAAATGGTCCGTGCTTACTCAGTGGAATGAGTGTGCTCTGGCCGCAAATTTCAGAAATGGCCTTTCTGAAGCCATTAAGAATGTGATGGTGGGTTTCTCCATTCCTACAGGTCTGAATGATTCCATGGCGCTGGCCATTCAAATTGACCGGCGTTTGCGGGAGTGCAAAGCCGCGAATCCTCTGGTGGTGTTGTCTGAACAAACACCTGATTTAATGCAATGTGGTAGAATTCAGACTAGAAATGAACGGAAAAATCATAGACGTCAGAATGGGTTGTGTTTTTACTGTGGTGATTCTACACATGTTATATCAGCATGCTCTAAACGACTAACTAGGGTTGTTAGTCCTGTCGCCATTGGTAATTTGCAACCTAAATTTATTTTGTCTGTGACTTTAATTTGCTCATTGTCCTCCTACCCTGTTATGGCGTTTGTGGATTCAGGTGCTGCCCTGAGTCTTATGGATCTGTCGTTTGCCAAGCGTTGTGGTTTTGTTCTTGAGCCATTGGTAAATCCTATCCCTCTTAGAGGTATTGATGCTACGCCATTGGCGGAAAATAAACCGCAGTTTTGGACACAGGTAACCATGTGCATGACTCCTGAACATCGGGAGGTGATTCGTTTTCTTGTTCTGCATAAAATGCATGATTTGGTCATTTTGGGTCTGCCATGGTTACAGACCCATAATCCAGTCTTGGATTGGAAGGCAATGTCTGTGTCAAGTTGGGGCTGTCAGGGAATTCATGGTGACTCCCCGCCGGTGTCTATTGCTTCCTCTACTCCTTCGGAAGTTCCTGAGTATTTGTCTGATTACCAGGATGTATTCAGCGAGTCCAGCTCCAGTGCTCTTCCTCCTCATAGGGACTGTGACTGCGCTATAGATTTGATTCCAGGTAGTAAATTTCCTAAGGGAAGATTATTTAATCTGTCTGTACCTGAGCATACCGCAATGCGTTCGTATATCAAGGAATCTCTGGAGAAGGGGCATATCCGTCCATCCTCTTCCCCTCTTGGTGCGGGATTCTTTTTTGTGGCCAAGAAGGACGGATCTTTGAGACCTTGTATTGACTATCGGCTTCTGAATAAAATCACTGTTAAATTTCAGTATCCTTTGCCTCTGTTGTCGGACTTGTTTGCCCGGATTAAAGGTGCCAAGTGGTTCACCAAGATAGATCTTCGTGGTGCGTACAACCTTGTGCGCATTAAGCAAGGAGATGAATGGAAAACTGCATTTAATACGCCCGAAGGTCATTTTGAGTACTTGGTGATGCCTTTCGGGCTCTCTAATGCTCCTTCAGTGTTTCAGTCCTTTATGCATGATATTTTCCGGAAGTATCTGGATAAATTTATGATTGTTTATCTGGATGATATTCTGTTTTTTTCTGATGATTGGGACTCGCATGTAGAGCAGGTCAGGATGGTGTTTCAGGTTTTGCGTGAGAATGCTTTGTTTGTTAAGGGCTCAAAGTGTCTCTTTGGAGTACAGAAGGTTCCCTTTTTGGGTTTTATTTTTTCCCCTTCTGCGGTGGAGATGGACCCAGTCAAGGTCCGAGCTATTCATGATTGGACTCAACCCACGTCAGTTAAGAGTCTTCAGAAGTTCTTGGGTTATGCTAACTTCTACCGTCGTTTTATCGCTAATTTTTCTAGCGTTGTTAAACCTTTGACGGATATGACCAAGAAAGGTTCTGATGTTGCTAACTGGGCTCCTGCAGCCGTGGAAGCTTTTCAAGAGTTGAAGCGCCGGTTTACTTCAGCGCCTGTTTTGTGCCAGCCTGATGTCTCACTTCCCTTTCAGGTTGAAGTGGATGCTTCTGAGATTGGGGCAGGGGCCGTTTTGTCGCAGAGAGGCCCTGGTTGCTCTGTAATGAGACCATGTGCTTTCTTCTCTAGGAAGTTTTCGCCTGCTGAGCGGAATTATGATGTTGGCAATCGGGAGTTGCTGGCCATGAAGTGGGCATTTGAGGAGTGGCGTCATTGGCTCGAGGGTGCTAAGCATCGTGTGGTGGTCTTGACTGATCACAAAAATCTGATGTATCTCGAGTCTGCTAAACGCCTGAATCCTAGACAGGCCCGCTGGTCATTGTTTTTCTCCCGTTTTGACTTTGTGGTCTCGTATTTACCAGGTTCAAAGAATGTGAAGGCTGATGCTCTTTCAAGGAGCTTTGTGCCTGACTCTCCTGGAGTCGCAGAACCAGTTGGTATTCTTAAAGAGGGAGTAATCTTGTCAGCCATTTCTCCGGATTTGCGACGTGTGTTGCAGAGATTTCAGGCTGGTAGACCTGACTCTTGTCCACCTGACAGACTGTTTGTTCCTGATAAGTGGACCAGCAGAGTCATTTCCGAGGTTCATTCCTCGGTGTTGGCAGGGCATCCAGGAATTTTTGGCACCAGAGATCTGGTGGCTAGGTCCTTTTGGTGGCCTTCCTTGTCACGGGATGTGCGGTCATTTGTGCAGTCCTGTGGGACTTGTGCTCGGGCTAAGCCTTGCTGTTCTCGTGCCAGCGGCTTGCTCTTGCCCTTGCCTGTCCCGAAGAGGCCTTGGACACACATTTCCATGAATTTCATTTCAGATCTTCCGGTGTCTCAAGGTATGTCTGTCATCTGGGTGGTATGTGATCGCTTTTCCAAGATGGTCCATTTGGTATCTTTGCCTAAACTGCCTTCCTCTTCCGATCTGGTTCCCTTGTTCTTTCAGAATGTGGTTTGTTTACACGGCATTCCTGAAAATATCGTGTCTGACAGAGGATCCCAGTTTGTTTCCAGGTTCTGGCGATCCTTTTGTGCTAAGATGGGCATTGATTTGTCGTTTTCGTCTGCCTTTCATCCTCAAACTAATGGACAAACGGAGCGAACTAATCAGACTCTGGAGGCTTATTTGAGGTGTTTTGTTTCTGCAGATCAGGATGATTGGGTGACCTTCTTGCCGTTGGCTAAGTTTGCCCTTAATAATCGGGCTAGTTCCGCTACCTTGGTTTCGCCTTTTTTTTGCAACTCTGGTTTCCATCCTCGTTTTTCCTCGGGACATGTGGAGCCTTCTGACTGTCCTGGGGTAGATTCCGTGGTGGATAGGTTGCAGCAGATCTGGAATCATGTGGTGGACAACTTGAAGTTGTCACAGGAGAAGGCTCAGCGTTTTGCCAACCGCCGCCGCGGTGTGGGTCCCCGACTTCGTGTTGGGGATTTGGTATGGCTGTCTTCTCGATTTGTTCCTATGAAGGTCTCCTCTCCTAAATTTAAGCCTCGCTTCATCGGTCCTTACAAGATATTGGAAATCCTTAATCCTGTGTCCTTTCGCTTGGATCTTCCGGTGTCGTTTGCCATTCACAACGTGTTCCATAGGTCTTTGTTGCGGCGGTACGTTGTACCTGTGGTTCCTTCTGTTGAGCCTCCTGCTCCGGTCTTGGTTGAGGGCGAGTTGGAGTACGTGGTGGAGAAGATCTTGGATTCTCGTCTCTCTAGGCGGAGGCTTCAGTATCTGGTCAAGTGGAAGGGCTATGGTCAGGAGGATAATTCCTGGGTGGTTGCCTCTGATGTGCATGCGGCCGATTTAGTTTGTGCCTTTCACGCTGCTCATCCTGATCGCCCTGGTGGTCTTGGTGAGGGTTCGGTGACCCCTCCTTAAAGGGGGGGTACTGTTGTGAATTAGACTTTTTTGGCTCCCTCTTGTGGTCACTAGTGATATGACTCTGGGATTGTCTTTCCTCAGTTTGGCACCCACCTGGGTCGTTAATTCAGGGGTGTCGCTATATAAACTTCCTGTATTCTCAGTCCTGTGCCTGGCATCGTTGTAATCAGTTCCTTTCTGTTTGCTCCTGTCTGCTGGTCCTGGATCTTGCAAAATTAAGCTAAGTCTTGCTTCCTTGTTTTTTGGTTATTTGCATTGCTATTATTTTTTGTCCAACTTGTACTAAATGTGATTCCTGATTTTTCTGGAAGCTCTAGGGGGCTGGTATTCTCCCCCCGGGCCGTTAGACGGTTCGGGGGTTCTTGAATATCCAGCGTGGAAATTTTGATAGGGTTTTTGCTGACCGTATAAGTCATCTTACTATATTCTGCTATTAGTCAGTGGGCCTCTCTTTGCTAAATATCTAGTTCATTCTTACGTTTGTCTTTTCTCCTTACCTCACCGTTATTATTTGTTGGGGGCTTGTATCCAACTTTTGGGGTCTTTTCTCTGGAGGCAAGAAAGGTCTATCTTTTCCCTTCTAGGGTTAGTTAGTTCTCCGGCTGGCGCGAGACGTCTAGAACCAACGTAGGCACGTTCCCCGGCTGCTGCTATTTGTGGTGCTAGGATTAGATATATGGTCAGCCCAGTTACCACTGCCCTATGAGCTGGTTTTTTGTGTTTGCAGACTTGGTATGTATTTTTGAGACCCTCTGCCATTGGGGTCATAACACTCCTGTGCCTTCCCACGATATCCCTCCAATGAAGGATCCTCAAGTAACTCCCTCTTAAATTCAGCTGGGGTGGCCCAAGAAATGTGTCTGGCTATGGGAATACGTGTAGGGCTGGGGTGTCTTACCTGGGCCTCCTCTGAGTGTGATTCCGCCTCCGCAGCTCAAGCTTGTCTCCCGGTGGTCACAGGATATGTCTCAGCCAGAGGGCCGACCGAGAAGGCATACAACATAGGCCCCAAGTCATTTCCCAGCAAGACATCTGCAGGCAATTCCTCCATCAAGCCGACCTCAACCAGGCCATCCCCGACTCCCCAGTTCAGGTGAATCCTGGCAGTGGGCAGTCGATGTATGGCTCCCCCTGCTACACGGGCAGCCACTGTCCGGTCCGTCTTCTCTTGGTCCCAGACGAGATGAGGCTTCACAAGGGTCAAAGTTGCTCCGGAATCTCTTAGTCCCTGCATACGTTTCCCATTAAGCCACACGACCTGTCGATCTTGTTGTCGATTATCTGCCCGGGCCGCCTGCACGGGGTCTACTTCATGCAGCACTTCCTCCATCTCTTCCATCCCCTGGTTAGTCATAGCCCCCAATGCCGGATCAGCTTTGCCTTGGTAGCAGTGTACAGCGGCCCGGCTGAAGGTAGCTGTTCCCGCCTTTGGCCACTGGGTACGCTGAGTCTGGTTGGGACATTGTCTTTGCAGGTGGCCCAGCTGATGGCAGGTGTGGCATCGCATCCCAGGGGGACTGTGGTAGGTCAGGTTTTGAGCTGGTCCCCCGACAATCTTCTGTAGTTTGGGGGCTTCCAGACCCATGGGAGAACCCCTAGTGACCATCTTTGATCCGGCCAACTGAGACCTCCTGGCATCATGGTGTTCGTCGGCTAGACGAGCGGCCTCCTCAAGAGTCATTGGTCATCTATCCTGAAGCCATTCCTGTGTCTTGGGGGTTAGTCCATTAAAGAATCACTCTAACAAGAAGAGCTGGAGGACGTCCTCCTTAGTGGTTGCTTGGCTCCCTTGTACCCACTGTAGCAGTGACCGCCGTAATTTACAGGCCCATTCAGCATGGGTATCAGTCTACTGTTATGGACCTGGTGGTTAGGAGCACCCGAAATGACCTGATGGTTAAAATGGAAAAACCTGGGACAAGCTCTGAGGACGTGGTAACTCTACTGACCGCAATCCCTAATCCTATCACACACACTAGAAATAGCCGTGGAGCGTACCTAACTCTCCCTAGATGCCTCTTCACAGCCTAAGAGCTAATTACCCCTAAAGATAGAAATAGTAGCCTACCTTGCCTCAGAGAAATTCCCCAAAGTTAAGGTAGCCCCCACAAATATTGACTGTGAGTTAAGAGGAAGTAACAAACACAGGAATGAAGCAGATTTTAGCAAAGGAGGCCGAATCTTCTCTAGACAGACAGAGGATAGGAAAGGGAACTATGCGGTCAGTATTAAAAACTACAAAAACCACGCAGAGTGTGCAAAAAGACCTCCATACCGACTCACGGTGTGGAGGTGCAGCTCTGCACCCCCAGAGCTTCCAGCTAGCAAGGAAATATCATAATAGCAAGCTGGACAAAAACATAGCATGTACTAAGAAATATATTCAAAAAACCAATGAACAGCAAATGAACTAGCAAGGACTTAGCTTCTGCTGGAGTAGACAGGTCATCAGAGAAATCCAAGAGAGATCTGAACCAGTACTGAGACATTGACAGCTGGCATGAATTAACGACCTGGGCAGAGTTAAATAGGGAAGCCAGCAGCAACAATAAACGAGGCAGCTGAAAAAGCCACCCTCAAAGATCAGCAGTTCCACTTAAAGCCACCAGAGGGTGTCCAAGGACAGAACTCACCAAAGTACCATTCACGACCACAGGAGGGAGTCCGAGAACGGAATTCACAACAGTCTACGTTCACATTAGCGTTCGGCGCCGCAGCGTTGGGCGCGGCAGCGTCGCCGCATGCATCATGCGCCCCTATATTTAACATGGGGGCGCATGGACATGCGTTGTGCTGCGTTTTGCGACGCATGCGTTTTTTTGGCCGCAAGCGTTGGGCGCAGAGAACGCAGCAAGTTGCATTTTTTTTGCGTCCAACTTTCGGCGAAAAATGACGCATGGGTCGCAAAACGCAGCGTTTTAGCGTGCGTTTTGTTGCGTTTTTGTTTGCGTTGTGCGTTGCGTCGCCGACGCAGCGGCGCACAACACAAATGTGAACGTAGCCTAACCCGTTTTATAAGTCCGCGGACCTTTTGGCGGTATGGCGCTGGGGTCAGCGCATACCGGGCCAAGATCACTTCTTTGATCCGCTCATAGTCCATACAGTCCTCATCAGGTACCGTGCGATAGGCGTCCGCTGCCCGGCCTGTCAGCTTGCTGGCCAGAATCTGAACCTGTTCCTCTGGCTTCACTTGATGCAGGGCACACTGTCGCTCAAAGTCCTGCAGAAAGCCATCAATGTCTTCCTCTGCCTCCCCCAACTGTCGGAAGGCATTATACTGGATCTTTTTGTGGCTTACTGTTGAAGGTACCTGGGTGGAGGCCAGAGCTCCCCCTGCTCGCTGACTCTCCTCTCTCCGCTCTGCCATCTCCACCTTGGCCAGCTCTATTTTGGTCCACTCTGCCATCTCCATCTTGGCTAGCTCTATCATGGTCTGCTCTGCCATCATTTCCTTCAGATCCGTACGCACATCAGCCATCACCTTTCGTATGAGCTCTACTGCAGGGTTTGGGCCATAGAACGCCAGTCTGTTCTTTACCTCCCTCTGGAATTGAGCCTCCTCCACGTTCACATTGGGGGGCGCTGCACTGTTGTGTTCCATGATGGCTGCTATCGAATCCGCTTTAGTTTTGTTGCTGGCGATTAACCCTCGAGCTTCCACCAGGTCTTTAATGTAGACCTCTTTAACTTCTGGTAGTTGTTTTCCATTCATTCCTTTCCTCCTGTAGATGGGGTATCACATCCCACTGTCTGCCACCAGTGTAACGGGGTCTGCTGTGCTGGACTACCTCTTTCAGTACCACCCCGTGTTTTAGAAGGTCCACTCTGCTTTGGCTGGATTCTGAATGAAGGACGCTGACTGGAATGGCTTCATTACATGGGCGCATATAAAATATCACTGCTTCTCCACGTATTTCCAGTGTGACAACTCTTTACTCACAGGACACAGAATATATATCACAACAGATACAGAGGGCAGGCCAATTCAAAAGTGGCAGGCCAGACATACATTACAATAGTCGCAGGTGGCCGGAGCCTGCCGATATTTACTGTGGGAATTACAAAGGTGGGGGAGGTCAGAAATGGGATATCTTGTCCCCTCTGCCAAGCGGCGCAGCCTGTGGGCTGATGCACTAGGGACATGAATCTCACATGGAACCTATTATACATACACATGACTGCACAACATATTCTGGGTGCTGGGGGTTCTGTAACACCATCTTTCTGTTCTTTTTCTAGGATTGGGGCCGCTGTGCCTGAGGAGGAGAGTTTTTCTGGAAATTTGGAAAGGGTTTGGATCAGTGTGCACCTTAATCTTAAACAGGCTAATAGGAGGTCTAAGAACTTTTTTGACAAGAGAAGAAGGGAGGCGAGGTTTGTTGTTGGGGACATGGTTTGGTTGTCCTCTAGGAATCTGCATTTGAAGATCCCTTCTAAAAAGTTGGGGCCAAAGTTTGTAGGACCTTTCAAAGTGGTTCACATTGTCAACTCGGAAGCGGTGAGATTAGACATTCCTTCGTCCTGGAAAATAATTCAGTTTTTCATGTATCTTTGCTGAAGAAGGTTGACACGCCAGATAAGGTGGCTATGCCATCTGCTCCTCCAATTGATGAGGACTCCGAGTTTGAGATTTCACGCATTCTTGATTCCAGGTGGCATAGAGGAGGGTTACAGTATCTTGTGTCCTGGAAGGGTTTCGGTCCCAAGGACAATTCCTGGGTGAAAGCTGTGGACTTCTCGGCCTCAAGGTTAATTAAGGCTTTTCACAGGAGATTTCCGAATAAGGCCCAGCCTAGAGGCTCCGGGGGATCCTCGTTAAAGGGGAGGTACTGTTAGAATCTGTTTAGTTTGTGACTATGCGCCATTTTCTTGTGGAGTTCTGGCTGCTGGTCTTTTTCCTCTGGTGCTGGGTTTGTCTTGGGTCAGGTGTTTGTTTCACTCTTTATTAACCAGCACCTGCCTCCCAGTCCTTGCTGGACAACAGAGTTTATCTGCTTGTGCTCTAGCTTGTGCTTTGCTTTGTCTTCTGTGTGTGTTATTTGTGCAGTGCTGGTACCTCTGGTTCTGCTAGCCTTAGTTTCTGTTTTCTATTGGTTTCTGCAGCCTTCTCTTTGTTTTCTATTAGGAGGTGACCCATTTTTGTAGCCAGTCCTTAGTTCTTTTAGGGAACCCCTTCCCCTTATCTATAGGTCTTCGCTTGAGATTAAGCTAGGATCGTCGGTGGGTCTACTCGCAAGGAATGGGTCGCCCACTCCATCATAGGGTTTCAGTCTAGTCATAGTGCAGGGTCAGTTTTCCCCCTTCTACCTTAGTTCTGTGTTGCAGATCCGTAACAATTCCTCCTGCTGGGTCTGGACACTGCTTCCGCCCCTCCCACGATGCCTGGGACAGACCCTCCGCCGACAGAAAGGTCTCACATACTCACTGTCTTATAGATGCTTCTTCAATACTAACCCATTGGCTTGATGTCAGCTGCATATGCAAAGCTGACATCAACCCCAATAATACTACCCCACTTGCCACTGCACCAGGTCAAATGGGAAGAGTGGGAGAAAAGCGCCAGAAAAATCGCAATGTATTGACATGACACTTGCATGACACATGTCCGACTTTGGTGGAACAACATTGGACCGATTTTATTAACACTAATGAGTATGAACACCGAGTAAATAGAGAGATGTTATTTGGTGCGTTCGTAGCCCGGGGTCCACCGTGCAGGAGAGCACCTTCTGCTGGCAAATGGCGGCCCTATATGGTGGTAGAAGCGAACTCTGTTACTTCACAGAGTCGCCTAAAGAAAGCTTACCAGAGGTGCCGGTATTCTAGGGGCTTATTTCAACCGGGTCCCTGAACACATACACACATAACCACACTGGGGCAAAGCATATAACTTAGATTTTATACTAGCGCATGGCCGTGCGGCCATGCAAAACTTTTATAGCTGCAGCAAGTACAAGACCTTCCTAGAAGGACCAATGAGAGGCTGCCAGAGAGCCTGAGCACCTTCAGGACCTTCCTGGAGAACCAATGGGCTTTGCTGCAGTATCCAAGCATGTGACCATCGATCTCCAATGAGAGATGTTACCCTGGGCATGCTCAGAAGGGGAAAAGCAGGACTTAGTCCCAAAAGCGTCTGCTCGCCGCTGCCCAGCACTGACTTCAATGGCAGAAGCTGGAAAAGCAGTAATAACCCTTTGCACAGAGTCAGACTGAGCGAGACGCTGGGACCGACGTCTCCGCTGAGCAGGCTCCACTGCGGCAGGAGAAGAATGGGAGATCGCAGTGGAGATGGCCTTAGATTCCCCCTGTGCAGAGGCGGGAACTCAACCCCTAACATCACCCCCCCTCCTAGGGCCCCCCTCCTTGGATCTCGCTACGCTCGAAGGCAGCAATGAGCTGCGGAGCCCGAATGTGCTTAGCAGGCTCCCAGCACCTGTCCTCAGGACCATAACCCTTCCAGTCCACCAAATAATTTTTTTTGCCACGTACCACCTTACACCCCAAAATACCGTTCACCTTGTAATCGTCTGTACTGTAGATGAACCCGATGCCCTGGCAGATGCTTCGGAAAACCGGGACATGTATACGGGTTTCAAGAGGGACACATGAAAGGTGTCGGTGATACCCAAGCGTAGCGGAAGGGCTAAACGGTAGACCACAGGGTTAACCTGTTCAAGGACCTTGAAAGGGCCCAAGTAGCGAGGGGCAAACTTAGTGGACTCAACTCGCAGCCTGATGTTATGGGCAGAGAGCTGTTGTGAATTAGACTTTTTTGGCTCCCTCTTGTGGTCACTGGTGATATGACTCTGGGATTCTCAGTTTGGCACCCACCTGGGTCGTTAGTCCAGGGGTGTTGCTATATAAGCTTCCTGGATTCTCAGTCCAGTGCCTGGTATCGTTGTAATCAGATCCTTTCTGTTTGCTCCTGTCTGCTGGTCCTGGTTCTTGCAAAATTAAGCTAAGTCGTGCTTCCTTGTTTTTTGGTTATTTGTATGGCTCTTATTTTCTGTCCAGCTTGTACTAAATGTGATTCCTGATTTTGCTGGAAGCTCTAGGGGGCTGGTATTCTCCCCCCGGGCCGTTAGACGGTTCGGGGGTTCTTGAATATCCAGCGTGGAAATTTTGATAGGGTTTTTGCTGACCGTATAAGTCATCTTACTATATTCTGCTATTAGTCAGTGGGCCTCTCTTTGCTAAATATCTAGTTCATTCTTACGTTTGTCTTTTCTCCTTACCTCACTGTTATTATTTGTGGGGGGCTTGTATCCAACTTTTGGGGTCTTTTCTCTGGAGGCAAGAAAGGTCTATCTTTTCCCTTTTAGGGTTAGTTAGTTCTCCGGCTGGCGCGAGACGTCTAGAACCAACGTAGGCACGTTCCCCGGCTGCTGCTATTTGTGGTGCTAGGATTAGATATACGGTCAGCCCAGTTACCACTGCCCTATGAGCTGGTTTTTTATGTTTGCAGACTTGGTATGTACTTTTGAGACCCTCTGCCATTGGGGTCATAACAGTATGCCAGGCCAAAGTTGAATGTTTAATGCATTGCAGAGGTGGGATAATAAGAAAGGAAATTCTGAGTTTTTTTTTTTTTCCTCTCTTTGTTCCTCCCCTTTACCTCTGAGTGGCTTGTGCTTGCTGCAGACATGAATGTCCAGACCTTGATTACAAGTGTGGATCAGCTTGCTGCTCGTGTGCAGGGCATACAAGATTTTGTTACCAGTAGTCCAATGTCTGAACCTAAAATACCTAATCCTGAACTGTTCTCTGGAGACCGATTCAAGTTTAGGAATTTCAGGAATAATTGTAAATTGTTTCTATCTCTGAGACCCCGTTCATCTGGAGACTCAGCTCAGCAAGTTAAAATTGTTATCTCTTTCTTACGGGGCGACCCTCAGGATTGGGCCTTCTCGCTAGCGCCAGGAGATCCGGCATTGGCAAATATTGATGCGTTTTTTCTGGCGCTCGGATTGCTTTACGAGGAACCCAATCTTGAAATTCAGGCAGAAAAAGCCTTGCTGGCTATTTCTCAGGGCCAGGATGAAGCTGAAGAGTATTGCCAAAAATTTCGGAAATGGTCCGTGCTTACTCAGTGGAATGAGTGTGCTCTGGCCGCAAATTTCAGAAATGGCCTTTCTGAAGCCATTAAAGGTACCTTCACACGAAACGACATCGCTAGCGATCCGTGTCGTTGCAGCGTCCTGGCTAGCGATATCGTTTCGTTTGACATGCAGCAGCGATCAGGATCCTGCTGTGATGTCGCTGGTCGCTGAATAAAGTCCAGAACTTTATTTGGTCATCCGATCGCTGTGTATCGTTGTGTTTGAAAGCAAAAGCAACGATACCAGCGATGTTTTACACTGGTAACCAGGGTAAACATCGGGTTACCAAGCGCAGGGCCGCGCTTAGTAACCCGATGTTTACCCTGGTTACCAGCGTAAAAGTAAAAAAAACAAACAGCACATACTTACATGCGTCCCCCAGCGTCTGCTTCCTGACACTTACTGAGCGCCGGCCCTAAAGTGAAAGTGAAACCGCTGTGCTGTTAGGGCCGGAGCTCAGTCAGTGTCAGGAAGCAGACGCTGGGGAACGCATGTAAGTATGTGCTGTTTGTTTTTTTTACTTTTACGCTGGTAACCAGGGTAAACATCGGGTTACTAAGCGCGGCCCTGTGCTTAGCAACCCGATGTTTACCCTGGTTACCCGGGGACCTCGGCATCGTTGGTCGCTGGAGAGCGGTCTGTGTGACAGCTCTCCAGCGATCAAACAGCGACGCTGCAGCGATCGGCATCATTGTCGCTATCGCTGCAGCGTCGCTTCGTGTGAAGGTACCTTAAGAATGTGATGGTGGGTTTCTCCATTCCTACAAGTCTGAATGATTCCATGGCGCTGGCTATTCAAATTGACCGGCGTTTGCGGGAGCGCAAAACTGCTAATCCTCTGGTGGTGTTGTCTGAACAAACACCTGATTTAATGCAATGTGATAGAATTCAGACTAGAAATGAACGGAAAAATCATAGACGTCAGAATGGGTTGTGTTTTTACTGTGGTGATTCTACACATGTTATATCAGCATGCTCTAAATGCCTAACAAGGGTTGTTAGCCCTGTCGCCATTGGTAATTTGCAACCTAAATTTATTTTGTCTGTGACTTTAATTTGCTCATTGTCTTCCTACCCTGTTATGGCGTTTGTGGATTCAGGTGCTGCCCTGAGTCTTATGGATCTGTCATTTGCCAAGCGCTGTGGTTTTGTTCTTGAGCCTTTGGTAAATCCTATCCCTCTTAGAGGTATTGATGCTACGCCATTGGCGGAAAATAAACCGCAGTTTTGGACACAGGTAACCATGTGCATGACTCCTGAACATCGGGAGGTGATTCGTTTTCTTGTTCTGCATAAAATGCATGATTTGGTCGTTTTGGGTCTGCCATGGTTACAGACCCATAATCCAGTCTTGGATTGGAAGGCTATGTCTGTGTCAAGTTGGGGCTGTCAGGGAATTCATGGTGATTCCCCGCCGGTGTCTATTGCTTCCTCTACTCCTTCGGAAGTTCCTGAGTATTTGTCTGATTATCAGGATGTATTCAGCGAGTCCAGGTCCAGTGCTCTGCCTCCTCATAGGGACTGTGACTGCGCCATAGATTTGATTCCAGGTAGTAAATTTCCTAAGGGAAGACTATTTAATCTGTCTGTACCTGAGCATACCGCAATGCGTTCGTATATCAAGGAGTCTCTGGAGAAGGGGCATATCCGTCCATCCTCTTCCCCTCTTGGTGCGGGATTCTTTTTTGTGGCCAAGAAGGACGGATCTTTGAGACCTTGTATTGACTATCGGCTTCTGAATAAAATCACTGTTAAATTTCAGTATCCTTTGCCTCTGTTGTCGGACTTGTTTGCCCGGATTAAAGGTGCCAAGTGGTTCACCAAGATAGATCTTCGTGGTGCGTACAACCTTGTGCGCATTAAGCAGGGAGATGAATGGAAAACTGCATTTAATACGCCCGAAGGTCATTTTGAGTACTTGGTGATGCCTTTTGGGCTCTCTAATGCTCCTTCAGTGTTTCAGTCCTTTATGCATGATATTTTCCGGAAGTATCTGGATAAATTTATGATTGTTTATCTGGATGATATTCTGTTTTTTTCTGATGATTGTGACTCGCATGTAGAGCAGGTCAGGATGGTATTTCAGGTTTTGCGTGAGCATGCTTTGTTTGTTAAGGGCTCAAAGTGTCTCTTTGGAGTACAGAAGGTTCCCTTTTTGGGGTTTATTTTTTCCCCTTCTGCGGTGGAGATGGACCCAGTCAAGGTCCGAGCTATTCATGATTGGACTCAGCCCACGTCAGTTAAAAGTCTTCAGAAGTTCTTGGGTTTTGCTAACTTCTACCGTCGTTTTATCGCTAATTTTTCTAGCGTTGTTAAACCTTTGACGGATATGACCAAGAAAGGTTCTAATGTTGCTAACTGGGCTCCTGCAGCCGTGAAAGCTTTCCAAGAGTTGAAGCGCCGGTTTACTTCGGCGCCTGTTTTGTGCCAGCCTGATGTCTCACTGCCCTTTCAGGTTGAAGTGGATGCTTCTGAGATTGGGGCAGGGGCCGTTTTGTCGCAGAGAGGCCCTGGTTGCTCTGTAATGAGACCATGTGCCTTTTTCTCTAGGAAGTTTTCGCCTGCTGAGCGGAATTATGATGTTGGCAATCGGGAGTTGTTGACCATGAAGTGGGCATTTGAGGAGTGGCGTCATTGGCTCGAGGGTGCTAAGCATCGTGTGGTGGTCTTGACTGATTACAAAAATCTGATGTATCTCGAGTCTGCTAAACGCCTGAATCCTAGACAGGCCCGCTGGTCATTGTTTTTCTCCCGTTTTGACTTTGTGGTCTCGTATTTACCAGGTTCAAAGAATGTGAAGGCTGATGCTCTTTCAAGGAGCTTTGTGCCTGACTCTCCTGGAGTCGTAGAACCAGTTGGTATTCTTAAAGAGGGAGTTATCTTGTCAGCCATTTCTCCGGATTTGCGACGTGTGTTGCAGAGATTTCAGGCTGGTAGACCTGACTCTTGTCCACCTGACAGACTGTTTGTTCCTGATAAGTGGACCAGCAGAGTCATTTCCGAGGTTCATTCCTCGGTGTTAGCAGGGCATCCGGGAATTTTTGGCACCAGAGATCTGGTGGCTAGGTCCTTTTGGTGGCCTTCCTTGTCACGGGATGTGCGGTCATTTGTGCAGTCCTGTGGGACTTGTGCTCGAGCTAAGCCTTGCTGTTCTCATGCCAGCGGGTTGCTCTTGCCCTTGCCTGTCCCGAAGAGGCCTTGGACACACATTTCCATGGATTTCATTTCAGATCTTCCGGTGTCTCAGGGCATGTCTGTCATCTGGGTGGTATGTGATCGCTTTTCCAAGATGGTCCATTTGGTATCTTTGCCTAAGCTACCTTCCTCTTCCGATCTGGTTCCTTTGTTCTTTCAGAATGTGGTTCGTTTACACGGCATTCCTGAGAATATTGTGTCTGACAGAGGATCCCAGTTTGTTTCCAGGTTCTGGCGATCCTTTTGTGCTAAGATGGGCATTGATTTGTCGTTTTCGTCTGCCTTTCATCCTCAGACTAATGGACAAACGGAGCGAACTAATCAGACTCTGGAGGCTTATTTGAGGTGTTTTGTTTCTGCAGATCAGGATGATTGGGTGACCTTCTTGCCGTTGGCTGAGTTTGCCCTTAATAATCGGGCTAGTTCCGCTACTTTGGTTTCGCCTTTTTTTTGCAACTCTGGTTTCCATCCCCGTTTTTCCTCGGGACATGTGGAGCCTTCTGACTGTCCTGGGGTAGATTCCGTGGTGGATAGGTTGCAGCAGATCTGGAATCATGTGGTGGACAACTTGAAGTTGTCACAGGAGAAGGCTCAGCGTTTTGCCAACCGCCGCCGCGGTGTGGGTCCCCGACTTCGTGTTGGGGATTTGGTATGGCTGTCTTCTCGATTTGTTCCTATGAAGGTCTCCTCTCCTAAATTTAAGCCTCGCTTCATCAGTCCTTACAAGATATTGGAAATCCTTAATCCTGTGTCCTTTCGCTTGGATCTTCCGGTGTCGTTTGCCATTCACAACGTGTTCCATAGGTCTTTGTTGCGGCGGTACATTGTACCTGTGGTTCCTTCTGTTAAGCCTCCTGCTCCGGTCTTGGTTGAGGGCGAGTTGGAGTACGTGGTGGAGAAGATCTTGGATTCTCGTCTCTCCAGGCGGAGGCTTCAGTATCTGGTCAAGTGGAAGGGCTATGGTCAGGAGGATAATTCCTGGGTGGTTGCCTCTGATGTGCATGCGGCCGACTTAGTTCGTGCCTTTCACGCTGCTCATCCTGATCGCCCTGGTGGTCTTGGTGAGGGTTCGGTGACCCCTCCTTAAAGGGGGGGTACTGTTGTGAATTAGACTTTTTTGGCTCCCTCTTGTGGTCACTGGTGATATGACTCTGGGATTGTCTTTCTCAGTTTGGCACCCACCTGGGTCGTTAGTCCAGGGGTGTTGCTATATAAGCTTCCTGGATTCTCAGTCCAGTGCCTGGTATCGTTGTAATCAGATCCTTTCTGTTTGCTCCTGTCTGCTGGTCCTGGTTCTTGCAAAATTAAGCTAAGTCGTGCTTCCTTGTTTTTTGGTTATTTGTATGGCTCTTATTTTCTGTCCATCTTGTACTAAATGTGATTCCTGATTTTGCTGGAAGCTCTAGGGGGCTGGTATTCTCCCCCCGGGCCGTTAGACGGTTCGGGGGTTCTTGAATATCCAGCGTGGAAATTTTGATAGGGTTTTTTCTGGCCGTATAAGTCATCTTACTATATTCTGCTATTAGTCAGTGGGCCTCTCTTTGCTAAATATCTAGTTCATTCTTACGTTTGTCTTTTCTCCTTACCTCACCGTTATTATTTGTGGGGGGCTTGTATCCAACTTTTGGGGTCTTTTCTCTGGAGGCAAGAAAGGTCTATCTTTTCCCTTCTAGGGTTAGTTAGTTCTCCGGCTGGCGCGAGACGTCTAGAACCAACGTAGGCACGTTCCCCGGCTGCTGCTATTTGTGGTGCTAGGATTAGATATACGGTCAGCCCAGTTACCACTGCCCTATGAGCTGGTTTTTTATGTTTGCAGACTTGGTATGTACTTTTGAGACCCTCTGCCATTGGGGTCATAACAGAGAGCCACGCCAAATCGCCAGGAGCAAAGGTCAGAGCGGGGCACCGATGTGCATCAGCGGAGGATCTCATTCTCTCCTTGGAGGCCCGAATGGCATCCTGAGTGCGGTCTCAAATATCCCGTGCCTCCACAGCCCAGTCTGCCATCCTGGAGTCGGCGGAAGACACGGGCTTAGGCACAGGTACCCGCGGATGCTGACCGTAGTTAAGGAGGAATGGGGTTTGTCCAGTGGAGTCGGCTACGGCATTGTTCAGCGCAAACTCCGCCCACAATAGCAAAGATGCCCAGTCATCCAGCCTGGCTGAGACAAAATGTTGCAGATATGTGACCAAGGTCTGGTTGGCCCTCTCTACCAACCCATTTGTCTCGGGATGAAATGCGGAAGAGAGATTCAACTCAATTCTGAGAAGACAACATAGCTCTCTCCAGAACCGAAACACAAACTGGGGAGCCCGGTCACTGACAATTTTGTCCGGCATACCGTGTAGGCGGAAGATGTGTTTTATGAACAACGCTGCCAAGGCCCGTTCAGAAGTTAGCCGTGGAAGCGGCACCAAATGTACCATTTTAGAAAAATGATCGGTGATAACCCAAATGATGGTGCAGCCACGAGACTTGGGCAAACCCACCACAAAGTCCATCCCGACCATCGCCCAGGGCCTGTCTGCCACCGGCAAAGGATAGAGTAACCCAGCTGGCCATTGTCAAGGAGACTTATTTTTGGCACAGGAGACACACGCCCGAATATAATCTCCGACGTCACGGACTATATGTGGCCACCAGTACATCCTCGCCAGCAGCTCAGATGTCCTCTTTGTCCCAAAGTGTCCACCCACCCTGGACGAATGAGCCCAAGAGAGAACCTCCGGTTGCAAATTAATGGGTACAAAAGTCTTACCCGGAGGCACAGACTCTAGCGAAACTGGAGCTACGGTTCTCAGGCTCCAGAAGGGACAATAAGCTGAGGCTCCCCTTCCTCCTCCTCAAATGACACAACGGAGCGAGAGAGGACGTCAGTATGAATGTTCTTCTCCCCAGCGAATTTAGCCGCTGGGCTGTTTGTAAATAAACCAAATTTTTGTGATCCATGAAGACTTGGAAGGGAAAGTGAGCCCCCTCCAAAAGATGACTCCACTCCGAGAAGGCTAACTTCATTGCTAGCAACTCCCTGTCCCCGATGGAATAATTCCTCTCTGCTAGTGTGAAGGTCTTGGAGAAGAAGAAGCAAGGATGCTTCCGACCTTGAGCATCCTTTTGGAAGAGGACTGCTCCTGCAGCAACGGATGAGGCATCCACCTCCATTATAAATGGCTTATCAACATCGGGACATGTAGGATGGGAGCGCTAGCAAAATGAGACTTAATAGCAGAAAAAGACTTGGAGACCTCTTCAGACCACAATTTGGGATTTGCTCCCTTCTTGGTGAGGGCTACCAAGGGGGCTACCAAAGTTGAGAAGTGGGGAATGAACTGACGATAGTAATTTATGAACCTCATAAAGCGCTGCACCGCTTTAAGAGAATGGGGTTCTTGCCAGTCCATCACAGCCTGTAATTTGGCAGGATCCATAGCCAATCCCTGGGTGGAGATGATATAGCCCAGGAAAGGTAAAGACTCCTGCTCAAACATACACTTCTCCAACTTTGCATAGAGGCAATTTGCCCGTAAGAGGTCGAAGACTCTGCCAACATCTCTCCGGTGGGAGTCAATATCTGGAGAGAAGAGGAGAATATCATCCAGATAGACTACGACCGAGGTGGAGAGTATATCCCGGAAGATATCGTTAACAAAGTCTTGGAAAATGGCTGGGGCATTACAGAGCCCAAAGGGCATCACCAGATACTCATAGTGCCCATCCCTGGTATTAAATGCCATCTTCCATTCGTCCCCCTCATGGATGCAAATCAGGTTATAAGCACCCCGCAGATCTAATTTAGTAAATACCCTTGCTCCCCGTAGCCTATCAAAAAGCTCAGAAATCAGAGGCAACGGGTACTTATTCTTAATGGTGATGGTGTTAAGACCCCTGTAATCTATGCATGGGCGTAATTCTCCATTCTTCTTCTGCACGAAGAAAAACCCCGCCCCAGCAGGTGACACTGACTTCCTAATGAACCCTCTTGCCAAATTCTCCTGCATGTATTGGGACATAGCCTCTGTTTCCGGGAGAGAGGGGGGGTAGACCCATCCCCGAGGAGGTTCTGTTCCAGGCAAGAGATCAATAGGACAGTCATAGGGGCGGAGAGGCGGAAGGGTCTCCGCAGCCTTTTTGGAGAAGACGTCTGCATAGCACCAATAGCACTTGGGAAGCGAAGAGAGATCTGCGGGTATCTCAGTAGTGGAAACCTGAATGCACTCCCTCACACATCTGCCATTACATGAATCACTCCAACCCAATATCCTCCCTGAGGTCCACTCAATATGTGGGGAGTGGAAACGGAGCCAGGGTATTCCCAGCAGAATCTCGTCCATTCCCTTGGGAAGAACAAGAATGGAAATAATCTCCTGGTGGGAAGGGGACATGGATAACGTGAAAGGGACAGTCTGGTGTGTGATTTGTGAGGTGAGTGCCGACCCATTCACTACTCTAACAGTCACCGGTTTGGCGAGCATCACCAGATGTATTGCATGGCACAGAGCAAAAGCAGAGGACATGAAAATCCCCTCTGCTCCAGAGTCCACACAAAGCTCCACTGTCAGAGAGGATGAGCCAAACGTGATTGTCCCTTTAAAGGACAACTTGGAGGAAAATGCTGCTGTGTCTAGTGAACCTCCTCCAATGGTCACTAGACGCAATCGTTTTCCCGACCGCTGTGGACATTTATTGGCATAATGTCCTTGTTGTTGGCAATCTTTACAAACCATGGGTACTCGAGCGGTCCGAGACTTAGGTCCCGCTCGAGAAACCTCCATGGCCTCATGGGTGTCAGACGCCTGAACAGGAGATTCTAGAGGACTGGTGAAGGTAGGAGCCAGCCGAAACCTCTGCCTACACTGGGTCCGCTCTAACCTCCGCTCGTTAAAACGGAGGTCAATGCAGGTAGATATAGAAATGAGCTCCTCCAGGGTGGCAGGAATCTCCCTGGGGGCCAAGGCATCCTTCACATGGTCTGCCAGTCCTTTCCAGAACACCGGAATTAGGACTTTATCCGGCCACTCCAGCTCAGAGGCCAGAGTCCGGAATTGGACGGCGAACTGGCTGACCATGGATGAACCCTGTGTTATTGCCAACAATTGGAGCGCGGTATCGTGGGCCCAAAAAGACCTGTTTCAGAGCATCCAGGAAGAGAGGAGCACTCTGCACCACACGATCATTACGCTCCCATAGCGGCGTTGCCCACTCCAACGCCCTGCCCGACAAAAGGGATAAAATAAATCCCACTTTCGCCCGTTCCATAGGAAAACGTGCAGCCAGGAGCTCTAGATGTATGGAGCACTGACTCACGAATCCCCGACATAGCTTACTGTCACCAGCAAACTTGTCTGGAAGAGGGAGACGGGATAAAGTCGCAGCAGGGGTGGCAGAGAACAAACTGGCTGCAGCTACACTTGCAGCCTGAACAGCGACTGCAGTAACATCCACAGCTGAGGTTGTGCGCTCAAGAGCCGCCAAACTACCCTCCAGCTGCTGGATGTACCGCTGTAAACGCTGATCGTCCGCCATTTACTAGCCAGACCTTTGCGCTAGTATACTGTTAGGGCTGGCGGAACGCACCGAGTAAATAGAGAGATGTTATTTAGTGCGTTCGCAGCCCAGGGTCCACCGTGCAGGAGAGAACCTGCTGCTGGCAAATGGCGGCCCTATATGGCGGTAGAAGCGAAATCTGTTACTTCATAGAGTCGCCTAAAGAAAGCACTGTGTCCTGTTACACTCACAAGAGAACACAGCAACTGCCGAGCAGATAGCAGTTTGTGGTTACGCAATCATACAATCTCCTCACCGGAGGAACTGGTATTCTAGGGGCTTATTTCAGCCGGGGCCCTGAATCCATACACACAATCTCCTCACCGGAGGTGCCGGTATTATAGGGGCTTATTTCAGCCGGGTCCCTGAACACATACACACATAACCACACTGGGGCAAAGCATATAACTTAGAATTGATACTAGCGCATGGCCGTGCGGCCATGCAAACCTTTTATAGCTGCAGCAAGTACAAGACCTTCCTAGAAGGACCAATGAGAGGCTGCCACAGAGCCTGAGCACCTTCAGGACCTTCCTGAAGAACCAATGGGCTTTGCTGCAGTATCCAAGCATGTGACCCTCGATCTCCAATGAGAGATGTTACCCTGGGCATGCTTAGGAGGGGAAAAGCAGGACTTAGTCCCAAAAGCGTCTGCTCGCCACTGCCCAGCACTGACTTCAATGGCAGAAGCTGGAAAAGCAGTAATAACCCTTTGCACAGAGTCAGACTGAGCGAGACGCTGGGACCAACGTCTCCACTGAGCAGGCTCCACTGCGGCAGGAGAAGAATGGGAGACCGCAGCAGAGATGGCCCGAGATTCCCCCTGTCGTAGCTGTTTTCATTCTGACCCAATATCAGTACGCCAGATCACCAGTGAGGCCAAATCAGGTAGTTACGCCCTTAATTGACAAGCGCTGGGAGACAAAAGAATCACACACGTTGTTCTGTGTGATATTCACTTTTATCTGATGTAATGCAGCAAGATGCAGTATTTTATACCATTTACAACAAATGCAGTTCAATGTAAGTCATGTAGCCCCCACCATCACCCAGGGTCATACTTTATTTACCATAACCCAGAACATGTTGTTGCTGACTATTAAGAACATACATTGATAAGAAGTATAGTCTCCTTGAAAGGAGACCATCAGACTACTGCGTCAACAGATTCTAGTAATTCTAATAATTAAAGGCAAAAGGCACTTAAAGGCAAACTATTAACCCTTCTATATCACCCCTGTGCAGAGGTGGGAACTCGACCCCTAACACACAGTATCACAGTTTTGTCTGTTGTGCTTATCTTGTACTCACACTGCGTGTGATCAGAGCAATGTGTTATTATATACCGCTCAGGAGTAGTTCAGAATGGCAGGTGTGATGTGACACAGCTAAACTCAGCTGCACTGTCCCTCCCCACTACACACTGACTAATGCAGCAGGCTAGACCAGGAGAACAGGCTGTCTGACATTATACATTTCACACAATAATAAACCTACTCTAAGCTATGGAGGGGGCATGTTCTTCATTCCTGTAAGTCTTAATGCCTGCTTTTGATTGGTCAAAATATTACACGGAGAAGAATAAGAAGTAAACACCCCCAGTGAAAACTCTGATAACACCCACTTGGACTTAATGAAAATCAACTCATTAGGGGCCAAATACTATGATTGCTAATATCTCCACAACAGAGAAGTGAAATAAAAAAAATTAATAAAAGTTATTTTTTCCTCTCTGTTGCCCTTATTACTTCATGTATCTAATTCAATATGGAAAAAATGGGTAAAAGGTCCTCTTTAATCAAATCAAATCCTTTTAGATTTATAAATTGCAGACATTATCCTTAGAAGATCAAAATGATAAAATATAAATGTATCACTTAGTGTTGAGCAAACATGCTCGGAAAAGGTGTTATCCAAGCCCTCCCAGGTGCTAACAGAGTATCTTCGGCGTGCTTGAATAACATGTTTAATTCCCTGCGGCTGCATGTCTCATGGCTGTTCAACAGCCGTAACACATGCAGGAATGAGTGCATTTACTGAACATACATTTCGGTAGGCCAACATTTTGTATTTTAAAATCATTTTTCAAGCTGGTGTTATAAAGTATTCTAATTTACTGAGATAATGACTTTGGGGTTTTCATTGGCTGTAAGCCATAATCAGGATCCCAGACAGTATCCCAGACAGTGTGAGTGGGCCCCCCCGTCTTGCTGACACTGGCCCTGCTGCCGCTGATGTGTTTCACAGTTGGGATGGTGTTCTTAGGCTTCCAAGCTTCTCCTTTTTTCTTCCAAACGTAACGATGGTCATTATGCCCAAAAGTTAAATTTTAGTTTCCTCAGACCACAGAACATATCTACAAAAATGAAGGTCTTTGTTCCTGTGTGCATTTGCAAACATTAATCTGGCTTTTTTTATGTTTCTTTTGGAGTAATGGCTTCTTCCTGACAGAGTGGCCTTTCAGCCCATATTGATACAGCACTCATTTCACTGTTGATATTGACACAATCTTACCAGCTTCCGCCATCATCTTCAAGGTCTTTTTCTTTTGTCCTTGGGTTGGTATGCACATGTTGGACCAAAACACGTTCAATTCTCTGACACAGAACCTGTCTCCTTCCTGAGCAGTATGATGGCTGGACATTCCCTTCTTGTCTGTACTTGCATATATATAATATATATAAATGTTTGTACATATGAATGAATCAGGGTAAGTACGCTCCAATTTTCTATTTTTTTCAATGGACTATGTATGCATTTGTTGGATGCAGCACCCCTTTGGTATCATAAAGGATATTTTCAGCTTTAGCACCTGAAAGTGTGGTTCAGGGTGTTGTGCACATTGGGGTCAGCACGCAGCAGCAGTGCGGAGGTGGATTTCTTTCTTTTTTTGTTTTATATGAATGAATCACCTTCAGGTATCTTGAAATTCTACCCAAGGATGAGTCAGACTTCTGCAAGTCTACAATTCATGTCCTGATATCTTGGCTGATTTCTTTAACTTTCCCACAAAACTACACAAAGAAGCAGTGTGTTTCAGGTGTGCATTGAAATATATCCTGAGGTGTGTCTCTACTTAACATAAATGTGGCCAAAAAATCAGAAGCTTCCAAACACATGACATCATATGGGCAGGTCAGAATTGTTTAAAGGCATAGTACTATCTTAGTGTATGGAAACTTTTGACTTTACACTAACTAATAAAAATGCCTTAAAACGTTCTCTCTCTCATTATTCTGGCATTATTCTGGCATTTGGCAAACATTAGTAATTATGGTAATCCTAACTGACCTAAAACGGGAAAGGTTTATTTTGATTTAATGTTAAATATTGAGAAAAACATGCAGATGTGTCTTTTTATTAAGTGGATGGAAACTTCTGGTTTCAACTGTAACTAACATAGGGGACTTAGTAAACATGGGCTTTGATTTAAAAAAAATGCAAAAAAGCTGTCCCACCAGCGACAAGGTGTACCACAATCCAATCGGGATGGTCCTAACCTCTAGTATTAAAAACTTTCCATTGGTCAAAGTGACGTCAGTGTGAATAAGGGCTGAGCGTGACCGAGCCCCAAATATGGATACCCAGCAAATGGGAAGCTGAATAAACATAATGTCCAGCTCAAAGAAGTACACCCTTACCTGAAATAACTGCAGAATTCTGACAGTGCATGCAAAATAGGAGCATGTTCAGGCTGGCCATTAAACAGTCATAACCTAAGATAGAAACAAAATGAACATATACCCTGCTGTAAGTAAATAAGTAAAAGCTCTAGTGCATATAAATAACATAAGGTACTTAGTAAACATAGTTTTTGATTAAAAAAAAGAAAAGTTTAAAAGTCATCACACCAGCATCAAGGTGTACCCAAATTGGGATGGTCCTAGCCTCCAGTATTAAAACCTTACCATGTGTCAAAGTAATGTCAATGTGGATGCTGAATGCATCTGGGGGAATGTACTCTGGGGGGCATCATGCTCTTTGATGGTGGGTCTATAGGGACATCATATTGTGTGTGTGGAAATGTACTCTGGGGACATCATACTGTATGATCTGTGGAATGTTGGGCAGAATACTGTGTATGCCAGAATGTACTCTGGGGACATCATACTGTATGATGTGGGGACTGTGGGGCAGCATACTGTGTATGCCAGATTGTACTATGGGGACATCATACTGTATGATGTGGGGACTGTGGCTCAGCATACTGTGTATTCCAGAATGTACTCTGAGGACATCGTGCTGTATGATATGGGTACCTTGGGGCAGCATATTGTTTATTGTTTATGCCAGAATGTACTCTGGGTACATCATACTGTATGATGTGGGGACTAGGGGCCGCATACTGTGTACGCTAGAATGTACTCTGGGGACACTGGAATGCCCGCCAGGGCCGTGGGGTACTCTGTACTGGGTCCGGTACTTAAAGGGATGTGTCACGGCAGCGGTGACCTGGTCCATGACCCTGGGTGCCCAAGTAAAGGGACACTATTTAAAGGGGTTTGTGAAATAAAAAGTTCATGGCGCCACCTGTGGTACTTGGTCAGGGGTGTTTGACGCTGCTTAAATGGGTCCTCTGGGGTGGTATTATGGCAGCAGGGAAGGTATGGCTTCCCACAGGTGAAGCTGGGTCCCCTGTTGTGAATTTGGATTCTGGGCTCCCCCGGTGGCCGCTTGTGGAATTGGACTTGTCATCCTCTTTCCTGTTTCACCTGATTCCATCAGTAGTGGGTGTCGCTATTTAAGCTCATTTCTCTGGTGGTTTCTTGCCGGTCATCAATGTTATCTGATGCCTCTCAGTGCTTGTTCCTGCTTCTAGACTACTACTAGATAAGTTGGACTTTTGTCCATGTTTTGTTTTGCCTATTTGTTCCAGTTCACAGCTGAAGTTTTGTTACTGTGTCTGGAAAGCTCTCGTTGATCAGGGATTGCTACTCTGGCGTTATGAGTTAATGCCAGAGTTTAAGGTAATCTCTGGATGGTGTTTTGTTAGTGTTTTTCTGCTGACCATGAAAGTATACTATCTGTCTTCTGCTATCTAGTAAGCGGACCTCAAATTTGCTTAGACTATTTTCCTGCTGCGTTTGTTGTTTCATCTGAACTCACCGTCATTATATGTGGGGGGCTACTGTCTTCTTTGGAATATTTCTCTAGAGGTGAGCCAGGTCTTATATTTCCCTCTGCTAGCTATTTAGGTCTTAGGCCAGAGCTGGGCATCTAGCGTTAAATAGGAAATGCTACCTGGCTATTTCTAGTTGCGCGGCAGGCTTAGTTCATGGTCAGTATAGTTCCATCTTCCGAGAGCTTGTCCCTCTATAGGCTTGCTATGATCTCTGCCTGCAGAGATCATGACAGTTTGACCGGCCCTTAAAGTGTTAAAGACCCAGGTTTAGAAAGGAGAGTTATAAGAAGTCTGCTGAAATTTTTTTTTTTTTTTTTCTTCCTCCAGTCTGCCTTGCTGCAGTCTTTTCTCTCTCTCTCCTCCTAATCTCTGTATGCTCTGTGTGCACCTGACAATAATGGATCTCCAGAGTGTAACTGCGGGTTTGAATAATCTCATCACGAAAGTACAAAATTTACAAGATTTTGTGGTACATGCTCCGGTATCTGAGCCGAGAATTCCTTTGCCGGAGTTCTTCACAGGGAATAGAGCTAGCTTCCAGAATTTCCGAAATAATTGTAAGCTTTATTTGTCCCTGAAGTCTCGTTCAGCTGGAGACCCTGCTCAGCAGGTTAGGATTGTGATTTCCTTGCTCAGGGGTGACCCTCAAGATTGGGCCTTCTCATTGCCAGCAGGGGATCCTGCGTTACGCGATGTGGATGCGTTTTTTCTGGCCTTGGGCTTGCTTTATGAGGAACCTCATTTGGAACTTCAGGCAGAAAAAACTTTGATGGCACTATCTCAGGGGCAAGACGAAGCTGAAGTTTTCTGCCAAAAATTCCGTAAATGGTCTGTGCTTACTCAGTGGAATGAGTGCGCCTTGGCGGCAACTTTCAGAGAAGGTCTCTCTGATGCCGTTAAGGATGTTATGGTGGGGTTCCCTTTGCCTGCAGGTCTGAATGAGTCCATGACAATGGCTATTCAGATTGATAGGCGTCTGCGGGAGCGCAAACCGGTGCACCATCTGGCGGTGTCTATGGAAAAGACGCCAGAAAGTATGCAGTGTGATAGAATTCTGTCCAGGAGCGAGCGACAGAATTTTAGACGGAAGAATGGATTGTGTTTCTATTGTGGGGATTCTACTCATGTTATATCAGCATGCTCTAGGCGTACAAAGAAGCTTGATAAGTCTGTTTCCATTAGCACCATTCAGTCTAAGTTTATTTTGTCTGTAACCCTGATTTGCTCTTTGTCATCCATTGCCACGGACGCCTATGTTGACTCTGGCGCCGCTCTGAGTCTTATGGATTGGTCCTTTGCCAATCGTTGTGGTTTTGATTTAGAGCCTTTGGAGACTCTTATTCCTCTGAAGGGGATTGACTCCACCCCATTGGCTAATAATAAACCACAATACTGGACACAAGTAACCATGCGTATCAATCCGGATCACCAGGAGATTATTCGTTTCCTGGTGCTGTATAATTTACATGACGATTTGGTACTGGGATTGCCATGGTTGCAGTCTCACAACCCAGTCTTGGACTGGAGAGCAATGTCTGTGTTGAGCTGGGGATGTAAGGGTATTCATGGGGACGTACCTTTGGTTTCTATTTCGTCGTCCATTCCCTCTGAAGTCCCTGAGTTCCTCTCTGATTATCAAGACGTCTTTGACGAACCCAAGCTTGGGTCGTTACCTCCGCACCGTGAGTGCGATTGTGCCATAGATTTGATACCGGGTTGTAAATATCCAAAGGGTCGTTTGTTTAATTTGTCTGTGCCGGAACATGCTGCTATGCGGGAATATATAAAGGAGTCTTTGGAAAAGGGACATATTCGTCCATCTTCTTCTCCCTTGGGAGCTGGGTTTTTCTTTGTCTCAAAAAAAGACGGCTCTTTGAGACCATGTATTGATTATCGGCTTCTGAATAAGATCACTGTTAAGTATCAATACCCATTGCCATTGCTTACTGATTTGTTTGCTCGTATAGAGGGTGCTAAGTGGTTCTCTAAAATTGATCTTCGTGGGGCGTATAATTTGGTGCGGATCAGGCAGGGGGATGAGTGGAAGACCGCATTTAATACGCCCGAGGGCCACTTTGAGTATTTGGTCATGCCTTTTGGTCTTTCTAATGCCCCTTCAGTTTTCCAGTCTTTTATGCATGATATTTTCCGCGATTTTCTGGATAAATTTATGATAATATATCTGGATGATATTCTGATTTTTTCTGATGACTGGGACTCTCATGTCCAGCAGGTCAGGAGAGTTTTTCAGGTTCTGCGGTCTAATTTTTTATGTGTGAAGGGGTCTAAGTGCGTTTTTGGGGTCCAGAAAATTTCCTTTTTGGGGTATATTTTTTCTCCCTCTTCCATTGAGATGGATCCCGTCAAGGTGCAAGCTATTTGTGACTGGACTCAGCCCTCCTCTCTTAAGGGTCTTCAGAGATTTTTGGGCTTTGCCAACTTTTACCGCCGATTTATTGCTGGTTTTTCGGATGTCGTTAAACCACTGACTGATTTGACCAGACAAGGCGCTGATGTTGCTAATTGGTCCCCTCATGCTGTAGAGGCCTTTCGGGAGCTTAAGCGCCGTTTTGCCTCTGCCCCTGTGTTGCGTCAGCCTGATGTGAATCTGCCTTTTCAGGTTGAGGTTGACGCTTCGGAGATCGGAGCTGGGGCAGTGTTGTCGCAGAAAGGTTCCGACTGCTCCGTCATTAGGCCTTGTGCCTTCTTTTCTCGCAAATTTTCGCCCGCAGAGCGGAATTATGATGTTGGGAATCGGGAGCTTTTGGCCATGAAGTGGGCGTTTGAGGAGTGGCGCCATTGGCTCGAGGGGGCTAGACATCAGGTGGTGGTATTGACTGACCACAAAAATTTGATTTATCTTGAGACTGCCAGACGCCTGAATCCTAGACAGGCGCGCTGGTCTTTATTTTTTTCTCGCTTTAATTTTGTGGTGTCATACCTGCCGGGTTCTAAGAATGTTAAGGCAGATGCCCTTTCTAGGAGTTTTGACCCGGACTCTCCTGGTAATTCTGAACCCACAGGTATCCTTAGGGAGGGAGTAATTTTGTCGGCCGTTTCTCCTGATCTGCGGCGGTCCTTGCAAGAGTTTCAGGCGGATAGACCGGATCGTTGTCCGCCTGATAGACTGTTTGTTCCGGATGATTGGACCAGCAGAGTCATCTCTGAGGTACATTCTTCTGCATTGGCAGGTCATCCCGGAATTTTTGGTACCAGGGATTTGGTGGCAAGATCCTTCTGGTGGCCTTCTCTGTCACGAGATGTGCGAGTCTTTGTGCAGTCATGTGACGTTTGTGCTCGGGCCAAGTCTTGTAGTTCTCGGGCTAGCGGACTGCTGTTGCCCTTGCCTATTCCTAAGAGGCCTTGGACACACATCTCGATGGATTTTATTTCAGATCTGCCTGTTTCCCAGAAGATGTCTGTCATCTGGGTGGTCTGTGACCGTTTCTCTAAAATGGTCCATTTGGTTCCTCTGCCCAAGTTGCCTTCTTCTTCTGAGTTGGTTCCTCTGTTTTTTCAGAATGTTGTCCGATTGCACGGTATTCCTGAGAATATTGTTTCTGACAGAGGTACCCAATTTGTGTCTAGATTTTGGCGGGCATTCTGTGCTAGGATGGGCATAGATTTGTCTTTTTCGTCTGCTTTTCACCCTCAGACTAATGGCCAGACCGAGCGGACTAATCAGACCCTTGAGACATATCTGAGGTGTTTTGTCTCTGCTGACCAGGATGATTGGGTTGCTTTTTTGCCATTGGCAGAGTTCGCCCTCAATAATCGGGCCAGTTCTTCCACCTTGGTGTCCCCGTTTCTCTGTAATTCGGGGTTTCACCCTCGATTTTCCTCCGGTCAGGTGGAATCCTCGGATTGTCCTGGAGTGGATGCGGTGGTAGAGAGATTGCATCACATTTGGGGGCAGGTTATGGACAATTTGAAGTTGTCCCAGGAGAAGACTCAGCGTTTTGCCAACCGTCATCGTCGTGTTGGTTCTCGGCTTTGTGTTGGAGATTTAGTGTGGTTGTCTTCTCGTTTTGTCCCTATGAGGGTCTCTTCTCCTAAGTTTAAACCTCGGTTCATCGGCCCTTATAGAATATTGGAGATTCTTAATCCTGTTTCTTTCCGTTTGGACCTCCCTGCGTCCTTTTCCATTCATAACGTTTTTCATCGGTCGTTATTGCGCAGGTATGAGGTACCTGTTGTACCTTCAGTTGAGCCTCCTGCTCCGGTGTTGGTTGAGGGTGAGTTGGAGTACGTTGTGGAGAAAATTTTGGACTCTCGTGTTTCCAGACGGAAACTCCAGTATCTGGTCAACTGGAAGGGTTACGGCCAGGAGGATAATTCTTGGGTCAATGCATCTGATGTTCATGCTTCTGATCTTGTTCGTGCCTTCCATAGGGCTCATCCTGGTCGCCCTGGTGGATCTGGTGAGGGTTCGGTGCCCCCTCCTTGAGGGGGGGGTACTGTTGTGAATTTGGATTCTGGGCTCCCCCGGTGGCCGCTTGTGGAATTGGACTTGTCATCCTCTTTCCTGTTTCACCTGATTCCATCAGTAGTGGGTGTCGCTATTTAAGCTCATTTCTCTGGTGGTTTCTTGCCGGTCATCAATGTTATCTGATGCCTCTCAGTGCTTGTTCCTGCTTCTAGACTACTACTAGATAAGTTGGACTTTTGTCCATGTTTTGTTTTGCCTATTTGTTCCAGTTCACAGCTGAAGTTTTGTTACTGTGTCTGGAAAGCTCTCGTTGATCAGGGATTGCTACTCTGGCGTTATGAGTTAATGCCAGAGTTTAAGGTAATCTCTGGATGGTGTTTTGTTAGTGTTTTTCTGCTGACCATGAAAGTATACTATCTGTCTTCTGCTATCTAGTAAGCGGACCTCAAATTTGCTTAGACTATTTTCCTGCTGCGTTTGTTGTTTCATCTGAACTCACCGTCATTATATGTGGGGGGCTACTGTCTTCTTTGGAATATTTCTCTAGAGGTGAGCCAGGTCTTATATTTCCCTCTGCTAGCTATTTAGGTCTTAGGCCAGAGCTGGGCATCTAGCGTTAAATAGGAAATGCTACCTGGCTATTTCTAGTTGCGCGGCAGGCTTAGTTCATGGTCAGTATAGTTCCATCTTCCGAGAGCTTGTCCCTCTATAGGCTTGCTATGATCTCTGCCTGCAGAGATCATGACAGTCCCCAGGGCTCCTGATGTGTTTGGCAAGGATGGTGTGGAGCTGCAAATAAATGGAGGTCACAGGGTTGCAGTCTCTTTACCTGGTTTACTGATGTAGACAGCCTCAGTCCAGGGTACCAGCAACAGGTGTCGATGGAGTCCAGGCAGACTGAGATGGGATTCTCTTTGCCAGGCCAAATTGGGAGCCTTCCACTATGTGCTAGATAATAGTCCCTTGCTGCCTGTGGCTTCTGTCAAGGTCCTCTTTTACTCCCTGTCCTGGGACAATTCCTGCATGGTAGACAATTCAAGCCGTTTCATTGGGGTTTCTATCCACAGTGACTCCTGGCTCTGGATGTTGCTGTACCTCAGGGTGTAATGTCGGCAAGTCACTTTCAATTTCCTGCCCCCCGGTTCTGCCATGGGACCTGTAGCTTCACACAGTCTCAGGCTCCCGGTGCCCGGTTTCGGCTCTTCAGATTAGAGGGAGCCCACTCACAGCTCTCCTCTAGCTCCTGACTTCTCCTGTCTCCTTTACTATTCCCTGTCTGCTCCAGACTAACTGACTCCACCTCCAGACCAGAATGTACTGTATATCTATCAAGGGAAGTTCCCCTGAAACGAGGTTTACAGCTCCCACTTCTGGCCTGGAGTCAGAACATGTTGAATGTGCAGGTTACCTGTCAAAGGGATCCTCCTTGTTTCAAGGCATGGCATGAGCCTCTCCGAGAGGAAGGCAATACCACTGTGGTACTTGAACTCCTTGTGTGCCACTACATCATATTGTATGATGTGGGGACTGTGGGGCAGCATATTGTGTGTTCCAGAATGTACTCTGTGGACATAATACTGTATGATGTGGGGACTATGGGGCAACATACTGTGTATGTCAGAATGTGCTCTGGGGAAATCATACTGTATGATGTGGGGACTATGGGGCAACATACTGTGTATGTCAGAATGTGCTCTGGGGAAATCATACTGTATGATGTGGGGACTATAAAGCAGCATATTATGTGTTCCAGAATGTACTCTGGGGACTTCATATTGTATGATGTGGGGACTATGGGGCAGCATACTGTGCATGCCAGAATGTACTCTGGGGACATCATACTGTATGATGTGGGGACGATGGGGTAGCATATTGTGTAAGCCAGAATGAACTCGGGAGACATCATACTATATGAAGTGGGTGTAAGGTACTAGCAGGAACGCGGGATACAGTGACGGACGGGGAGGCAGATCAAGGGTTAAACAGGTTTATTTACAGGGGAGTACTCCACGCAGGGAGAAAAAGGGTTAAACAGTAATTTGAACAAAATAAATGGCAGTTCGTTAACACGTGTGTCAGGAAGTTCTAACACTGCAGCTCCTGCTGCGAACTCAATAGCGCCTGCAACTGTGGGTGCAGTGCATTTTCCAGGATGGTACTGTAGTCATTGGTCCGTCTCCTGGTGGCAGTGGTCGGTGCCTTCCACTGCCCCTTGTCCATATACTGATGTGGCAATAAAAACACGGGCCACAGTTCTGTGGAAGCCCAATGCGGCTCCTTAACTATCTCAACTGGGGTAGTCAGGTAACAAGGGTCACGTCAACTATTCTATGCCTACATTACAGCGCAAGTGTCAGTCCCGTGTGTGTTCTCTCTTAGGGCAATGCCTGTGTGGTACTCAGGGTCACATAGTGTACTGTACCTGGTTCTCTCTGGCGGTCACTGGACACATACTGCACATCCCGCTCTCCCTGGTCCCCGTTGTTGGTGGTGGGTGACGCTGATCTGCTTGGCGCTGGTGCTCCCAGCTGTAGCACTACTCTCTGTGGCTGCTGCAGCACCCAGCTCAGCTCTGTTTGTGTACACGGCTGTACGTGGCTCTGCTCTGCATGGCTCTGCTCCACACGGGTCTGCTCTGCACAACTCTGCCCCGCACGGCTCAGCTCTGCAAGACTCTGTTCCACACGATGTGGCTCTGCACGGCTCTTGTTCTCCAGGTTGCTGCTGAGCACACTACCCCCCTCAATGCAGCAGTCCCCATCCTTCAGGCCTGCTGCAGCACTCTCTGAGGGGGGAAGCAGAGCATGCTCCTCACTGCTCTGCGCTGACCCAACACTGCCCTGCTTCGTGTGCTTTTTTCCTTTTTTCTTCCACCCCACTCCCACAGCAGGAAGCCTCTCCCCTCTCAAGCTTCCCCCCATCAACAGAGGGAAGCGTGCCTCACTCAGGCTTCCTCCAGGAACAGTGGATGCAGCCTCTCTAGTTCCAGACCCAGCACGCAGGTACCCGCTGTCTCGTCAACCCCCTTACATTGGGACTGTGGGGCAGCATACTGTGTGTTCCAAAATGTACTCGGGAGACATCATACTGTATAATGTTGGTACTGTGGGGCAGCAAACTGTGTGTTGCAGAATGTACTCTGGGGGCATCATTCTGTACGATGTGGGAACTGTGGCAGAATTTTACTGTGTAGCAAGTTATGTGGTGGCCATTAAAGGGGTACCATACTGTGAGACTTATGGACATGGTCCCCATTGTAAATCAATGGGGCCACAAAAACAACGGAAGGTTGTTTTTGCGGAGCGCCGTCACATCCAGCTTTACAGTCTGCCGTTTTTTTTCCCAATATGTTTGCTATAGTATTGGCAACCTGGAAAATGGTGATCCGCAAGTTTTTTGGGGTCCGTTATTGCGGCAAACCATGAAAATTGCAGCAATACAGCCTGCAAAAAAGACCCGCAATAACGGGCCGCAAAAAACACACTATGTGTAGCCTTACTGATCAGAATACTACACCATGTTCCAAATTATTATGCAAATGACATTTTTCTCGGATTTTCCTAAAGGGTCGGTGCAAATGACAGTCAGTCTAATAAAAGTCATCACTAGGGTTGATCGATCACCCTAAAAATCGGATCGGAAAGGATCGGTCCGATCACACTTGAAAATCGGCGTTCGGGAATTCCGATTTCCGATCCTCATTGAAGTCAATGGGGATAAAAAATCGGAGACTGCGCGTGTCTGTGTGTGCGGGCGGGGTCTGTGCGGGACCGTCGGGGGTCTGTGCTGGCTGCCGGGGGTCTGTGCCGGCCTGTCGGGGGTCTGTGCGGGCCAGTCGGGGGTTGTGCGGGCCTGCCGGGGGTCTGTGTGGGCTACCAAGGGTCTGTGCAGGCCTGTCAGGAGTCTGTGCGGGCCTGCCAGGGGTCTGTGTGGGCCTGTAAGGGGTCTGTGCGGGCTTGTCAGGGGTCTGTGCGGGCCTGTCGGGGGTCTATGCAGGCTGCGGGGGGGGTCTGTGCGGGCCTGTCGGGGGTCTGTGCGGGCCTGTCGGGGGTCTGTGCGGGCTGCCAGGGGGTCTGTGTGGGCCTGTCGGGGGTCTGTGCGGGCCTGTTGGGGGTCTGTGCGTGCCTCTCGGGGGTCTGTGTGGGCCTGTCGGAGGTCTGTGCGGGCCTCTCGGGGGTCCTTGTGTGTGTGGTCCATAGCCGCCCCAGAAATGGAGCATCTGTAAGATGCGCCAATTCCGGCACTTAGCCCCTCTCTTCCCACTCCCGAGTAGTGGTGGGATATGGGGTAATAAGGGGTTAATGTCACCTTGCTATTGTAAGGTGACATTAATCCGGGTTAATAATGGAGAGGTGTCAATAAGACGCCTATACAGTACACTATTAATCCTAGAGTAGTGAAAGAGTTAAAAACAAAATAAAGACACAGCCAGAAAAAAGTATTTTATTATTCTTAATTTAACCATACTTACCATACTTCAGCGCCTGCAAAAATGTAAAATAATAAACCATATACTCCCTGTCCGATGCAGTCCAAATAATAATGAGTGTCCCATGATGATCTCCCCTATAGAACAGTGACATTGGGTGATGTCACTGCTCTATTGGACCTCCAGTGACACACTGAAAGGAGACAATGGCTCCTGAAGTGCATCACTGAGAGGTTACTGTAGTTCACTGGTCTCACTTTATGCCATTGCTGCGTGGGAACTTTCTCACACAGCAGTGCCAAAAGTGAGACTAGGGACTATTTTTTACAGTGGCGGAGGAATACAGTGCGGAAGGATACCTCCCTCCCGTCATTGTATTCCTGGAGCCCCTAGAGAGCGGTCGCATCAGCTGATGCTGCTGCTCTCCACAGGAGATCGTCCTGGGACACTCGTGGATTTCTGCGGATCAGGGAGTATATTGCTTGTTTGTTATTTTAATATTTTTTACAGGTGACACTGGCTTCAGGGATCAAAGTGACAAGTGATGGTGAGTATTTACTCTATGTTATATGTACTGTATGTTATATGTATGTATTGTATGTAATGTATGAATGTATGTTGTATGTATGTAGTATGCATGTAGTCATCACCTATTAGAGTATACATAGAATTTTATTATTATTTTATTTATTTAAACATTTGATATGTTTTAAAGAACTGAACATGCTCATTTGTGGAATTTGCAGCATTTAGGAGGTCACATTCACTGAAAAAAAAAACTATTTAACTCCAAAACATCCTAACAGGGCAAGTTAAATGGTAACATAGGAACCCTTCTTTGATGTCACCTTCACAATTCTTGCATCCATTGAACTTGTTAGTTTTTGGAGAGTTTCTGCTTGTATTCCTTTGCATGAAGTCAGAATAGCCTCCCAGAGCTGCTGTTTTGATGTGAATTGCCTCCCACCCTCATAGATCTTTTGCTTGATGATGCTCCAAAGGTTCTCTATAGGGTTGAGGTCAAGGGAAGATGGTGTCCGCACCATGAGTTTATCTCCTTTTGTGCCCATAGCAGCCAATGACTCAGAGGTATTCTTTGCAGCATGAGATGGTGCATTGTCATGCATGAGGATGATTTTGCTCCAGAAGGCACGTTTCTGCTTTTTATACCATAGAAGAAAGTTGTCAGTCAGAAACTCTATATACTTTGCAGAGGTCATTTTCACACCTTCAGGAACATTAAAGGGCCCTACCAGTTGTTTCCCCATGATTCTGGCCCAACATATGACTCCTCACCTCCTTGCTGACGTCGCAGCCTTGTTGGGACATGGTGGCCATCCACCAACCATCCACTACTCCATCCATCTGGACCATCCAGGGTTGCTTGACACTCATCAGTAAACATGACTGTTTAAAAATTAGTCTTCATGTATGTCTGGGCCCAGCACAACCGTTACTGCTTATGAACACTGTTTAGGGGTGGCCGAATGGTAGGTTTATGCACCACAGCAAGACTTTGAAGGATCCTACACCTTGAGGTTCGAGGGACTCCAGAGGCACCAGCAGCTTCAAATAACTGCTGCTTTGTAAAGGTATTTTGGCAGCTCTCTTAATTCAATGAATTTGTCTGGCAGAAACCTTCCTCATTATGCCTTTATCTGCATGTACTCTGTCTGTGCTCTGTTTCAGTCACAAATCTCTTCACAGTATGATGATCACTCTTAAGTTTTTGTGAATTATCTAATGTTTTCATACCTTGTCCGAGGCATTGCACTATTTAAAGCTTTTCAGCAGCAAAGAGATCCTTTTTATTTCCCATATTGCTTGAAACCAGTGGCCTGCTTAATAATGTGGAACATCATTTTTAAGTAGTTTTCCTTTAATTAGAATCACCTGGAAAACTAATTATCACATGTGTTTAAGATTGATTTCAGTGATCCATTGAACCTTGAGACACAATACCATCCATGAGTTTATTTGAAAAACAAAACAATTAAATCTTTATGACACATAAATCCAATTTGCATAATAATTTGGAACACAGTGTAGTCTGTTGTTCAGAACTTGGCTCAAACACCTTATTGCTTCAACATTAGTTACTCAACATTCAATGCCTCTCATGGCCAAGACATTCCTTTTAGGGATCATCTCTTCATTTATCTACTCCAACTTGTTATGTAGGAAATCTTAAGGTACGCAGTGGTTTTCTTAACCAGTGTACTGTGCATTCTGAACCATTTTGTCTGACCTGTCAATAGAAGACTACTACATTTTTCCCACCACATCTGGTGTAACACTCTTTATACTGCTTTGCAAATTATGTTACTGCTGTATAAGCAATCAGAAAGAAAAGAAATAAATAACCTTCATCTCTGCTCCCCCTATAATTGTTTTAAGCATTATTGAGCTGATTAGTTTGCTGGATAAATAGCCAGTTTACTTGAAATAATTAATTATTGGGCAATGCAATAATTGGCTACTAATAGATTTGATCACAAACTAGATTGCACATTACAATGCTATCTTTTTAGGTTAGCTTAAACTTTCAGATGCATTTTTTTCCAGCTCAGGAGTTTTATTGGCAAGTGCAAAGGCTTCTGTAAAATGTGCTAACAAGGTAATCACTCTTCACATCTTCCAATACCAATTAGGGTCAAATAGGCAAGTGCAAAGGAGCAGTTTACAGAAAAAAACAAAACAAAACAAAGGCTTTCACAGCAACTTTCTTACGACAATTCAAAGCAATGCTCCTAGCAAAACACACTATGTCTAGGCATTACATAACATTAAAAAGAGAATCCCTGCATCATGCAATGCCTCCATAGAACTGGGTATAGTCTTGGCTGCTGATTCCCTATAAGCTGAGACACAAATTGCTCCTAAAATACACACAATATCTGCCTGTTTCCATGTCTAATGAGCATCCAAGTGGCTGAAAGGATAAATTAATCTAATTTACTAGGTATCTGCTATAGAGTTGGAAACATTGACTTAGGTCACTGTGAAGAATCGCACCTTGCAGCCCCATCTGATATCCCTAATATGTTGGGGGTCACGTGGGACGGTCTGCCCACTTTCCCCAGCACCCCCTGGGCATATGTAATGTCAGCTTGGCACAGTTTTTCACAGACACCCCCTGTCCACACGGACCCAGGGAGGTATGGGGAGTGAGAAAGGGTGGCCACACGACTGCCGGCATGGCACAAGACACACTCACAACCCTGACAGACTGAGAAAAGCCTGTCACTAGCACCAGTGAAACAGAGCCTTGGAAGTCTGGTAGGACTGCTACCAGTTCCTGATTAGCTATAAGCCCAGTTTGTTAACAGGATCATACCGAGCTAGAAATCAGCCCCGGCAGCATGTGACTTTTAACCAAGAACTGGGACGTGTTGATTCGTGGATCAAGATAAAAGTGCAGCCCAAGGTTAAAATGGATATTTAATCTCCTTAAGGGCACACTAGGCAATACACTGTATACACAATGAATATACGGGGAAAATATGTATTTGATGCACTGCCGATTTTGTAAGTTTTCTCGTCTACAAAGAACTGAGAGCTGATCAGCTGTCATGTGTCCCTAACAGTCACAGGTGGAATTGTGATCCACCCGGAGCTGTTAACATGTTAAATTCCGCTGTCAAACTCTGACAGCAGCATTTACCATGCACGTGCAGGAAGCGCGTCATTAACCCTACCGATTGGTGCCCATGTCACATGACCGCGGGTCGCTGATGGGTTGGCATGACAACCCGGGGTCTGCAGGAGACCCCTGTGGTTGTCATAGCTGTATAGCTGTGAGCGCCGCCCAGCGGTCGGTGCTCATAGCAAGTGAGCATTTCTGCTACATAGAGCAGGGCTACAGTCCTATTCTGTGCAGTAAAAGCAATCGGATGATCGCAGCTTCTATTGAAGCAAGTAAAAAGTTAAAATTTTTTTAAAAATATTGCAAAACTAAAATAAAAATTTCAAATCACCCCCATTTGCCCCATTCAAAATAAAATAAAAAAAATCAAATATACACATATTTAGTACCGCCACATTCAGAATCACCCAAACTATCAATATAAAAAGAATTAATCTGATCGGTAAACGTCATAGTGAGAGAAAAAATCAAATTCCGGGTTTTTTTTGGTCGCTACAACATTGCAATAAAATGCAATAAAGGTAAAACAAAAGATCGTATATACACCAAAATTGTATCAATAAAAATGTCAGATCGGCACACAAAAATAAGCCCTTACCCAGCCCTAGATCACGAAAAATGGAGACGCTATGGGTCTCGGAAAATGGCGACTTTTTTTGTGGAACCCCAGACCAAGGAAGTCATCTTATGTTTCTCCCATTTTCTAATAATTGTACAAACAGTTGTTGACTTCTTACTAAACTGCTTGCATATTGTTCTGTAGCCCATCCCAGGCTTGTGCAGGTCTACAATTTTGTCCTTAGACAGCTCTTTGGTCTTTGCCATGGTTCATGCTTTGTAGTTGGGAAAGCTTACAAAATCGACAGTGTATCAAATACTTATTTTCCCCACTGTGCAAATACAATGTTCAGATATGCAAATACAGGTGGCAGCACAATAAGTAAATGCAGATGATGCAAATATCAGTCACCAGTTGGTTGTTTGGCCTTGGTACTGGCAGCCATGTGTAAGGTGTGGAGTACCAGCAGTTTCCAGTTTCTTCCAACACAATACACAGCATGACCTTCCTTAGAAGAGATAATGGGCCACAGCCTCACATATGCAATTAACCCCTTGATCAGTCACTCCCTTTCCTGCCCTCAGGAAGGTCATAGTTTCTCTACCCTCGAATCTTGTAGCTGAAACTCCAAAACCTATGATGGATCATAACTTCTCAATGGAAAGTCATAAGGAGGTGGTGTTGATGCCATCGGATCCAGCCAGGCCCTTGATACGCTTGGAGACCAAACACAGCTTCTACTAGCCGTTCTATGTATCTCCTCAGCCCAGGGGGCAAGAATGGATCGAGAACCCGGCGGATGTTCTGCTCGTTCCCTAGATCTTGAAAATGTAACCATTATGTGGTTAGGACGTACGATAACTCTATAACTCCTTATGAAATTATGGCTCCCGTAGGTCAGGGGGATCTTAAAAGCAGCTTGGGCTCCAAGCATGGGTTCATCCTGCCAGAAAGGCCTTGGTACCAGCTATGCAGCTGGGGGTGTGAGCTTTTCCACTTGGAGCTTTTCAAGCTGGACCACCTGCAGAGCCAGGTGCCCTGTCTCAGCTCCACACTTTTATGTATGGCTATACTTGTACCGGCTATAGTAAAGCCTTTTTTGCTGCTGCATCACACTGTTGACTCATAGACTGAACATAAGTCAACAGTTTGATGCAGCAGCAAAAAAGGCAAATACGATTAAGGGAAGTATTAACAGAAGCATACAGTCTAGTTCACATGAAGTCATTATTGCGTTCTACTCCTCTTTGGTCAGACCTAATCTGGAATACTGTGTCCAGTTTTGGGCACCACATTTTAAAAAAGACGTCAACAATCTGGAGCAAGTTCAGAGAAGAGCGACCAAAATTGTAACTGGTCTGCAAACCATGTCTTATGAGGAACGTTTACAGGATTTAGGAATGTTTAGTTTGCAAAAAAGAAGACTGAGAGGCGACTTAATAGCTGTCTACAAATATCTCAAGAGCTGTCACATTGTAGAAGGATCATCTTTATTTCCGTTTGCACAAGGAAAGACTAGAAGCAATGGGATGAAACTGAATGGGAGGAAACTCAGATTAGATATTAGGAAAAACTTTTTGACAGTTAGGGTGACCAATGAGTGGAACAGGCAGCCACGAAAGGTGGTGAGCTCTCCTTCAATGGAAGTCTTCAAACAGAAGCTGGACAGACATCTGTCTGGGATGATTTAGTGAATCCTGCTTTGAGCAGGGGGTTGGACCAGATGATCCAGAAGGTCCCTTCCAAAGATATCATTCTATGATTCTATGAAATTCGATTGGCATGAAATTATATCCTCCATATTCTTCACAGCTTCGTTAACACGTTCAGTATTTAGTCAGTATTTCACTTCAGTATTTGTAAGCCAAAACCAGGAGTGAAACAGTCAGAGGAAAAGTGTACTAGAAACATGTCACCACTTCTACATTTTTAACCACTCCTGGATTTGACTTACAAATACTGATGTAAAATCCTGACCAAATACTAAATGTTTGAACGCTGCCTTAGCCATACATTAGGCATTATGTGACATTTACTTTAAAGTACATTCAATATTCATTACTGTACCTAAAAGCTTATAGTTTACCAGTTCTTTTGGGTGGTTTTTCAGAATAAGCTGCCATGAGTCTACATTAGCATTAACACTAGTTCTGGTCATTATTAAAGAGGTTGTCCACTACTTTAACATTGATGACCTATCTTTAAGAAAGGTCATCCGCTACTATACAGTACACGGATCTGTGCTGTTCAGCTCCCTAACTAAGCAGTTCCTGCCACCGCCGGCACAGAGAACACCTGAATGGCGGGGGTGCCGGGTGTCGCAGGCCCATGATCAGAAATCGATGACCTATCCTAAGGATTGTTTTTCAATGTTAAAGTAGTGGACAATCTTTTTAAATGTAATTAGTTTTTCCTTCTTATAAACTCCATCACTAGTTTTCAGTTGTTTACAAAGCTAGTGGATGGAGTCTGGCTCTTATAACGCCTCTCATAAACAAGCAGTGAAAGACGATGAATGATAGATGGTGGTCATCCAAAGGGCACCACACTCTGCATCAGGAACCATCTAGGTAAGGTAAGAGAAGTTGATTTATTCAACACACAACGCGTTTCAGGAATGATCTGCCCACTTCATCAGGTGATCACAGAATGTATACCATGCTCAGTGCTTTAAATAGACAGGTACTGACGTAATTGGTTGATAATTAATTGCATAAAGGCTTTAAAAATCATGAAAATACATAAAATGTACATGATTAGAAATAATATAAGACAAAACAATCACTGAATTCAAAATCAAGACTTAAAATTAAGAATGCCTATAAGAAAACAAGAAATCTCCAACAGATTGTTTGAACAAAATAAGAGATGGGGGGTGGGAATGAAAACGTCCAATGAAAAGGCTGGGGACCCTATATAGAGAAAAGGCTTTGTGACAAAATTTATGAACAATATTCTTACAGATTTGTTAAGAATAGTGTTGAGCGATACCATCCGATACTTGAAAGTATCGGTATCGGATAGTATCGGCCGATACCGATACCCGATACCAATACAAGTCAATGGGACACCAAGTATCGGAAGGTATCCTGATGATTCCCAGGGTCTGAAGGAGAGGAAGCTCTCCTTCAGGCCCTGGGATACATATTAATGTGTAAAATAAAGAATTAAAATAATAAATATTGATATACTCACCTCTCCGGAGGCCCCTGCACCTCACCGCTGTTAACCGGCAGCCTTCTTTGCTTAAAATGAGCGCGTTTAGGGCCTTCCATTCCTAGAATTAGGAATTTAGGACCTGAGAATGACGTCACGGCTTGTGATTGGTCGCGTGGCGGTCACATGAGCGCACGCGACCAATCAGAAGCCGTGACGTCATGGAAGGTGCTGAACGCGCTCATTTTAAGCAAAGCAGGCTGCCGGTTACTACCAGGGCGCGTCAGAGGGAGAGTATATCCCTATTTTTTATTTTAATTCTTTATTTTTTACATGGATATGGATCCCAGGGCCTGAAGGAGAGTTTTCTCTCCTTCAGATCCTGGGAACCATACACTGGGAACTTCCGATTCCGATTCCCGATACCACAAAAGTATCGGATCTCGGTATCGGAATTCCGATACCGCAAGTATCGGCCGATACCCGATACTTGCGGTATCGGAATGCTCAACACTAGTTAAGAACCTTTTCTAAATGTATTGGTCTGTATTGGGGAATGATCTGGTCCTTTCAGTGGATATACCCCAAAACCCTAGTATTGTGTTCAGAAGAAACAAGTGTTCAAGAGAATGGACCTGGTCCCTAAACCCTGGTCTCCTTGGAGATCTAATGTGTCAGGCGGCCGTGCGAACAGCAATCTCGGACTTTCTAGATTTTCACAAGCATGACCCCACGGCCATCCCATACCAATGGGAGGCTTTGAAAGGAGTTATACGGGGAGTATTTATACAACAGGGGGCCCGACTGAAGACAGAGAGGGAGGCTAACATTGTGGGTTTGTTGACTCGTGTCCAGACTCTGGAGTTGGATCATAGACGGACTGGAGATGCTGGGGTGCTGGCTGATCTCCTCCGGGCACGCTGTGAGTTGAGTGCCTTGTTGGACACGACATTAGCACGACAGAGGGACCGCTTTCATAAATTTCTGTACAAGTACTCTGATAAACCCGGGAGAGCTCTAGTGAGGTTTTTGCACCCCCGTGCCCCCACCACTTATATCCATACCATGAGGTCTGCTATGGGTGAACTGGTCCATTTTCCTGAGGAGGTTGTGGACTCATTCAGAGCATATTACGACCCTCTCTACAATTAAAGCAGCCCATTGTCTGATATGTCCCCTTCCAAATTTCAAGCACGGGTGGACGACTACATCAGGGACACTGAGCTCCCGCCTTTGTCGGTGGAGGAGTCTGAGGTCCCGGAGAGTCCTCTCTCGGAACAGGAGGTTTTAGACATGATAAAATCTTTGGCAAATGGTAAAAGCCCTGGTCCTGACGGATTCTCCGCCGCCTTCTATAAGTTATATGCAAATTCCCTGGTCCCCTTCATGACCCAACTGTTTAACTCCATTTCGGCCAACTGCCCCTTTGCCCCTCAAATGCTGATGGCCACAATCACCGTGATTCCTAAACCGGGAAAAGATCCCCTATTGTGTTGTGATCCGCTTTTTGGCTCCCCTGGTGGTGGCTGGTGGTACTGGAGACTTGTGTGTGCTTTTCTGCCTCAGCTCACCTGCTTCCATCAGTTTTGGGAGTTCCCTATTTAGCCTTGCTCTCCAGTCACTTCCTTGCAGGTCATCATTGTAACCTGAGTCATTCAGTTGCATGTTCCTGCTACTAGTCTGCTGATCAGCTAAGTGGACTCTTGTCCTTATTGTTTTGTTTTTCTTGTCCAGTTTTCAGTTTTGTCATTTCCTGTTACTGGAAGCTCTTGTGGACTGAAATTGCCACTCCTGTGTCATGAGTTGACACAGGAGTCTTAAAGTAATTTCAGGATGGGTTTTTGAAAGGGTTTTTCAGCTGACCGTGAAGTCCTCTTTTGTATCCTTCCTCTATCTAGTAAGTGGACCTCGCTTTGCTAAATCTACCTTCATACTGTGTATGTCTTTTCCTCTGAACTCACCGTTAATATACGTGGGGGCTACTATCATCTTTGGGGAATTTCTCTAGAGGTAAGCCAGGTCTGTTCCTTCCTCTTCCAGGCGTAGTTAGTTCTCCGGCTGGCGCATGGCATCTAGGCAGCCGTAGGAATGCTTCCTGGCTACTGTTAGTTGTGTGGTAGATTTAGGTCACGGTCAGCTTGAGTTTCCATCACCCGAGAGCTAGTCTGTTATTTTTGTGTTTCTGATGTTCCCATGCCATTGGGGAATCATGACAGTATGACCGGCCACTGTTAAAGTAATTGGCAGAAGAAAGGAGAGTAAAAGAAGTCTGTAGATTTTTTTTTTTTTTTTCTCCCTCTCATGTTTGCTACTTAGTTGGCTCAGTTGTATTTCTGCTCTATTTACAGCCTTGCCTTTCTCTCCTTCTAATCCTTGAATGGCTCTGATCTCTCCGGTTTAAGGATGGACCCTCAGAGTTTGGCTGCAGGTTTAAATAATCTTGCTACGAAGGTTCAGAATTTACAAGATTATGTTATACATACTCCTATTTCTGAACCTAAGATTCCTACACCAGAGGTATTTTCCGGAGATAGATCTCGGTTTCTGAATTTCAAATGTAATTGTAAATTATTCCTTTCTCTCAGACCTCACTCCTCTGGAGATCCTGTTCAGCAGGTTAAGATTGTGATTTCTTTGCTGCGAGGTGACCCTCAAAATTGGGCATTTTCATTGACACCAGGGGATCCTGCGTTGCTCAATGTGGATGCGTTTTTTCTGGCTTTAGGGTTGCTGTATGAGGAACCTAATTTGCAGATTCAAGCTGAAAAAGATTTCATAGCCCTGTCTCAAGGGCAAGATGAAGCTGAGATATACTGCCAAAAATTTCGTAAATGGTCTGTGCTTACTCAGTGGAATGAGTGTGCCCTAGCGGCAAATTTCAGAGAGGGCCTTTCTGATGCCGTTAAGGATGTCATGGTGGGGTTTCCTACGCCCACAGGTCTGAATGAGTCCATGACAATGGCGATTCAGATTGATCGGCGTTTGCGGGAGCGCAAACCCGTGCACCATTTGGCGGTATCTTCTGAAGGGACGCCAGAGAAAATGCAATGTGACAGCATTCTGTCAAGAAGCGAGCGGCAGAATTATAGGCGCAAAAATGGCTTGTGCTTCTACTGTGGTGATTCCGCGCATGTTATATCAGCATGCTCTAAACGTACTAGGAAGGTTGACAAGTCTGTTTCTATTTTACAGTCTAAATTTCTTCTGTCTGTAACTCTGATTTGTTCATTATCAGTTATTACCGTGGATGCCTATGTGGACTCTGGCGCCGCTCTGAGTCTCATGGATTGGTCCTTCGCCAGGCGCTGTGGGTTTGATTTGGAGCCTCTGGAAGTTCCTATACCTCTGAAGGGTATTGATTCTACACCTCTGGCTTGTAATAGACCACAGTTCTGGACGCAAGTGACTATGCGTATGACTCCAGACCATCAGGAGATGATTCGCTTCCTCATGTTGTATAATTTACATGATGTTTTAGTGCTTGGATTACCATGGTTACAATCTCATAACCCAGTACTGGACTGGAAAACTATGTCTGTGTTAAGCTGGGGATGTCGGGGGGCTCATGGGGACATACCTTTGGTTCCTATCTCGTCATCTATTCCCTCTGAGATTCCTGCATTTTTGTCGGATTTTGGGGATATTTTTGAAGAGCCTAAAATTGGTTCTCTCCCTCCCCACAGAGAGTGTGATTGCGCCATAGATCTGATTCCAGGCAGTAAATTTCCAAAGGGTCGTTTGTTTAACCTATCTGTACCTGAGCATGCTGCCATGCGAGAATATGTTAAGGAGTCCCTGGAAAAGGGACATATTCGTCCTTCTTCATCACCTTTAGGAGCTGGGTTTTTCTTTGTCTCTAAAGAGGATGGCTCGCTGAGGCCTTGTATTGATTATCGACTCCTGAATAAAATTACTGTCAAATATCAGTATCCGTTGCCGCTGCTTACTGATTTGTTTGCTCGCATAAGGGGGGCTAAGTGGTTCTCCAAGATTGATCTCCGTGGGGCGTATAATTTGGTGCGAATTAAGCAAGGGGATGAGTGGAAAACCGCATTTAATACGCCTGAGGGCCACTTTGAGTATTTAGTAATGCCTTTCGGCCTTTCTAATGCGCCTTCAGTTTTTCAGTCCTTTATGCATTATATTTTCCGTGAATATCTGGATAAATTTATGATTGTGTATTTGGACGATATTTTGATTTTTTCTGAGGACTGGGAGTCTCATGTTCAGCAGGTCAGGAGGGTTTTTCAGGTCTTGCGGGAGAATTCTCTGTGTGTAAAGGGTTCTAAGTGTGTTTTTGGGGTTCAAAAGATTTCCTTTTTGGGGTACATTTTTTCCCCTTCTTCTGTTGAGATGGACCCTGTCAAGGTTCGGGCTATTTGTGACTGGACGCAGCCTACTTCTCTAAAGGGTCTTCAGAAGTTCTTGGGCTTTGCTAATTTTTATCGTCGATTTATAACTGGTTTTTCTGGTGTTGCTAAGCCTCTTACGGATTTGACTAAGAAGGGTGCTGATGTTGCCCATTGGTCCTCTGCCGCTGTGGAGGCCTTTCGGGAACTTAAGCGCCGCTTTTCGTCTGCCCCTGTGTTGCGCCAGCCCGATGTCTCTCTCCCCTTTCAGGTTGAGGTCGATGCTTCCGAGATCGGAGCGGGGACGGTTTTGTCGCAGAAAAGTTCCGATTGCTCAGTGATGAGACCTTGTGCGTTCTTTTCTCGAAAATTTTCTGCCGCCGAAAGAAATTATGATGTCGGTAATCGGGAGCTTTTGGCCATGAAGTGGGCATTTGAGGAGTGGCGTCATTGGCTTGAGGGTGCTAGACATCAGGTGGTGGTTTTGACTGATCACAAGAATCTGATTTATCTTGAGTCTGCCAGGCGCCTGAATCCTAGACAGGCGCGCTGGTCGTTGTTTTTCTCTCGGTTTAATTTTGTGGTCTCATATCTACCAGGTTCTAAGAATGTGAAGGCGGATGCCCTTTCTAGGAGTTTTGAGCCTGATTCCCCTGGTGATTCGGAACCTACAGGTATCCTTAAGGATGGGGTGATATTATCCGCTATTTCCCCAGATCTGCGACGTGCTTTGCAAGAGTTTCAGGCGGATAGACCCGATCGCTGTCCACCTGGTAGACTGTTTGTTCCTGATGATTGGACCAGTAGAGTCATCTTGGAGGTTCATTCTTCTACGCTGGCGGGTCATCCTGGAATTTTTGGTACCAGGGATTTGGTGGCTAGATCCTTCTGGTGGCCATCTCTGTCTCGTGATGTGCGTGTTTTTGTGCAGTCTTGTGATGTGTGTGCTCGGGCCAAGCCTTGTTGTTCTAGGGCTAGCGGGTTGTTGTTGCCCTTGCCTATTCCGAAGAGGCCTTGGACGCACATCTCGATGGACTTTATTTCTGATCTTCCTGTCTCTCAGAGGATGTCTGTTATCTGGGTGGTGTGTGACCGTTTTTCTAAGATGGTTCATTTGGTGCCATTGCCGAAGTTGCCTTCCTCGTCTGAGTTGGTTCCTTTGTTTTTTCAAAATGTGGTTCGCTTGCATGGTATTCCTGAAAATATCGTTTCTGATAGGGGTACCCAGTTCGTTTCTAGATATTGGCGGGCATTCTGTGCCAGGTTGGGCATTGATTTGTCTTTTTCGTCTGCCTTCCATCCTCAGACTAATGGCCAGACGGAGCGAACTAATCAAACTTTGGAGACGTATTTGAGGTGTTTTGTGTCTGCGGATCATGATGATTGGGTTGCCTTTTTGCCGTTGGTGGAGTTTGCTCTTAATAATCGGGCCAGTTCTGCCACTTTGGTTTCCCCTTTCTTTTGCAATTCGGGGTTTCATCCCCGTTTTTCTTCTGGTCAGGTGGAGTCTTCGGATTGTCCTGGAGTAGATGCTGTGGTGGATCGGTTGTATCGGATTTGGGAACAAGTGGTGGACAATTTGAATTTGTCCCAGGAGAGGACTCAGCGGTTTGCTAACCGCCAGCGTCAGGTTGGTCCTCGCCTTCGTGTTGGGGACTTGGTGTGGTTGTCTTCCCGTTTTGTCCCAATGAGGGTTTCTTCTCCTAAATTTAAGCCTCGGTTCATCGGTCCCTATAGGATTTTGGAGATTATTAACCCTGTTTCCTTTCGTTTGGACCTTCCGGCATCTTTTGCTATCCATAATGTGTTCCATCGGTCGTTGTTGCGGAGATACGAGGTGCCGGTGGTTCCTTCTGCTGGGCCTCCTGCTCCTGTGCTGGTTGAGGGTGAATTGGAGTACGTTATAGAGAAGATCTTGGATTCCCGTATTTCCAGGCGGAGACTCCAGTACCTGGTTAAATGGAAGGGCTATGGTCAGGAAGATAATTCTTGGGTAACTGCCTCTGATGTTCATGCCTCGGATTTGGTTCGTGCCTTTCATAGGGCTCATCCAGGTCGCCCTGGCGGTTCTTGTGAGGGTTCGGTGCCCCCTCCTTAAGGGGGGGTACTGTTGTGATCCGCTTTTTGGCTCCCCTGGTGGTGGCTGGTGGTAGCTTCCTGGCTACTGTTAGTTGTTTGGTAGATTTAGGTCACGGTCAGCTTGAGTTTCCATCACCCGAGAGCTAGTCTGTTATTTTTGTGTTTCTGATGTTCCCATGCCATTGGGGAATCATGACACTATTGTATGCAAGCTATAGGCCCATATCCCTCATTAATGTGGATGTGAAGGTGTTCGCGAAAGTGTTAGCTGGTAGACTAAACCCTATTCTCCCTGGGTCCATCCATAGTGATCAGGTGGGCTTTGTGCCGCACAGGGAGGCCAAGGATAACACGAGGATCTGACCTCGTACATGCGCACAGGAAAGGTACCAGCATGTTAATTATCTATTGACGCTGAGAAGGCGTTTGATCGCCTAGGTTGGACCTTTCTGCGTGCATCCCTGAAGCAACTGGGAGTGGGACCTAACATGTTGGAGAGGATTTTTGCTCTGTATCATAGTCCTATGGCCCGTCTTAGAGTGAATGGCACCCTTTCCCCGCCCATTGACATAAGAAACGGGACCCGTCAGGGTTGCCCCCTTTCCCCCTTACTTTATATCCTTGCGATGGAGCATTTGGCAGTGGCATTACGGAAGACACCTGATATTGAGGGTCTGCGGATTGGCCAACATGAGTTTAAGATATCCCTGTATGCGGATGATTTATTGCTGTACATTACCAACCCGACCGTGGCTTTTCCTGTACTCCTCCATGAGTTCCGTAGGTTCGGGGAGGTTTCAAACTTTAAAGTCAACTACTCCAAGACAGAGGCGCTCAATATCTCCCTGCCTGATGATCTAGTCTCTCAGCTCCAGGCGTCCTTCTCTTTTAAGTGGAAGACCGACGCCTTAAAATATTTAGGAGTCTTAATACCTGCTGACATTAGCGCAACATATGCTCTGAACTACGTCCGACGCCTTAAAATATTTAGGAGTCTTAATACCTGCTGACATTAGCGCAACATATGCTCTGAACTACGTCCCGCTCCTGGAGAAAACTATCTCGGACCTTAAACGGTATGGCAGACCTCAGCTATCCTGGTTCGGACGGGTGGGAGTGGTCAAAATGGATATTTTACCCCAATTCCTCTATCTCTTTCAGACTGCTCTAGTGCAGGTTCCGGATTGCTTTTTCAGGCGCCTGCATTCGGCCATCAACAGCTTTATTTGGGGAACTAAGAAGCCGTGGACTCAGTGTTAGTGAGACCCAAGACTAAAGGGGGGGTAGGCCTTCCTGATTTTAAACGTTATTATCAGGCAGTCTTGCTCTCTAGGATTGTCGACTGGAGGTTCAGTGATGCTCATAAACAGTGGGTGCTCCTGGAGAAACTTTTATCGCCCTCTTCTTTGTACTGGCTGCCTTGGCTGGGGGGGACCGGACGCCCACCTGTGTCGAGTTTTGCTCCACTCACACAGATTGTTTAGAGGTTTTGGGATAGATCCTATATTAAATTATGCCTGACCTCCCAATTGAGCAGACTGAGTCCCCTTTTTGACAATCCGGCCTTTCCCCCAGCAATGAATAGATCTAAGTATCTGTGTTGGTCACGACTTGATGGGGTGGGACTGGGTCAGGTGAAGGATAAGCTTGCGGGGCTCTCCGGCGTGCGAGGGTTACGAGGTTCTGGTCTTACGACACCCCTGTCCTGGCTCGAGTTTCTGCAATTGCGGAGCTTTCTTTCCAGTGTGCCGATGGGGGAGCTGACGCCATTTGAGTCCCTGATGCTCCCTACCAAGGGTCCTTCCCACGTGGTTTCGGTGCTCTATGGCCTGGTCTTGAATTTACTTCCCCCTACTGTGCTTGGATTTATGGAGGCTTGGGAGAGGGACCTGGGGATCACCTTTTCTGAGGCGGATAGTCTGAAAATCTTCACTCTTGCATATAAGATGACGATGTCCAGTCAGGCGCAGGAGAGGAATTATAAATTACTGACACGCTGGTATAGGTGTCCCACCCTTCTCCACAGGATTAACCCGGAGATCTCGGACGCCTGCTGGAAATGTGGCTCGGCCACGGGCTCTATGCTTCATGTTTGGTGGCCCTGTGGTCCCCTGCAACCCTTCTGGAACACAGTTTTCGATGCCTTTCCCTTGATGACTGGGGTCCGCCACGAGCCCTCCCCCCAAATGGCCCTACTGTCCCTGATACCTAGTTCGATAGCTTCCGTTAAAAAGGGGATCCTGAGATTTTGCCTAATAGCTACCAGGGCAGTTATTCCCCGACATTGGAGGTCCACTGAGGTCCCCTCCACGGAGGAATGTATAGCTGAAATGGATAGATTACATCGTCTGGAATCGCTGGTGGTGGGTGATGGTGATGCTGCATATGACCAGGGACGCACCTGGTTTCTCTGGCAAACCTTCAAGGAGAGCACAGGGTTCCTGACTTGGCTGGACGTGGGCATGTACATTGCTGGGTCTCCCTTAACCCCCCTCCCCTCTCCCTCCTTACTCCCCTTCTTCCCCATTCCCCCCCCTTCTTTTTTTTCTCTCTTTCTTTCCTTTTCTCCTATCTCTACAATTGCTTTTCTTACAGGTTCTGTATTCAGTATATAAGGTCCATGACCCGAGGTGATTCTCAAGATGAGAAGCATGTACCCTTTATGTGCCAGAGTCCTTGTTCAACTACACTTGTGCTGTGTTCTCAGAGGCATAATGTATAGCTCTGGACATTGTAATGATTCTTCTTATTGTTTTTCCTAAAAATTTCAATAAATATATTTACTGAAAAAAAGAAGAAACAAGTGTTGGAAAAATCTTATCGTCACTACTAGGGTTAATGGTAGGGATAAACCTTCTAACAATCTCTCATAAACAAACACAAAGACATGAGGAACTCCTGCTCTCCTTAAGTATCAGCAATACGGAGGACATTTTACATCAGTAGTGAGCAGTGCAGCAGTGAATCCAGTTGTAGGGTGATAAAGCAGCATCAACTTCTACATGTATCTCTGACACTCATCTCAATCACTCTTTTCCTCTCTTCACATTCCCTTGACATACACTTCAATAGGCAGCGGTAATTAATCCCTCAGTGATCTGGCAATTCTCACATTTTCCTGAATGGTTAGCTCAGGAGGTTAAAGAGTGAAGAAGTGGCTCTTAAGCAGAGAAAAAAGCATGTTTCTCTGACTTATGAAAGTGCGATGAAACAACATTACATAATTAAATACTTGTCAAATTTGTGCACACAATTCAGTGATATTAAATTTCACAAATTTGTTGCAAAGCAATACATTACGGACACAAGAATATGATATCATTCCCGTCAGACATTTATTGTATAGAAAATACTGTACTCTATTATGGGACATAGAGAAATATTCAGTAAGAGGCGCCCAGCAGCTCAGTCTGGTCCCTCATGACGCCATCGCTTCCTTTTCTATCCCAGACTGAATCAAATGTCCTTTCCCATGCTGTGATGTTGTGGTGACCTTCAATTTATGGCTCCTTGTCACACACACGAAAGCAGGATGATATAAAGACTGCAAGACTTTAACAAAGCACAGTATATCTCTGAGGAACATAGGAAGATACTTGAGTGTGTTGGATGCATCTTAAATCACCCATTTGAACTTTACATTCTCACTAGAGATAATTGGATCGATCCACTGCAAATCTACTATGAAATTATTTTAATTTTAACAACATTTTCAGGTCTCATTGAATTTCGAAAATCAGAAATTTAATTTGCATGGATCGCTAATAAAACCTGCCCCATGCCATTGCACACATTGCTGAAGAAGATATATTTAGCCAGAGATTGGGCTCACATCATGTCAGGCACTGCTGTGTGACAATGGGAGTGGTAGTCTCAGACTCTAGAGATGAAGGAATCAACAAAAAAATGGCTTCTGCATTTTTACCTATTGGAAAAGATTGTATCAGTCACAGAAGACTAACAGGACCTCCGGTGTGATATCAAGGGCTTCCCCATTATGAGACAAAATGATATAATAGTGCTGTACAATTATATACAGTGCCTTGCAAACGTTTCAACCTTTTCCCACATATCAACATATCATCAAACATAAAGATACCAAATGTAAATTTGTGGTGAAGAATCAACAACAAGTGGAACACAATTGTGAAGTTGAACAAAATTTGGGTAATTTAGAGAAGCTGCCAACATCAGCTCTAACCAAATTGTCCCTGATGTTTTTAGGGCGCCGTTTGCACATAAGTGCTGGTGTAGTAAAGGCTCCAATCTTCTCCATTACAACAGCTGCCATCCTATGTCCACTCAAAATAGCTTACCACGGTCACAATTCACACGAGTTACAAGAATTGTATCTGACCCCAATTTGATCCCCATCCGCTTGAAAGAAATGGCTATTAAATTTCAAGATAGGCAGTATCCTAGACAACTTCTCCAAGACGAAACGATAAGGGCTCTAGAACCACGTTCCCCACAGTCAGTCCGGCCTAAGAGAGAAAGAGTAACCTTTGTCCACACACATCATCCTGTGACTAAGGTATATCCCGCTATTAAAACATTGGCCCCTTTTATCCAAATCCTACCCCAACATTGAAGCCTTTACTACACCAGCAGTTATGTGCAAACGGCGCCCTAAAAACATCAGAGACAATTTGGTTAGAGCTGATGTTGGCAGCTTCTCTAAATTACCCAAACAAACGTTTTTTGGAAACGAACGCAAAGGAACTTTTCCTTGCCTAGGGTGTGCTTGTTGCTCCAACGTCATCAAGGGGAATGAAATAACCCATCCTCACATGGGCGAACGATATAATATCAAAGGTTTCTACACATGTGACACAAATAATGTTGTGTATTTAATCAAATGTCCTAGTGGCGAGACGACCCAGCATGTTTGAGATAGGATTGCCAGCAATAAGTCTACGATTTGCTGTAAAAAAACATTGCTTCCCATACCCCACCATTTTTTGAATGCCAATCACTCTGTTTCACAGCTCCGGTTTCAGATCATTGAGCAAGTCGATAGACCACATAGGGGTGGCAATCATGTCAGATTGCTAAAAGAAAGGGAGTCATTTTGGATTTATACACTGCAAACATTGGCTCCTAAGGGCCTCAATCGGGAGTTGGATTTTTCCATAAGACAGAGTTCTCACTAGTCTGAGTTATGTACTGTCAAAATGGTCGCCATGGATCTGTACTAAGAATTTGTTAACTTCTTGTTATGTTTAAGGGTGGTGGACATGCGGCTCCTTTTCTGACCTTTACTAACTGGTCTTTTATTTTTCAGACACACTAACCTCCCGACTACTGTTATCTATGGGTGAGTACACCTTTCCTCAATCCGTTTTTTATTTTTGATTTTTATTTTTATTCTTATTTTTCACTTTATTTAATTTTCATTAGATTTTTTTATGTTTATTTTTTTATATTTTCATAATTTTATTTTACTTCATTTATTTTCTCTCCTTCATTTTTTATTTTTATTATTATAATTTTTCTCAATTTCTTCATTTTTGTTAAACTTTTCCTCTATATAATTTTCTTTATTTGGTGATTGAAATAAATCCTTTTTTTGCAAATTTTATGAGACTCTGAGTGCGACTGTTTATCCTCTGGGTTACGGTCAGTGAAATATTTTCACATTCAGTCAGCACCTCCTAAACTAGAGTGTGCGTCTTTTCTTCTTTTTATCACATGGTATAGTGCAGTCAATCAGGATGGACTGTGATAGCCTGTATAAAAGCCTGGGAAAGGAATGCAGCAGCCATATTAGGGTAATTTTAGGATGGTGAGAACACATCAAAGCTCACAGCTCAGCAGTAGTGGAAGAGAAAACCTAAAAAAAAGTCTCCACAGATATTAATGTGTTATACAACTGCAGAACTTAAAAATACGAGTGTAGTAGTCTGCAAATAATGCAGAGATTCAATTAAGAGTGGGAGAAATGCCTGCAGTAGTGGCTGGCAGTGTGATCGATCAGTGATGTTAAAGCTGCCTAGCCTACGTTTTCCCCACTGCATCTGAATTTACCATTACACATTTTTTTCTTCATTTTATTAAAATTTGTTTTTTTTCCAATAACGCAAATTTCCCTTCCTACCTCCCTCCCAAGTAAATTCCAAAATACTAAATACAGGGTAAAAAATAACATCCATTTAACTAGCAACCTATATCGTGACACAATAGTCATGCCTGTGTTGTGAGATGGTTCCTCAAACCCTCAAAGCAGATATAGTTTATTGCCTAAATATCTTTGATCATTAACAGAAAATTAATTTCCAGACGAAGCTAATTGCACCAAAACCTGATCGGTTTAACCAATTAGCCCTCGTGGCCGCAGTTTTGTTTCAGCTTTTCATTCTAGATGTGTTTTTCCATGGAGCGCAGACAATTAATAGTGCGTATAAATTCTCTGCTGCTGGGGGGTTCCTCCTTTCAGCAGTGTTGGGCTATAAGTTTCTTGGTCATATACAACATTCTGGCTAATGCCGATTATACTGGATGAGAAGTCGGAACATCATGAACATAACTCAGGAATCAGGATACAAACGTAGGCAATAGAATGGGATCCTCGTACATAGAACTTATCGTATGTACTATTATCCTCCAGAATCATCATGACTTTGTAATGTAAAGACCTGGCCATCATGGCGCTGTGATAAAGATTCTTTAGTGAAGAAATCCGCATCCTGGTTATTCTTTAACCCCTTCAGCCCCGAGCCTGTTTTCAGCTTCCTGACCCAGCCAGATTTTACAATTCTGACCACTGTCACTTTATGTGGGTACTACTCTGAAACGCTTCAACGGATCCCAATGGTTCCGAGATTGTTTTTTGTGACATGTATTTTATGTTAGTGGTAAATTTATATATTTTATGATATTTTTATGTTTATTTGTGAAAATATCAGAATTTTTTGCAAAAATTTTGCAATTTTCAAACTTTTAATGTTTCTGCCGTTAAATCAGACTCATATCGCACAAAATAGTTAATAAATAACATTTCCCACATGTCTACTTTACATCAGCACAATTTTGGAAACATAATTTTTTTGTTAGGAAGTTATAAGGGTTAAAAGTTGACCAGTGATTTCTCATTTTTACAACAAAATTAGCAAAACCATTTTTTTAAGGACCATCTCACATTTGAAGTCACCTTGAGGAGTTTATATGATAGAAGATGCCCAAACTTGACACCATTCTAAAAACTGCACCCCTCAAGGTGCTCAAAACCACATTCAAGAAGTTTATTAACCCTTCATTTGCTTCACGAGAATTTTTGGAATGTGGAAGAAAAAATAAACATTTACTTTTCTTTCACAAAAAATTTCCTTTAGACCTAATTTTTTTACTTTTGCAAGAGTAACAGGAGAAAATGGACCATACAATTTGTTGTGAAATATCTTCTGAGCACGCCGATACCCCATATGTGGGAGAAATCTACTGTTTGGGTGCACAGCAGAGCTTGGAAGAGAAGGAGCGCCATTTGACTTTTTGAATGTAAAATATGCTGAAATAATTAGCAGACGCCATGTCGCGTTTGGAGAGCCCCTGTGTGCCTAAACAGTGGAAAACCCCCTCAAATGACACCATTTTGAAAACTACACCCCTTAGGGTATGTGTCCACGATCAGGATGGCCGGCGGTATCGTCAGAGCGGCAAACCCGCTCGGCGCTAAGCCCTGCCCCCTTCTGGGACGCGATGATGCCAGATGTGTTCATTGTACACATCCGGGATCATCGCACCCTCGCATAGGGCCCTGTGTTGTTCCTTGCGGCGGCGCAGCGTCGCCGCAAGGAACACGGACATGCTGCGATCTTAAAAGACGCGCCACATGTCCGGAGTCGCAGGGCCGACGGATGCGTGCTTCCTCGCATAGTGGACACGGGATTTCAAAAAATCCCCTCCACTATGCTGGAACATCTGGACGCTGCGTGTTTGACGCTGCGGCCCCACGCAGCGTCAAACACGCAGCGTTTCCTGAACATGGACACGTACCCTTAGGAACTTAACTAGATGTGTATTGAGCACCTTGAACCCACAGGTGCTTCACAGAAGTTTATAACATTAAGCCGTGAAAATAAAAAAAAATCAAATTTTTCCCAGATAAATCTCTTTTTAGCTCCTAATTTTGTATTTTCATAATCGGAACAGGAGAAATTGCTCCATACAATTTGTTGTGCAATTTCTCCTGAGCATGCTGATACCCCATATGTGGAGGAAAACAACTGTTTGGGCACACGGCAGAGCTTGGAAGGAAAGGAGCGCCATTTGACTTTTTGAATGCAAAATGTGCTGGAATAATTAGTGGATGCCATCTGAGGTTTCGAGAGCCCCTGGTGTGCCTAAACAGTGGAAACCCCCAACAAGTGACTCTATTTTGTAAACTAGACCCCTTTGGGAACTTATCTAGATGTGTGGTGAGCACCTTGAACCCACGGCTGCTTCACAGAAGTTTATAACGTTAAGCTGTGAAAATAAAATAAAAAAATCACAAAAAAATCTTTTTTTTAGCTACAAGTTTTGTATTTTCACAAAGGCAAAAGGAGAAAATGGACCCCAAAGTTTGTTGTGCAATTTATCCTGAGTTCACCAAAACCCCATATGTGGTCGAAAACTGATTTTGAGGCACAGTGCAAAGCTCAGAAGGGAAGTAGCGCCATATTACAGTGCAGATGTAACCCTATAAATGATCCCATTTTGGAAATTATAACCCTTTGGGAATTTATCTACAGATGTAGTGACGATTTTGACTCCATGGGTGTTTTCTAGAAACAAGCAGCAGTGGATGTTGCTGAGTAAAAATTGCAAACTGCCATTGTAGTGACCAGTACGCTGTAGTGACCAGTACATTATGCCCAGCTCATGTTTCTGGAGGAATGCACCTGTAAATTAGGCGGGCTCTCATCACTACAGAAATGCCAAACATGTGGGCGCTAAATGTTGTTTACACACTGGGGCTCAGAAAGGAGGGGGGTATTTGGATTTGAGAGCGGAGAATTTGCTGAATTTCTTTTGGGGAGTGAGGAGCCATTTTGTTTTTCCAGAGTCTTTGCACTACCAGTAATGTGGAAGCCCCCAGTAACGTGGATGCCCCCTATATTTCCGGTAACAGATGACGGACCTGAGTGGTGACTTGCTTTGTTTGTGGATTGAGTTGAAGCTTTTATTGGGAACATTTTACATAACGTTTGGGATCACATTTATCCGGCGCTCTACGCTGATCATCTAAATCTCTGAGTGACGTGAATAACCCCTTACTGACCTCGGACGTACTATACCGTCCGAGGTCAGCTCCCCTGCTTTGATGCAGGGCTCCGCGGTGAGCCCGCATCAAAGCCGGGACATGTCAGCTGTTTTGAACAGCTGACATGTGCCCGCAATAGGCGCGGGCAGAATCGCGATCTGCCTGCGCCTATTAACTAGTTAAATGCCGCTGTCAAACGCAGACAGCGGCATTTAACTACCGCATCCGGCCGGGCGGCCGGATATGACGTCATCGCCGACCCCCGTCACATGATCGGAGGTCGGCGATGCTTCTGAATGGTAACCATAGAGGTCCTTGAGACCACTATGGTTACTGATCCTCGGCAGCTGTGAGCGCCACCCTGTGGTCGGTGCTCACAGCACACCTGCAATTCTGCTGTGTAGCAGCGATCTTATGATCGCTGCTACATAGTTACATAGTTACATAGTTATTGAGGTTGAAGGAAGACTGTAAGTCCATCTAGTTCAACCCATAGCCTAACCTAACATGCCCTAACATGTTGATCCAGAGGAAGGCAAAAAAAACCCATGTGGCAAGGAGTAACTCCACCATGGGGAAAAAAATTCCTTCCCGACTCCACATACGGCAATCAGACTAGTTCCCTGGATCAACGCCTTATCAAGGAATCTAGTGTATATACCCTGTAATATTATACTTTTCCAGAAAGGTATCCAGTCCCCTCTTAAATTTAATTAATGAATCACTCATTACAACATCATACGGCAGAGAGTTCCATAGTCTCACTGCTCTTACAGTAAAGAATCCGCGTCTGTTATTATGCTTAAACCTTCTTTCCTCCAGACGTAGAGGATGCCCCCTTGTCCCTGTCTCAGGTCTATGATTAAAAAGATCATCAGAAAGGTCTTTGTACTGTCCCCTCATATATTTTACATTAAAATAAGATCACCCCTTAGTCTTCGTTTTTCCAAACTAAATAGCCCCAAGTGTAATAACCTATCTTGGTATTGCAGACCCCCCAGTCCTCTAATAACCTTGGTCGCTCTTCTCTGCACCCGCTCTAGTTCAGCTATGTCTTTCTTATACACCGGAGACCAGAACTGTGCACAGTATTCTAAGTGTGGTCGAACTAGTGACTTGTATAGAGGTAAAATTATGTTCTCCTCATGAGCATCTATGCCTCTTTTAATACATCCCATTATTTTATTTGCCTTTGTAGCAGCTGCCTGACACTGGCCACTGAATATGAGTCTGTCATCCACCCATACACCCAGGTCTTTTTCATTGACGGTTTTGCCCAGAGTTTTAGAATTAAGCACATAGTTATACATCTTATTACTTCTACCCAAGTGCATGACCTTACATTTATCCCCATTAAAACTCATTTGCCATTTATCAGCCCAAGCTTCTAGTTTACATAAATCATCCTGTAATATAAAATTGTCCTCCCCTGTATTGATTACCCTACAGAGTTTAGTGTCATCTGCAAATATTGAAATTCTACTCTGAATGCCCCCTACAAGGTCATTAATAAATATGTTAAAAAGAAGAGGGCCCAATACTGACCCCTGTGGTACCCCACTGCTAACCGCGACCCAGTCCGAGTGTGCTCCATTAATAACCACCCTTTGTTTCCTATCCCTGAGCCAGCTCTCAACCCACTTACACATATTTTCCCCTATCCCCATTACTCTCATTTTATGTATCAACCTTTTGTGTGGCACCGTATCAAAAGCTTTGGAAAAGTCCATATACACTACGTCCACTGGGTTCCCTTGGTCCAGTCCGGAACTTACCTCTTCATAGAAGCTGATCAAATTAGTCTGACATGAGCGGTCCCTAGTAAACCCGTGCTGATACTGGGTCATGAGGTTATTCCTCTTCAGATACTCCAGTATAGCATCCCTTAGAATGCCCTCCAGGATTTTACCCACAGTAGAGGTTAAACTTACTGGCCTATAATTACCGAGTTCAGTTTTTGCCCCTTTTTTGAATATTGGCACCACATTTGCTATACGCCACTCCTGTGGTACAGACCCTGTTATTATGGACTCTTTAAAGATTAAAAATAATGGTCTATCAATGACTGTACTTAGTTCCAGCAGTACTCGGGGGTGTATCCCATCCGGGCCCGGAGATTTGTCAATTTTAGTGATTTTTAGACGCCGCTGTACTTCCTGCTGGGTTAAGCAGTTGACATTTAATGGGGAATTTTTATCACTAGTCATATTGGCTGCCATGGGATTTTCTTTTGTAAATACTGATGAAAAAAAGTCATTTAGCATATTGGCTTTTTCCTCATCCTCATCCACCCTTTCACCCAGACTATTTTTAAGGGGGCCAACACTGTCATTTTTTAGTTTCTTACTATTTATATAGTTAAAGAATATTTTGGGATTATTTTTACTCTCTCTGGCAATAAGTCTCTCTGTCTCAATCTTTGCTGCCTTGATTTGCTTTTTACAGAATTTATTTAATTTTCTGTATTTATTTAATGCCTCATCACTACCTACTTCCTTTAATTCTGTAAATGCTTTCTTTTTGTTCCTTATTGCGCCCCTAACAGCTCTATTTAGCCATATTGGTTTCCTCCTATTTCTAGTATGTTTATTCCCATACGGTATATACTGTGCACAGGTCCTATCCAGGATGCTAATAAACGTCTCCCATTTTCTTTGTGTATTTTTGTGTCTCAGGATATTGTCCCAGTTAATTGCACCAAGATCCTCTCTCATCCGCTGGAAATTTGCCCTCCTGAAGTTTAGTGTCCTTGTCACCCCCCTACTACCCATCTTATTAAAGGTTACATGAAAACTTATTATTTTATGATCACTATTCCCCAAGTGACCCCCAACCCTTATATTTGATATGCGGTCTGGCCTGTTGGTTAATATTAGGTCTAGCAGTGCCCCCCTCCTTGTTGGGTCCTGAACCAGTTGTGAAAGGTAATTGTCTCTCATAGTTGTCAAAAACCGATTACCTTTGCTGGAACTGCAGGTTTCTGTTCCCCAATCTATTTCAGGGTAGTTGAAGTCCCCCATAATAATGACTTCTCCTTGAGTCGCAGCTTCATCTATTTGCTTTACGAGGATATTCTCCATTGCTTCCATTATTTTTGGAGATTTATAACAAACCCCTATCAGTAATTTATTATGTTTTCCCCCTCCCCTTATCTCCACCCACAGGGACTCCACATTTTCATTAAATTCACCTATATTATCACGCAGGATGGGTTTTAAGGAAGATTTTACATATAGACACACCCCTCCCCCTCGCTTATCTGTACGGTCATTTCTGAACAGGCTATAGCCCTGCAAGTTAACAGCCCAGTCATGGCTCTCATCCAGCCACGTCTCAGATATCCCCACCATGTCACAATTATGCTCCAACAACATTAGTTCTAATTCATCCATTTTGTTGGCGAGGCTTCTGGCATTAGTATACATGCACTTGATGTTACTCTCTGTACCTCTATTCTTTCTTAAATTATTAACTGTTCTAACCCCACCCCCCATGCCACCGCCACCCCCAACTTCCTTATTTGTGCCCAGCTCTCTATCTGCACTATCTTCCCCTCCTATAAAATGAATACCCTCCCCCCCAATCCCTAGTTTAAACACTCCTCCAACCTTCTAACCATTTTCTCCCCCAGCACAGCTGCACCTTCCCCATTGAGGTGCAGCCCGTCCCTAGCGTAGAGCCTGTAGCCCACTGAGAAGTCGGCCCAGTTCTGCAGGAACCCAAACCCCTCCTTCCTACACCAATTCTTGAGCCACTTATTAACCTCCCTAATTTCCCGTTGCCTCTCTGGCGTGGCACGTGGTACAGGCAGTATTTCGGAAAATACCACGTTGGAGGTCCTTGCTTTCAGCTTGCAGCCTAATTCCCTGAAATCATCTTTAAGGACCTTCCACCTACCTCTAACTTTGTCATTTGTGCCAATGTGCACCATGACCGCTGGGTCCTCACCAGCCCCTCCCAGTAATCTGTCCACCCGATCAGCGATGTGTCAGACTCGAGCGCCAGGTAGGCAGCACACCGTCCGACGATCCCTGTCTTTGTGACAGATTGCCCTATCTGTTCCCCTAATAATTGAGTCCCCCACTACCAGCACCTGTCTGGCCTGCCCTGCTCTCCTATTTCCCTCCTTACTGGAGCAGTCACTCCTCCGGCTTTCAGAGGACAAGCCTGGCTGCAGCAGTGCTACCCCTGTACTGGCACCCCCCTCATCTGCCAACTTAGCAAACTTATTGGGGTGTGCCAGATCAGGACTAGCCTCCCTGGCACTCTTCCCTCTACCCCGCCTTCTATCTGTCACCCAGCTAACTGCCACACTGTCCTGCAGCTCCATCCTACCATCCCCCTCCTCATCTATCCCATTGAGCGTCTGCTCTGTGAGCAGAAGACTCCTCTCCATATTGTCTATGGATCTCAGTGTTGCCAGCTGCACATTTAGATCCAAAATCTGGTCTTCCAAATGCACAATGTGCTCACATCTCGCACAGCAGTATGCACCCTCGACCAGCTGGTCAAGGACTGCATACATGTGGCAAGATGTGCACATAGCACGTACATAGCAGAGCCGATCGGGTTGTGCCTGCTTCTAGCCTCCCATGGAGGCTATAGAAGCATGGCAAAAGTGAAAAAAAAAAGTTAAAAAAAATGTAAAAAAAATAAATAAAACATAAAAGTTTAAATCACCCCCCTTTCGCCCCAATCAAAATAAATCAATAAAAAAAAGATCAAACCTACACATATTTGGTATCGCCGCGTTCAGAATCGCCCGATCTATCAATAAAAAAAGCATTAACCTGATCGCTAAATGGCGTAACGAGAAAAAAAATTGAAACGCCAGAATTACATTTTTTTAGTCGCCGCAACATTGCATTAAAATGCAATAACGGGCGATCAAAAGAACGTATCTGCACCGAAATGGTATCATTAAAAATGCCAGCTCAGCATGCAAAAAATAAGCCCTCAACCGACCCCAGATCATGAAAAATGGAGACGCTACGGGTATCGGAAAATGGCGCAATTTTTTTTTTTTTTTTTAGCAAAGTTTGGAATTTTTTTTCACCACTTAGATAAAAAATAACCTAGTCATGTTAGGTGTCTATGAACTCATAATGACCTGGAGAAACATAATGGCAGGTCAGTTTTAGCATATAGTGAACTTAGGAAAATAGACAAGCAAAAAACAAGTGTGGGATTGCACTTTTTTTGCAATTTCACCGCACTTGGAATTTTTTTCCCATTTTCTAGTACATGACATGGTAAAACCAATGATGTCGTTCAAAAGTACAACTTGTCCCGCAAAAAATAAGCCCTCACATGGCCAAATTGACAGAAAAATAAAAAAGTTATGGCTCTGGGAAGGAGGGGAGTGAAAAACAAAAACGGAAAAACGAAAAATCCCAAGGTCATGAAGGGGTTAATATGAAACTTCGAGGGATCCATTCACTATAATGAGGCAAAACAATGGGCATGAGAACTCTATTAATCCTATCCACTGTGCTTGAACTGTTTAATGCAGAATTTTGGACACAGTGAAAATGCATTGCGTCCAGAACGTTAGGAACCCTGACCGTGGGCACAAAGCCTTATAGTAGGAAATTCAATCAGATAAAATACGTTATATGCAAATATTTGCCTATTCTAAATCAGGATGTGAAATTTGAGAAAAAGATCTAAGAAAATGGATTTTTGGCTGTACCGAGGAGAGGAAGATCACTTCTAAATCTCTTATCTCCAATTTTATATATGCGGAGGAAAAAAAAAAACTACAACACGGTCCTGAAGGTTTTTTTAAATGTGGTAAACAAAGATGCAATGTGTGCATTAGGGCAGAAAAAGACAGTCTGTGGATCTAGTGGATCTGCGTCATGGAGGGAGGCACAGTATTGCAAAAAATTGAGTGTTAGATACATAGGGTATACAATCAGAAATCTTAAGAAGAGAACCGCCAACACATCTCCAATAATTACAGTAAAAATGCCTCCTATTCAGGGGCGGTTAAATACTTTGTAGAGCAGTGCCATGCTGGTGAGGAGAATTTTACTTTTTATGGCATTGAAAAAGTCAGTTGTCCATCAAGCGGCAGAGATTGTCTCAGACGGGAGCTTGTGAGGGAAGCATAATGGATTTTGCAATTAAACACCAGATATCTTAATGGTTAGAATTATAAAGAAAATTTGTCTTTCATCTATTACCCTTGATTATGAACCTACAGATGCATCTCACAAAATTAGAATATCATCAAAAAGTTAATTTATTTCAGTTCTTCAATACAAAAAGTGAAACTCATATATTATATACAGTCAGTACACACCCAGTGATCTATTTCACGTGTTTATTTCTGTTAATGTTGATGATTATGGCTTACAGCTAATGAAAACCCAAAAGTCATTATCTCAGTAAATTAGAATACTTTATAACACCAGCTTGAAAAATGATTTTAAAATCTGAAATGTTGGCCTACTGAAATGTATGTTCAGTAAATGCACTCAATACTTGGTCCGGGATCCTTTTGCATCAATTACTGCATCAATGCAGCGTGGCATGGAGGCGATCAGCCTGTGGCACTGCTGAGGTGTTATGGAAGCCCAGGTTGCTTTGATAGCAGCCTTCAGCTCATCTGCATTGTTGGGTCTGGTGTCTCTCATTTTCCTGTTAAAAATTCTCCATAAATTCATGAGTTATTCCCCACTTGGCGAGTGGAGTGGAGTCAATGGCCACAACTTTCAATGGTGTCTCAAGCCTAACTGTCCCTATCTTAATGAGTTTCCAAGTTAGAGTCAATCAAATTAGTGGTTGAACCACAATCCAAAAGAGCCATAGAAGGGAATAGACCACCGTCTACCCCAAGCTCCACCTGGAGCAAAATTTTAGAAATTGAGGAAAATAGTACCTGAAGGTAGACATTTCCAGACATCTTGGAGGATGGGGGGCAAGAAGGGCAGTCTTTTCCCCAGTGTTCCAGAGCCCCACAATAGAAACAAAGTTTGTTTTCCTTGCGGCATCTCCTATCCTTCTCTTTAAATGAAACTGATCCCACCTCCATGGGTTCAACAAATGACGAGGAATCAACCTTAACGGGGTACAATTGGGTCTCCTGTTGCATCACTCCCCTAGCACGGAGTCTACGGTCCATGCGGATGGCCTCTATCATAGCTTCCTCTAGGGAGTCCGGTGGAGGATGTAAAGATGTAAGATGCTTGGACAGACCTTTGTGGAACCGTCTCCTGAGAGCCGAATCGTTCCAAGATACCTCTGCGGCCCACCGCCTGAACTGGGAACAAAACCATTCCGCTGAGTGGTTTCCCTGAGATAGACGCATAACCATGTCCTCAGCCAGTAACACACAATCAGGTTCATCATTGATTTGCCCAAGAACCTCAAAGAACCGATCCACAGACATTCTTTCAGGAGCGGTAGGGGAAAGAGAGAAAGACCAAGCCTCTGGAGCCTCCCTCAATAAAGAGATAATAACCCCCACCCTTTGACCCTCATCTCCTGAAGAACTGGGTCACAGAGAAAAAAAGAAGCTTACACCCCTCTTTAAAGTCCCAAAACTTTTTCTTATCCCTTGAGAAAGTATCAGGTAACTTAACTGGAGGCTCAGAAGAAAATAGCAAAACATCAGTAGCTCCCCCACCCTGAGCCCTAGTGAGAGGAGCACTCTGAATTGCATCAGCAACCTCTCTCTGAACCTGCTGATGGGACTGAGATAAAGCCCTCTGCTCTACTGATAATTTCGGCATCATCTGGGTCAAATTAGTGACCTGTTCTGAGATAGCACAAAGAGGGTCCATAATAAACACGAAAGAATTCCATGCCCCACACGAGGGAAAAAAATTAGGGTCAGTGATAATGTAATGAACACCAAGGGGGAGTAAGGAGGGAGGCAGTAATCTCATGTTGGAGAGTGCGGCCGCGGCAGGGTGCGAGCCACACGAGAGTAGGACCTGAGACACGTGACCTCCAGAGGAGAGCCACAGGAGAACAGGACCTGAGACACGTGACCTCCAGGGGAGTGGCTGGAGAGGGAGACAACTCCCGTACAGGAGAGAAAATGAAAGGGGGGTCAGACAAGCCGAGTTCAGTAACTAGAGGGTAATGCAGTGTCCTAGGGATTAGCTAGAGGAATGGTTCGATACAAGCAGTAGTCAGAAACCAGAGAGGAGACGCAGAAACCAGGGGCGCAGACAGGAGGGAAGTCAGAAAACTTAGCCAAAAGTCAGAACTGGAGAATCCTAAGAAGTACAGAATCACAATGCAGACACAAACCAAGGGACAAGCCGAATTATACACAGAACAAGCATACAGAGGAACAAGCAGTATACACTAGGATCACCTAGGTCAGCTACTCAGCCGAGGATGGATGTATCACTGACAGTGAACCCGGAACCAGAGCTGGTTAAAATAGCCCTTTCCAAACCAAAAGAAGGCCAAGCAGAGTTAACCCCAATGAGCCCAGGACGGGGAAGGAAATACCTTCCTGAGCCATGACAGCAGGTCTCTCTCCTGTTTTTTCAATCAAGATGCAATAAAATTTTGATGTTTCTCTACAAGGAATTGGGATGTGCAGTTTTCTCTACTATTTCTACTAATCCAGCTGATGGTCTGCAACTTTAAGCATCGCTCCGACATCCTGAGACCAGTTTACTTCAATATCAGCAGGCGACAGCATTATAAACTTGGTATACCCTAATTTTTTCATGTTTTTTCACACGTTTCGGCAGATACTGGCCACAGAAAACGTTTTCCGTATCCTTCCTCATTCTTCTCCACTTTTGCATTTTGCAATTCCCCTTGTTGCCACTGATAGTATGAGGAGGTATCTGCTGCCTCTTCAGGTTGCAAAGGTAGTCCAGCTGCTCCAATTTGGCACTTCCACAAAAGTTTGATGTGTCTTGCACCACAGTATCAGGAGCACAGAGCAGATACCATGGTACGTGTCATTTCTTTATTAGTCAGACCATTCATTAACCCAGCAGTAGAACCAGTATTTGTTTCTTTGTGGAAGGAGAAACCGCCAGAACCCTACAAATAATATGGAGCTACAATGAGCACTGGTGTTTTAACTAGACCTGCCCAAAATTGAAGGTGTCAGCAGAACTATGCCTTTTTGCGGTAGTACATCATAACATTTCCAAATATTTGATGTAGATCAACTAGTAAATGCTAAATGCCAGCCTATGATGCCTAATTGAAACAATTATAGCAATACACTCAGGAATCTCTTGGCTTGAGACAAATAAGGCAGCTGAACCAAAGTGCAGTGAAAAGTCTGTATTATACAAAATAAAACACAGGTGCAAGGCGTGAGCAAGTTCAAACACAGCAAACAAGATGATATCAGGAGAAGTGCCTTAGCAGCTCTGCTGCAGGCAAAGTCAGTGTTTATATGCACAAACGTGGATGCAGGAGTAGTTCATTTGCAGCTCTGCTGCGGGCAAAGTCTTATGGGTGTAGCACCCTCTGTGGTGAAGCAGTTAATAAGACACAGTTCATACTAGGTTTGGCAGTCACTAGAAAAGAGTCCAGGAGCAGTGCAGAGCTTCGAGTCCAGAAACAGTCAAACTGGCAGCGGATACCAAACTAGATTGGCTGTAGCAGGCAGAGCTTACCTGTCCTAGCAGGCAGGAGAAGATTGCAGACAAACACAGGCAAAAACAGCTTGCAGCACAGAACCCACTGAGAGCTGGGAAGGTTTGCTGAGGAGGAGGAGCCGGAGTATCTGAAGAGGAAAGTCTCTTATAGCACAAGCCAGGAATTCTAGCAGAATACACAAGCAAGGAGTTGGATGTGAACCAGGGTTATAAAGACAGGGAAGGCAGATCACATGAGCAGACACCATCTTGGAAAAGGGCGAAAAGTACCACAAATGAAAACAGGAAATCCAGAGTCCTGACACTAATCCTGCACATGGGCCTGTAGGGAATTCACACCAATCAATGCCCATAAAATTCTAATTTTCCCATAAAATGAGGATGATGGTGAATAAAATAATAATTACAGTATAGAAACCATGGATTGATTTTGAAAAGAAGTTTGTCTTTTTGTGCTGAGCACTGCATATGGGGCTATAGCTGTAAGTCACATTATGTCACTGCCCAGAAAATCCTCATTTTCACCAAAAAATAAGGATGCTACTCAATAAAATGATAATTATGGAAGCAATGGATTTCTGGATAAACCTTTTGTATATTGCACAGGGGCTTAGTGGTGGAGTTCACACCATTCAATACTCATCAAATACTCATTTTAGCAAAAAATGAAACTGATAGTAAACAAATAATTACAAATTACACAGGAGTGCAATCCTAAATAATAATCATGGAAGCAATGAGTTTTTCTAAGCTTAAACATATTTCTGGCAGCTGGACAATAAAATACCTAAAAATATAACATTTTATTGGTCACCACTAGTGTTGAGCATTCCGATACCGCAAGTATCGGGTATCGGCCGATACTTGCGGTATCGGAATTCCGATACCGGGATTCCGATACTTGCCGCGTATCGGATACCGGAATCGGAAGTTCCCAGATTCAAAATGCACAAATTCAGCCAATGAGAATGATTCCAAGTGTGGGCACATCCTGTTTAGCATGGAGAGCATGAAACTACTGGCAAGGCTGTGATTGGCTGCTGAAATGATGTCATGATGCAGTTTAAAAGTCGCTGGCGCCATTTTGCGATCACTCTGCTGTGAATTCAGTTAGTGACAGGACGCTGTTTGCTGACTGAGGGCCAGTTTAGAGATAGCGATTTGCTTCTTTGTGCTTTCCAAAGGCTAATTTAGCAACCGCTGTGTTCACCTACTATTCACCTTGCTTTTGCCTTGTAGCGCTGTTTTCACAGCGATCTGCAAGGTCTGTGTGTGTGTGTGTGTGAGTGCAGCCCACTCTCTAGTCTGAGTGCAGCCACATAGGCCATCCATAGCTGGTTGTATTCAGTTCAGGGAGGGTGGTTCATTGCCTCATACTGTTTTTTTTTTTTTTTTTTTCCAAGTAGTGTAGTCTGCTGCTAATTTATTCAAAAAAATCCTATTAGTGTCTTTCCACCCGTCTCCAGCTAATTTGTGGAAAAACACTACATAGGATAACGTAGAGGAGGGTTTTTGGGCCTTGCAGCGCCGTTTACGGCTGTCTGCACGGTCTCCGTGTGACTGCAGCTCGCCCTGTAGTCTGTGAGCAGCCATAGCCTGGTTGTCTCCAGCTCAGGGTTCTTCACTGCGTCATACCGCCAAATCAATTTTCATTTTGTTTTAGGTAGTGCAGGCTGCTGTACATTTTTTCAAAAAATTCCTATTAGTGTCTTTCCACCCGTCTCCAGCTAATTTGTGGAAAAACACTACATAGGATAACATAGAGGAGGGTTTTTGGGCCTTGCAGCGCCGTTTACGGCTGTCTGCACGGTCTCCGTGTGACTGCAGCTCTATCTGTTGTCAGTTCAGCCCCCAAAAAATAAATAAATAATAAAGTTCACCAAACACACCAGTTACACCACTTTACATTTGTGTAGGCCACATTAGCTCATATTAAAGTCTAGTCCACACTTTAGAAAATTAGTGTTTCTTATACCTGTTAGGAGGAGTTGTTCAGGAATAAGCACACAAAGCCGTTAGTACTTTTCTGCTTATCTTTATCAGTCAACCAAGATGAAGAAGGCAGTGAGTAAGGCACGTGGGCGTGGGCGTGGGCGCTGAGCAGGGAGGGGACGTGGGGATTCTGTGCCTGCTGCGAGCACCGGTGAATCATCAGCACCCACTTTCACCAGGCAACAGTCATTCATGCGCAGCTTTGTGTCAGAGCGCCGTACACCGCTGCTGCGTGAAGAACAAATTGAAGCCGTTGTCGGATGGATGGCAGCTAATGCATCAACTTCAATTAGTGCCACATCCTCTCAGACACAGAGCACTGGAGAGCAGCCATCTGTCTCTTCACCACCTGCCAAATTGCCCAGGCAGACAGAGAGCCCAGGACAGGAGCCGTCTCTACTTCTGTTCTCTGAATCTCTTGGCTTGGAAACAGGGGGCCAGCCAAGCAGCATTGGAGAAATGGAAGAAGAGGCAGGGTGCAGTGATGCCCAACAGCTTTTTCTCTCTTCCTCTGAAGAGGCGGGTGGGCCAGTGGCTCCGGTCACCACATCGCAGGCCGCATCAGCTGATGATGACACTCAGGTGCCACTTACTGGTGCGTGCTCTGCTGCTGAGACTACCCAGGAGGAGCAGTTGGGGGCAGAGGGTAGTGTAGATGATGAGGTCCTTGACCCATCTTGGCGTGAGGGACAGGAAGGTGGTGGGAGCAGCTCTGAGGAAGAGATTCCCCGTATGGCCCAAAGAGGGAGAGGGAGGGGGAAGACTGCGGATCCTGCAGCCTCCGCTTTGGCACCCGTTAGGAGCATGTCTCTTCCAAAAGCCAAAAAGGGCGCTCCCAAGACTTGCAGTGCCTGGTCCTTTTTTGACACAGTTGCAGATGACATTTGCTATGTCAGATGCAAGGTGTGTCATCAAAAAGTCAAAAGAGGGAAAAATGTCAGCAACCTCAATACCTCCAACATGTGGAAACATGTGCGCACCAGGCACCCGGCGGAGTTAGAAAAACACACTGAAGAGCTAGGCCAACCAACAGCGGCAGCTACCACCTCTTCAGCTCGTGTTGCGTCTTCCTCCAGCTCACACGCAGCTGGTTCGGCTTCCTCCCAGGATCGCCGTGGAAGAACCTCTGGCCCTGTTGTCCAGAGACCCGCTGTAATTCCACCCGCAGCACCACTTTCCCAGTCATCCACACACTCCCAGCCCAGTCTACAGCCATCGGTAGTACAGGCATGGGAGAAAAGGCCGCCTTTCTCGTCAAACCACCCACGAGCACAGGCTCTGACTGCAGGCATTGCCAAACTTCTGTCACTGGAAATGCTGTCATTCAGGCTGGTGGAGACTGACAGCTTCCGTGACTTGATGTCATTGGCAGTCCCACAGCACAATGTGCCCAGACGCTTTTACTTCAGCAGGCAAGCCGTCCCTGCCCTGCACAAGCATGTGGAGGGACACATAAAACACGCGCTACTGAACGCCGTCAGTAGCAAGGTCCACCTCACCACCGATGCGTGGACCAGTCAACATGGACAGGGGCGATACCTTTCCCTCACTGCCCATTGGGTTAATGTCGTTGAGCCGGGTACAGACCGTGCGAGTGGCGCAGGACGTGTCCTGCCCACTCCAAGGATTGCAGGAATCCATTCTGTACGCATTGACTCCTCCTCTTACACCAGTTCCTCAGAATCATCGCTGCAGGAGCCGTCACAGTCCACCTCCACATGGACCCGTGATGAACGTGTACCTGTTACGACCGACATGAGCACAGCCGTGGCCAAACGTCAACAGGCCGTCTTGAAATTAATTTTTTTGGGGAATCGTAGCCACACAGCGCAGGAGCTCTGGAATGCCATCAAGCAGGAGAGCGATGTGTGGTTTGTGCCAGTGAATCTCCAGCCAGGCATGGTAGTGTGTGATAATGGCCGAAATCTGGTGGCAGCTCTGGGCCTCGGCAACCTCACTCACATCCCATGTCTGGCACATGTGCTCAATTTGGTCGTGCAGAGCTTTTTGAGGGACTATCCGGATCTTGATGCACTGCTGCACAAGGTCCGCCTAGAGTGTGCTCACTTGCGGCGTTCCAGCACGGCAAAAGCGCGCATTGCGGCTCTGCAGCGCCGACACCGCCTGCCGGAACATCGCGTCATATGTGACCTACCTACCAGGTGGAATTCCACGTTACATATGTTGGAGCGGTTGTGTGAGCAGCAGCAAGCTGTAATGGAGTACCAGCTGCTTCAGGCGCAAAGAAGTCGCAGTCAGCGCCGTACAGACTTCACAACCACAGAGTGGGCCACTATGAATGACGTCTGCCAGGTTTTGCGTCCCTTTGATTATTCCACGCGAATGGCAAGTGCAGATGATGCACTAGTCAGCATGACTGTCCCCCTTATCTGCCTGCTTGAAAAATCACTGCAAGCGCTAAGGGATGATGTTGTGGAAGAGGTGGAGGATTCACCATTTCCATCATCTTCTGGACAGTCAGCGCCACGTGGTTCCTCACAAACGCGTAGGCAGGGGACAGTTTGTGAGGAGGATGAGGAGGAGTCAATGGAGGAGGAAGACATCCGTCCAGAGGAGGGAGTTACACAATTGTCCAGTACTCAGTGTGTACAGCGAGGGTGGGGTGATGACGAGCGGGCAGAGATCACGCCTCCAGCAGGGGACAGCGTTTCTTGGGCAGTTGGCAGTCTGCAGCACATGGTGGATTACATGCTGCAGTGCCTGAGAAACGACCGCCGCATCGCCCACATTCTCAACATGTCTGATTATTGGGTGTTCACCCTCCTCGATCCTCGCTACCGGGACAACGTAGAAAGCCTCATCACACCGTTGAACCGGGAGCGAAAAATGCGGGAGTACCAAGACACACTGGTGAATTCCATCATCTTCTCCATTCCAACTGAGAGAAGTGCTGCTAGTGCATTCCAAAGCAGCTCAGTGCGTCCAGGCAGTGGTGGAGGCTCTGCACAAAGAGGGAGCAGAAGCAGTGCCTCTGCCCAAGGCAAGACCAGTATGGCCCAACTGTGGCAGTTTTCTGTGCCCCCCACAAAAGTCTACACCATCACAGACGGCTCCAGTCAGCAGGAGGCAACGGTTCCGTCAGATGGTGACAGACTACATGTCTTGCCCTCTTGCTGTACTCCCAGACGGCTCTTCCCCTTTCAAGTTTTGGGTCTCAAAGCTGGATACATGGCCAGAGCTAAGCCAGTATGCATTGGAGGTGCTGTCTTGCCCTGCGGCCAGTGTATTATCGGAACGCGTCTTTAGTGCTGCAGGTGGTGTACTAACTGACCGTCGCATGCGACTATCCTCCGATAACGTTGACCGGCTTACTTTCCTGAAAATGAACAAGGCCTGGATCTCGCAGGAATTTGCCACTCCTCTTCCTGATTAAATAATTAGGTCACTGTATACGTTATCCAGGTCTCCTGTTGTGTTCATCTTTCTACCACCTGAACTTAAATTCCTGGGCTCCAACACCGCCAGTTGAGGCTCAGAAGTGCCATCTGCACAGTCAAAACATACGACCCAGTGTTATTGGGTTTCAGTAACGTCAGCTGATCCCCAGCTGTGTAGCCGGCAATGTGTCCTGCGACCGCCACGCTGACACAACAACTGAAATGTAAGGGAATCTGTCCCCCCCCCCAAGGCGTTTGTTACTGAAAGAGCCACCTTGTGCAGCAGTAATGCTGCACAAGGAAAAGGTAGCTATTTTTGTTTAGCTCCTTGCACACGCAGAACTTAACACTTATAAAATGTGTCCACTGATACCGTAAAACCGTCCCGGAGGTGGTACTTTCCTTCGTAATATGACGCAGCACAGCCGTCATTCCTACCCCCCTGGCGCCGTGCCCCAGCTCCTCAGCGTTGTTTGATTCCGTCCCGGAGCCTGCGCTGTTATGTTATTCCGTGGCCAGGCACACTTAGCGCTGCCCGTCTTCTGGCATCATTTGGTGTCAGGCTGGCTGCGCCTGTGCGGCCGCGCTGGCCTAGAGCCCGCCTCGCAGTGTCTTCTGATTTAATCCCACTGGGGGCCTGGGATCCATGGACATGCGCAGTGCATATCTGAACCTCCACCTCTCACTCATCTCCCTATGGCTTCTTCAGACTGTTCGGTGTCAGCTGGTCCCTAATAGCATGCCACGGCCGTGACACCGCACAGTCTTAAGAAGCCGTAGGGAGGGGAGTGAGAGGCGATATGCACTGCGCATGGCCATGGATCCCAGGCCCCCAGTGGGATTAAATCAGAAGACACTGCGAGGCGGGCTCTCGGCCAGCGCGGCCGCACAGGCGCAGCCAGCCTGACACCAAATGATGTCAGAAGATGGGCAGCGCTAAGTGTGCCTGGCCACGGGATAACATAACAGCGCAGGCTCCGGGACGGAATCAAACAACGCTGAGGAGCCTGGGCACGGCGCCGGGGGGGGTAGGAATGACGGCTGTGCTGCGTCATATTACGAAGGAAAGTCCCACCTCCGGGACGGTTTCACGGTTTCAGGGGACACATTTTATAAGTGTTTAGTTCTGTGTTTGCAAGGAGCATGATGAAAAGAGCCACCTTTTCCTTTTGCATCTTTTGTGCTGCACAAGCTGGCTCTTTCAGCTACAAACGCCTTGGGGGGGGGGGTTAAAGGTTCCCTTTCGACTTTCTCAGGCTTCGGCCTACATTGTGTTCCTCTGCTTTTCCACCTGTCCCTGGGCTCCAACACCGCTAGTTGCCGTCCAGAAGTGCTGTCCGCACAGTCCCAACAGTCGCTCCTCTGTTATTGGGGTTCAGTAACGTCAGCTGTTTCCCAGCTGTGTGTGTGGCAATCCCTCCTACCTCCTCCACCTCCTCCTCCTCCACCTGTCCCTGGGCTCCAACACCGCTAGTTGCCGTCCAGTAGTGCTGTACGCACAGTCAACAGTCCCTCCTCTGTTATTGGGGTTCAGTAACGTCAGCTGTTACCCTGCTGTGTGTGTGGCAATCCCTCCTACCTCCTCCACCTCCTCCTCCTCCACCTGTCCCTGGGCTCCAACACCGCTAGTTGCCGTCCAGTAGTGCTGTACGCACAGTCAACAGTCCCTCCTCTGTTATTGGGGTTCAGTAACGTCAGCTGTTCCCCAGCTGTGTGTGTGGCAATCCCTCCTACCTCCTCCACCTCCTCCTCCTCCACCTGTCCCTGGGCTCCAACACCGATAGTTGCCGTCCAGAAGTGCTGTACGCACAGTCAACAGTCCCTCCTCTGTTATTGGGGTTCAGTAACGTCAGCTGTTCCCCTGCTGTGTGTGTGGCAATCCCTCCTACCTCCTCCACCACTTCCTCCTCCACCTGTCCCTGGGCTCCAACACCGCTAGTTGCCATCCAGTAGTGCTGTACGCACAGTCAACAGTCCCTCCTCTGTTATTGGGGTTCAGTAACGTCAGCTGTTCCCCAGCTGTGTGTGTGGCAATCCCTCCTACCTCCTCCTACCTCCTCCTCCTCCACCTGTCCCTGGGCTCCAACACCGCTAGTTGCCGTCCAGAAGTGCTGTACGCACAGTCAACAGTCCCTCCTCTGTTATTGGGGTTCAGTAACGTCAGCTGTTCCCCTGCTGTGTGTGTGGCAATCCCTCCTACCTCCTCCACCTCCTCCTCCTCCACCTGTCCCTGGGCTCCAACACCGCTAGTTGCCATCCAGTAGTGCTGTACGCACAGTCAACAGTCCCTCCTCTGTTATTGGGGTTCAGTAACGTCAGCTGTTCCCCAGCTGTGTGTGTGGCAATCCCTCCTACCTCCTCCACCTCCTCCTCCTCCACCTGTCCCTGGGCTCCAACACCGCTAGTTGCCGTCCAGTAGTGCTGTACGCACAGTCAACAGTCCCTCCTCTGTTATTGGGGTTCAGTAACGTCAGCTGTTCCCCTGCTGTGTGTGTGGCAATCCCTCCTACCTCCTCCTACCTCCTCCACCTCCTCCTCCTCCACCTGTCCCTGGGCTCCAACACCGCTAGTTGCCGTCCAGAAGTGCTGTCCGCACAGTCCCAACAGTCCCTCCTCTGTTATTGGGGTTCAGTAACGTCAGCTGTTCCCCTGCTGTGTGTGTGGCAATCCCTCCTACCTCCTCCTACCTCCTCCACCTCCTCCTCCTCCACCTGTCCCTGGGCTCCAACACCGCTAGTTGCCGTCCAGAAGTGCTGTACGCACAGTCAACAGTCCCTCCTCTGTTATTGGGGTTCAGTAACGTCAGCTGTTCCACAGCTGTGTGTGTGGCAATCCCTCCTACCTCCTCCTACCTCCTCCTCCTCCACCTGTCCCTGGGCTCCAACACCACTAGTTGCCGTCCAGAAGTGCTGTACGCACAGAGCCAAACACCTCGCCAATGTGTTAGTGGGGTTCAGCACCGCCAGCTGTTCCCCTGCTGTGTAAACGGCAACGTGTACTGCGACCGCCACGCAGGCACAACAAGTTACATTTAAGGGAACCTGTCCCCCCCCCCCAGGCGTTTGTTACTGAAGGAGCCACCTTGTGCAGCAGTAATGATGCAAAGGGAAAAAGTGCCTCTTTTCGTGGTGCTCCTTGCACATGCTGAACCTAACACTTATGAAATGTGTCCCCACACACCGTTAAACCGTCCGGTAGGTGGAACTTTCCTTTGTCGTGTGACGCAGCACAGCCATCATTTTTACCCCCTTGGCGCCGTGCGCTGCCTCCTCAGCGTTGTTTGAATCTGTCCCGGAGCCTGCGCTGTTAGGTTAGCCCTTGGCCATGCACACATGTTGCGCTGCCCGTCTTCTGACATCATTTGGTGTCAGGCTGGCTGCGCCTGTGCGGGTGCGCTGGCCAAGATCCCGCCTCGCAGTGTCGTCTAATGTAATCCCACGGCGGGCCTGGGATCCGTGGCCATGCGCAGTGCATATCCTCGCCTCTCACTCCCCTCCCTACGGCTTCTTCAGACTGTGCGGTGTCAGCTGATCCCTAATAGCATGCCACGGCCGTGACACCACACAGTCTGAAGAAGCCGTAGGGAGGGGAGTGAGAGGCGAGGATATGCACTGCGCATGGCCACGGATCCCAGGCCCGCCGTGGGATTACATTAGACGACACTGCGAGGCGGGATCTCGGCCAGCGAACCCGCACAGGCGCAGCCAGCCTGACACCAAATGATGTCAGAAGACGGGCAGCGCAACATGTGTGCCTGGCCAAGGGCTAACCTAACAGCGCAGGCTCCGGGACAGATTCAAACAACGCTGAGGAGGCGGCGCACAGCGCCAAGGGGGTAAAAATGATGGCTGTGCTGCGTCACACGACAAAGGAAAGTTCCACCTACCGGACGGTTTAACGGTGTGTGGGGACACATTTCATAAGTGTTAGGTTCAGCATGTGCAAGGACCATAATTAAAAGAGCTAAGTTTACCTTTTCCAGCATTAGTGCTGTACACAATGGCTCTTTCAGCTACAAACGCCTGGGGGGGGGGGGTTAAAGGTTTCCTTTCAACTTGCTCCAGTGCAGGCTTCGGCCTACACTCCGCTCCCCCTGCTCCTCCTGCTGACCCTGGGCTCTAACACCGCCAGTTTTGGCCCAGATGTGCTAGCTGCACAGAGAAAAACACCAGCCAATGTGTCAGTGGGGTTCAGCACCGCCAGCTGTTCCCCTGCTGTGTAGCCGGCAACGTGTCCTGCGACCGCCACGCAGACACAAGAACTGAAATTGAAGGGAACCTGTCCCCCCTCCCCCAGGTGTTTCTATGTTTTACAGCCACCTTGTACAGCAGTAATGCTGCATGTGTGCAAGGTGGCTCAGAAACTTATTCTCCTTGCACTCGTGGAACTGAACACGTCTAAAATGTGTCCTCTGTGACCATTAAAACGTCCCTCAGGTGTGATTTTCCTTTGTATTGACACGCAACAAGCTCCTTGGTAACGCTGCCCGTCTTCTGGCATCATTGTTTGGCTGGGTGCGCCTCTGCGGCCGCCTTGCCCCACACAACGCCCCTCGGTGTCTTATTTATTTTGACTGCGAGGGTGTGATTGACGGGCATGAACGGTGCATTTCTTCGCCTGTCCCTCATCTCCTTCCGCCTTCTTCGGACTGTGCGGCTTCATGGCCGTGGCATGCGATAAGGGATCAGCTGACGCCGCATAGTCTGAAGCAGGTGTAAGGACCCGAGTGTGAGAGGCGAACATATGTGCTGCGCCAGGCCATTAATCCCAGCCCCGCAGTGTTTTAACTATGTCAAGACACTGCGGGGCTGGGATTCATGGGCATCGCGAACCGCACCGGCCGACATTAAATGATGCCAGAAGATGGGCAGCGCTAACAGCGCTAGGCCAGGGGATAACACGACAGCGCAGACTCCTGTACAGCAAATAACAACGCTCAGGAGGCTGCACCCAGCACCAAGGTGGGATTCTTGACATCTGTGCTGCGTCTCATTACGAAGGGAACTCGCGCCTCCAACACAGTTTGACTGTATAAAGGGCTAAATGTTATACGTGTTTCATTCAGCGTGTGCAAGGAGCAAAATTAAAAGAGCAACCTTTGACTTGTGCAGCACTACTGCTGCATAAGCTGTGGCTCTTCTACTTTGTAACCCCTGAGGGGGGGTTAAAGGTTACCTTTGAAATTGGTTCAATTAGGCTTCGGCCTACACTCTGCTCCCCCTGCAGAGCCCGGGCTCCAACACCGCCAGTTGGGGCCCGGTACTGCTAGCTGCACAGAGAAAAACACCAGCCAATGTGTCAGTGGGGTTCAGCACTGCCAGCTGTTCCCCTGCTGTGCAGCCGGCAACGTGTCCTGCAACTGCCACGCAGGCACAACAGACCCAAAGCTGCCGCCAGTGCAGGCTTCGGCCTACACTCTGCTCCCTCTCCTCCTCCTGCTGACCCCGGGCTCTAACACCGCCAGTTGGGGCCCGGTACTGCTAGCTGCACAGAGAAAAACACCAGCCAATGTGTCAGTGGGGTTCAGCACCGCCAGCTGTTCCCCTGCTGTGCAGCCGGCCTCGTGTCCTGCAAAAGCCACGCAGACACTTGCTCTTGTACCTTCTGCTCCCCATCCTGGTTCCAGTACCGTCAGCTGGTTCCGGGCAGAGCCTTTGGCTTAGGTGCCTCCCTCTGGGTATCCGAGTTCCACCAACGTCAGGTGGTCCTTGGTAGTGCTTTCAGGCACGGGTACCTCCTGCTTAGTAACCGGGTTCCAGTAACGTCAGCTGGTCCTCGGTAGTTCCATTGGCTCTTGGACCTTCGGCTACCCATCCGGGTTCCAGCACCGTCAGCTGGTTCTCGGCAGTGTCTTTTGCTGTTGTACCTTCTGCTCCCCATCCTGGTTCCAGTATCGTCAGCTGGTTCTGGGCAGAGCCTTTGGCTTAGGTGCCTCCCTCTGGGTATCTGAGTTCCACCAACGTCAGGTGGTCCTTGGTAGTGCTTTCAGGCACGGGTACCTCCTGCTTAGTAACCGGGTTCCAGTAACGTCAGCTGGTCCTCGGTAGTTCCATTGGCTCTTGGACCTTCGGGTAGCCATCCGAGTTCCAGTTCCATCAGCTGGTTCTCGGCATTTTCTCAGCCTTCTTGTACCTTCTGCTACATTTCCAAGTTCAAGAGACTAAACACGATGACCCGGAAGACCACCCCTAAGATGACGACGACACCAGAGACGACAACCACCGTGATGACGACGACCCTGGAGACGATGACCCTGAAGACCACCCCGATGACGACGACCCCGGAGACGATGACTCTGAAGACCACCCCGATGACGACGACCACGGAGACGACGACCCTGGAGACGACGACGTCCTGGAAGACCGAGAAGCAGAAGAACAAGAGGCTGCAGAACAAAGAGCAGAAGAACATTAAGCATAACACTAAATATCAGAGCAAAAAATATTATCTAAATTATAAGCAGAAGAAGACTAAGCAGTGTATGGGGGTGAGTCCGTTCCTCCTCGTGGTGCCCCTGGATAAAGCCTGATGCTGCAGGCCAAACTGAACGCGGACAAATGTAACTGTTTTGTGACAGGCAGAACGGAAGGTGTAATCTTCAAACTTTTATAGATAACAACTACGGGAATGCCTGTCACAAATAAGAATATGATGAAGAAGTAGAATATGATGAAGATAATAGTAAAATAAAAAGAATATGAACAATGTAACCAAAAAAATAATAGGTAGAAGATGAAGAAGAAGATGAATAAGGTGAAGAAGTTGATGTCAAAGAAACTGATGATGAGGATAATGAAGAAGAAAGTGTGGGAGAAGTAAAAAAGAAGGTGAAGGGCATGGAAGTAGTGAAACATCAATATCTGACAAAATAAAAAAAAAATTAACATAGTCAAAATCTTTCTAACGCCGAACGTCAGAAAAAAAAAAAACAAATCCTGCTATTCTATTACATTGGGCTAAACCTCTGTGCCTTTAATGTCTCCGCCACGTCCCCCAATACATCCTACATTATTCTTAGTTGTTTTCCTTCATGTAGAATGAACCTACAAGTTTATAAAGGGTTTATTTTAATTCCGATATTTTCGTCCCATTGACTTGCATTGGGATCGGGTATCGGTATCGGATTAGATCCGATATTTTGACGGTATCGGCCGATACTTTCCGATACCGATACTTTCCGATATCGGAAGGTATCGCTCAACACTAGTCACCACATCCCAAAGAAAGTCCAATGAAAATATTAATGACAGTTATAAAAAAACAACTATTTGAAACAGCAAAAGTAATGCGATGCACCACAAAGTGCCAAGAAGTTTGGAAAGTGCTATTTTTCTTGATTCCTTTTCAGCAATTTCTCCAATATAATTATGAGGGAACAACATCATTGATGCCAAAGTTCTCCCTACAAAAAAAATTTCTAGCCTTGTTGAAGGTTTTAGTTAGAGACACATCCCTTAAGACCCGTCAAAGGCAAATCTCAACGTAATACAGACTCCAGTTCATGTTATTATCAGTCTCCCCCTCTGTTCTCACTTTCACAAGCAATGTGTCTGTTAAAAAAGTCTGTTATCGCTACAAATGTTCTGATAAGTGTATAGATTTCAGAACAAGCCACTGACCTTAATGTGTCATAGTGTTAAGGTATCCAAGAAGAATCGTTTTTGCGGAGATTGACATGCTAAGCATTATTCATCTCAGTTCACTAGGTTGCTAATTAAGAGTAAAATAACAAATGAAACACTTCTTAGTTACTGAGAACATGATGAATGCATCGAGTACTTATTAGCAAATTATATGTAAAGTAGCAAAATAGCAAAAAGAACAAAAAACAGTTCTCAGTAGAGGATTGCCAATATTCATTGATTGATTCACTGAAGAAAATTGTGTAGAAACCAGACTGCTAAAAAAATCAGCTTTAGGTGGGTTTACATATGTGTTGGAGATTAACAAACCTCTTGGACCCCATATAAGTTTATTTGCATCACCATGGGCTTATTAGGTCATGTAACTGATCCATCAATTATTTATTTTATCTGTCCCTAAAATGTAAAAGAATATTGACGATGAGAACATTGGTGTGAAGCCAGCCTTAGGCCTCATTCAGACGTCCCATGTTCTTATACAAGAGCTAACCGTGGTTTTCACAGATAGCATTATAGCATGTTATAGTCCATTGGGCAATCCACATGTCAGTGAATTTTCGCAATTTTCACAGACTATCACATAGGAGAAGGTGGAGACATTTTTTTTCGAGTATGAGAAAAATGGATGACACTGACTCAGACCAAACTCTGATGAAAATAATGGGTCCTTTTTTCTCGATCGGGAGAGAAATAAATGACTGAAAGAGGCCTTAGCGATTGGATGTACATCTCTTTCCTGGAAAGCAGCAAGGCCAAGCTTTATGACTAGTACAAAATTAGAAACTGGTGTACAAATGTGGGGGCAACGTGAAGGGCTTAGTAGTTTCAACTGGGAAACTTCTCAGCCATTCTCAAAGATTGTCAACAAACAGGAACACCTGCATTACCCCTCTGTAACGACCCGGTTGGTGGGATCCTTCTCCAGGATGGATACTGGGAGATCAGGCCCAGTCTGGCCGCAGGCATTCCCCCGTTCTCCGCAATCTTACTTACCCTGTCCACACTCCCGCGACATTCCCTTGGTCTGCGGCGTCTTCCCGACATGTTACCTCTGCCTCCTCTCTTCCGGGTTGCAGGGGAGCAAGCATAGGGAGCGCGCGCTGTCAAATGATTTAAAGGGCCAGTGTACCCTTTCCCTGTAATCACCTCTCCGCCAATCGCTGAGAGGCCTGCCTATACTTGAGTTCCTCACTTCCTTTGGGAGGTGCCTGCGCAACTTTGTGCATTGTTCTAAGTTGCAGTTCTCAGGTCTCAGACCAGCGCTTGCTTGTTCTCCCTTGCCTTGTTCTAATACCCAGTGTTTTCTCCTAGTGCCGGTGTCCTGCCTACCTACCATTTACCCGCGGTCTCTGGTGGTACCCTCCAGACCTTCCGGTTTACCTTCTCTGGTTCCCTGGACCTCTCGTTCTCCTCCCCTTGGTTCCACTATTCCTTTTGGATCTGACTCTCTGGTTTGGGAGCTGTTGCACTTGAGCCTCCCAGGTTGTTCTGACTCAATCCCTGTTAAGGGGTTCACTCGCCAGAGCTCCTTCGGGGGAATTTGGTGTTTCGGCCCAGGGGGTTCTCCCTTGTGGGTTCTCCTGTTTAAGAGTCTAAATAAAACCTTGCAATGCATTTGACGTCCTTGTCCGGCTGGTTCCTAGGTTTCAGCCTCCACAGTATCCTCTGTGGTCAAGTGGATTCACTAACCTCGCTCCGCCTGCCTTGGATTGACAGATTTTGCCCAGGCCATGGATCCTTCTGATACCCAATTCTCCACCCAAAGAGAACTAGCTGGTCTTCGACAAAGTCAGGACCAACTGGTGACTTTCATGCAGACCCTGGATGCCCGTCTCAGTTCTCTTTATGCTGCCAAACCCACCAATGCTGCACAGCTTACGGATTTACATCAGGAAACCGACCGGCAACGTGAGATGCAAACCCGGATGTTGAATTACATGACTTCTGTGCATGAATGCCTAACCAGCATGCAAATGGTGGCTGCTCCTCTTCCTGTACCGGTACCAGTGCTCGATCCAGGGATTGCCGCAGCATCCGGACTTTCTTCTCGTCTCTGCAAACCCACTCGGTACTCTGGTGATCTCAAGTTGTGCAGGGGGTTTCTTAACCACTGTCATCTGCATTTTTGGTTGTTGCCCCATCAATATCTGATGAACGTAGCTAAAGTGGCATTCCTTGCTTCCCACTTGGAGGGAGAGGCCTTAGCATGGTTTAATCCCTTACTGGAGCGGAACGATCCATTGTGTTCCATCTCCAAAATTTTCTGGACACCTTCCGCAAGATCTTTGACAAGCCAGAACAAGTGGTGTCATCGATGGAAGCTCTCTTCAACCTACAACAAGGTTCTCTGTCGGTCGGTCAGTATGCCATCTGGCTTCTGAGTTACAGTGGTCCGACGAACCGTTGATTGGAGTCTTCCAACGTGGGTTATCCAGAAGACTTAAGGATGAATTGGCGGTTTGGGATCTACATGATACCCTGGATGACTTCATCTCTCTCGCCATCCGAATCGATCTCCGCCTTCAGGAATGGACCAAGGAAAGAGCCCATGAGAGGCGTTTTCCACGTTTAGCTCCATCTTTCCAAAGACCTCCCATCTCGTCTGATCCAGCTCCAACCTCGGTTCTCGAGCCTATGGAGGTAGACCGCATCAAGTTGGGTGAACTAGAACAAGAGGAAAGGTTTGCTTGGAGGCTGTGTCTTTATTGTGGGAGTGCTACCCATTTTTGCCGCTGGGTAAGATGTTCGTCCCTGTCTCAGACAGGAAACGTGTACTTTTGTATTCTTCCCTCCCCTGTCTCTGCTGATGATGTCTTCAAGGTGAAGGCCATACTTGATGTGAAACGGATAGGGAACAAAACACTGTTTTTGGTTGACTGGAAGGGTTTTGGTCCAGGGGAGCGGTCTTGGGAATCGAGAGAGAATATTCATGCTACTCCTCTCATTAATAGGTTCCTAGCTGGCTTGAAAAGGAGGGGGGATAAGGGAGGGTGTACTGTAACAACCCGGTTGGCAGGATCTCTCTTCAGGATACTGGGAGATCAGGCCCCGTCTTGCCACAGGCAGTCCCCAATTCCCCGCAATCTTACTTACCCTGTCTGCGCTCCCGTAATGTTCCCTTGGGCTGCGGCATCTTCCTGATGTGTCTCCTCCGCCTCCTTTCTTCCAGGTTGCGAGGGAGCAAGCACAGGGTGCGCGTGCCGCTGTCAAATGATTTAAAGAGCCAGTGTACCCTTTTCCTGTAATCACCTCTCAGTCAATTGCTGAGAGGCCTGCCTATACTTAAGGTCCTCATTTCCTTTGGGAGGTGCCTGGGCAGATTTGTGCTTTGTTCTAAGTTGCCATTCTCAGGTCTCAGACCAGTTCTTGCTTGTTGTGCCTTGTCTTTCCTTGTTCTAATACCCAATGTTTTCTCCTAGTGTCAGTGTCCTGCCTACCTACTATCTACCTGCGTACTATGGCGGTACCCTCCGTACCTTCTGGTTTACCTTCTCCGGTTCCCTGGACCTCTTGCTCTCCTCCCCTCAGTTCCATTGTTCCTCTTGGGTCTGACCCTCTGGTCTTGGAGCTTGAGCCTCCTTGGTTGTTCCAAGTTAATCCCTGTGTTTCAGCCCAGAGGGTTCTCGCTTGTGGGTTCTCCTGTTTAAGAGTCTAAATAAAGCCTTGCAGTTCATCTGACGTCCTTGTCCGGCATGTTCCTAGGGTTCAGCTTCCACAGTGTCCTCTGTGGTCAAGTGGATTCTCTAAACTCGCTCTGCCTGCCTTGGCGTTACACCTCTTAGTTGTGAACCCCCATATATTTTTTTCAGGAGAAATATGTTTGCCTGAATTTTGGCTGCAATTTGTTTACAAATTTCCAAGGATCGAAAAAACTTGGCAAACACTGTTCTGCGGTGCACATGCTTTATGTCACATTTTTGTTTGGTTTTAGAAACACTTTGCACATGAGAACAAGAATGCAAACCATATACATGTGACCATGTGACCACCCCCCTGCACAGGGAATACAGGTGAATCACGACAGTGTGGGTATCGCATGGTGTCACGATTGACTGAGTCATAGACTGCAGACTTTTCACTCAAGTCAGGACTCAGGACGACCTCTTTCATAGTTTTTGCAGGATTTTTGGGAAAAAAAATCATAGTCTAAAAAAAGCCAGTCTTCAGCTTTATTCTGTAAATATGCATCAAATTTATGATCATGATAGATTTGCCGCAACTTGGTGGTGTCCACTCATTGCACACTAGTAGTACCTATCCCCCTTTCTTCCTTTATGAAGTGTGGTTTCAAGATAAATATGTACTGTTTATCCTAAAAAGAGGACTCTTAAAGATATCCCATCTTTAAGAGTCCTCTTACTAGGTATCCATGACTGCTTAACATTCATGTCATGGATACCTAGTTGTATCGGAAACTCTTTTCATGGGAGTTAATTAAATAGGCAACCAAATAACACATGATCAGACCGAGTCCTACACACTGGGAGCTGCTTTTTGGGGGATTCTTTCCCTTCCAATAAATGGCAAGGTGTTGAGAAGGGGGCACTGTTTTTGACAGTCCAATTGGAACAAAATGACTGTATATCCTATTTAACTGCAGATGTATGATTTAGTAAACGGTAAATTACAAATGAGAAACCTAGGACTTATCTTTTTTTTCCCTTGAGTTTGTGTTCTGTTGCTTCCTGGCACAGCACCAAGCTCTCTGCTGGTGAAGGAGATTGAGAGGAAATAAAAATGGGATTGAGTCTATGAATTGTTACGGTGCCTCCTGGCTCTTTCAAGTGGGCTTACATCCTGCACCTACCTCCTGAGAGGTTCATGTGCTTTAATTAAAAATTTAATGAAATTAAATACAAGTCTACAATCATTTTTTGTTTAATTTGGAAATACGAAAAAACACTGATAAGAGAAACCTTCTGCACAAAGTTTATTTATATAAATTGGACATTCTCCTTTTTCCTTCAACTTGACTATTTTCCAATAAAAACATATCCCCCCAGTTGATGTTTTCATGGAGGTCAATTATATTCAACATTTATATAGGTTTTGGAATAAATATATCATACAACATTTGTATATCTTACATATATATTTATAAAGCCGTCTAAGAGTGACACAGTAGTTGATACATATGCAGCAGTATGAAAAATCTGGGGAGAGATTTTATTTTGACCCACAGAGGTTAAAAGGACATCGTAGCATCTCCTATGTTGCAATGCAAAAATGTGATCCTAATGTCCATAAGTGATCGCCGTGTTCAGTGCTATGTTCGTCTTTTTCTTATATTACCCTACACCTGGGGATGATGTAAACAAGAAGCAATGGGAGAAGGAAGCCATTTTATTTTTGAGAGGCTGAATGGATGGTCTTCTAGGTGAGGCTTCTCTGTCGTGAAGCCCATCAAGAACCTTTACTGTGTGAATTTTGGTGTTAGGTTCTTGGTGTCCATGTGTTCTACTACAAATGATGTAATGTTCATTTTAAAATAAACAAATAAATATCAATGTGTACTTCTGTATTTAAGTCAATCCTTCCCCAATGTAAATTGGGACCGCCAGATAAAGGGAAAACCACCCTGATTACTAGTAGAATGGCCAAAGTTTCTAGGCATCGAATCATTCTAAGAACAACAGTAGTGGAAAACAGCTGGTTTTTTTTCTATATACCTGAAAAGGTTCATGGCAATGGGAAAAGGTTTTGGGAGGCAGGGTTTATGGCATGGATGCAAAGTCCTACTTGTGTGGCTTGTCTAAACGCCCACATACACATTGATGAACATCAGCCAAACACATTGATATAGATGAGTTCGGCCAAGAGTCTACATGTATGGGGCCTCCCAACTGTCCAACAACAGATGATGTCTGGATACAAAATCAGTCTGCCTATAAGATGTTGGCCTGATGACCTTTTTTTCTCCAGATTAGCCACTTAACTAAAGTGTATGAGGGGCTTTAGAGTTGGTAAGTCAGATTTAGACTTGGTGCAGCTTACATCAATACTTATGATAATAGCTCAAAAAAGTCTTTACCACTCTGTATTCAGCTAATAATTCTTCCATTGTTTTCATCCAAAAGTTATAGATAATTTAGTTGTATTTTTTAACATGTGTATGTGTACCTGATCGATACATACTCATCATGCTATTACATTGTAGCTTTACATGGGACTGCAGGTATAACCATAGCCATTGAGTATGGAGTGAAAAAGTAGCAATATCCCTTGAGCACTGATGCATTTAGGCATCCAACATGCTCCTATTTCACTTAAAATACTAGTTTGTGGGGCCAAGTTATGGAATATTCACACTTCATAAATTTAATGCAGAATATGTTCCCAGTGCCAACCTGTTCCATCCATCTAAGCGGTGTGGTTTCCGGAGAATGATAATGTATATACAGTGGGTATGGAAAGTATTCCTTTAAATTTTTCACTCTTTGTTTCATTGAAGCCATTTGGTAAATTCATAAAAAATCATTTTTTTCTCATTAATGTACATTCTGCACCCCATCTTGACTGAAAAAAAGAAGAAATGTAGAAATTTTTGCAAATTTATTAAAAAAAGAAAAACTGAAATATCACATGGTCATAAGTATTCAGACCCTTTGCTCAGTATTGAGTAGAAGAACCTTTTGAGCTAGTACAGCTATGAGTCTTCTTGGAAATGATGCAACAAGTTTTTCACCCCTGGATTTGGGGATCCTCTCCCATTCTTCCTTGCAGATCCTCTCCAGTTCCGTCAGGTTGGATGGTGAACAATGGTAGACAGCCATTTTCAGGTCTCTCCAGAGATGCTCAATTGGGTTTAGGTCAGGGCTCTGGTTGGGCCAGCCAAGAATTGTCACAGAGTTGTTCTGAAGCCACTCCTTTGTTAGTTTAGCTGTGTGCCTAGGGTCATTGTCTTCTTGGAAGGTGAACCTTCCTCCAAGTCTGAGGTCCAGAGCATTCTGGAAGAGGTTTTAATCCAGGCTATCTCTGTACTTGGCCGCATTCATGTTTCCTTCAATGACAACCAGTCATCCTGTCCCTGCAGCTGAAAAACACCCCCATAGCATGATGCTGCCACCACCATATTTCACTGTTGGGATTGAATTGGGCAGGTGATGAGCAGAGCCTGGTTTTCTCCACACATACCGCTTAGAATTATAACTAAAAAAGGTCTATCTTCATCTCATCAGACCAGAGAATCTTATTTCTCATAGTCTGGAAGTCCTTCATGTGTTTTTTAGCAAACTCTATGCGGCTTTCATATGTCTTGCACTGAGGAGAGGCTTCTGTCTGGCCACTCTGCCATAAAGGCCCGACTGGTGGAGGGCTGCAGTAATAGTTGACTTTGTGGAACTTTCTCCCGTCTCCCTACTGCATCTCTGGAGCTCAGCCACAGTGATCTTAGGGTTTTTCTTTATCTCTCTCACCAAGGCTCTTCTCCCACCATTGCTCAGTTTGGCTGGACGGTCAGGTCTAGGAAGACTTCTGGTGGTCTAAATCTTTTTCCATTTAAGGATTACGGAGGCCACTGTGCTCTTAGGAACCTTGAGTACTGCAGATATTCTGATGTAACCTTGGCCAGATCTGTGCCTTGCCACAATTCTGTCTCTGAGCTCCTTGGCCAGTTCCTTTGATCTCATGATTCTCATTTGGTCTGACATGCACTGTGGGCTGTGAGGTCTTATATAGACAGGTGTGCGCCTTTCCAAATCAAGTCCTATCAGTTTAATTAAACACAGCTGGACTCCAATGAAGGAGTAGAACCATCTCAAGGAGGATCACAAGGAAATGTACGGCATGTGACTGACATATGAATGTCTGAGCAAAGGGGCTGAAGACTTATGACCATGTGATATTTCAGTTTTTCTTTTTTAATAAATTTGCAAAAATTCTACATTTCTGTTTTTTTCAGTCAAGATGGGGTGTAGAGTGTACATTAATGTGAAAAAATGAACTTTTTTGAATTTACCAAATGACTGCAATGAAACAAAGAGTGAAAAATGTAAAGGGTCTGAATACTTTCCTTACTCACTGTATGTAAGCCATATTTACATGAATGAAAATGTGTAGATATACCCTTAGTGATAGTTCATGTAGTTTTTTTATGTGAATTTTGGAGAACATTCTGCTCCCAATCACAGTGTGAACATACCCTTCCAGAATCTGAATTGGAGCCCGGGTGTTTTATGCCTTACGCTTTACAGACAAGTTGTTTAAAACCCCACAGAGTAAAATTGGAAACTGCTATATGATGTTCATCATTGTATTATATTTAACCATCTCTGCATTGATTTGGGTTTTGCTACAATGATTACATCAAATATTAAATTTGGCAAATTTTATATTTTTCTCGACACAGATCTGAATTTCGAAATACCCCTTTTTTACAGGTCATTTTATTATTTGGGGCATTGAGATGACTGTAATTACTATAATCATGGCTATGCCCTTGTGATACTATCTTCAGTAAACTGACTTCATAGCATTTTTCTGGTATTTAACTTTTTTTTTACACCTCTCAAAACCTACAGAGACAGGAAGGCATAATGTAGTGTCTGCAGAGATCAAGCTTTATCTGCACGGGTTTATTTTGAAGGATGACCAGAAGCCGGCATAGTTTTGAAGCAGCAATAAGACTCAAAATTCTTTCAATGCCCACACATTCTTAATCAAGGATATTTTCATGACCATAACCCTTAAATAATGGAAGTAACATAAAAGAGAAGGCAATTATTGTACTCTGCGATGCAAGTCTGCAATATATACACAGTCACAAAAGATTTAGAATAATGTACAGATAATACTCCATAACCGGGAAGACTTTGCCAGAGATGGACACTGTCGGATGACTTTCGCTTAGAGTAACATATCATAATTCGCAAAACAAAAAAACAGGAATGAAAAAGGTTGTAAAGCTACAGTAGTTATCTAATCTATATCCACTAGTAGATGTAGAAAATGGTTTTCTAAAGTAAGAGAATTTTGTGTATTCTCACTTATGACAGATCATCCACCGTAAGATTCAGGTGCCCAATATCTTGGATTGCTTTTAGAAGACCATGAAGCAGATCATCATATTGGCATTCATTGGCAAGCCTTAAGGCCAGAAACATATGGAGATTCTTGTGGTCGACAGATACACTCAGGCTGAGGAGTCACAAAGGCATCCATGAAATCTGGAGCTGGAAGCCCAGAGAGGATCAGTAGAGACTTGTTCCATATAGTAAAAGTAGGACAAACCGGCAGGATAAATGAGATCTCAAATGTGTGAAGGTGAAGAGCGTTAGCCGGATCATAGAAAGAAAGTGTATTGTTGTCATAGTCTAGGAGGACACCCAGACGTTTCAGTTGAGGGTGAACATCTAGGAGAAACTCTTTATTATTGTGCCTAACGAGGAAATTGTTATTACATCTAGAGAAAACCCAAGACGATGTGTTCTTTCCAATCCATTCATTCCTAGGAGCAGACTTGTAAGCAATTCCTACCGCGTACCTAGAAAGAAAGAGAACAGAATCATTCAATTTTAAGGATTTAGTTTGGCTGAATGGGCAGCTATCGTCAGAGTATGTCCTATTGTTTAGATCAGAATTTTTTGTTGCATGTATTTTTTTGTTGTTGATTTTTTTTCCATGTCGCAATCTGCCGTGTCGTCATAAAAAAATAGATATCTTGAAATCTTTCAATTTTCACACTGGCCACCGGGGCTTTCTTAGACTCTAACTTCCTGTTGTTTCAGAAAACAATATATGTAAATTGTCACAATGAACAGACTCTGAGCCTATTGTGAATGGGGGATCTTGTGTGATCAGCTGTATGTAGAGGAGTTACCTATCACTAAATCCCTGCATTTGCTGATAAGAAACCCGCTGAAAAAGCTTCGTTAAAAGACAGGAAGTTTGATTATAAAAGAAAAAAAAAAAAAGCCCTAGTGGTCACTGCAAAAATTACTATATTAATATTTTTTAATTAAGATCATGATATGAAAAAAAGACGCCAAACTTTTTTTAAATACATGTATGACAAAAACCTAATTTAAACAATAGATAATTTTCTGATGACAACTTCCCTTTAAGAGGGAACTTTAGTTAGGGTTACAATTACAATTTCACACCCATTAATAGAATAGGTGATAATTGTCTGATTGCTATGGGTCCTCACTGCTAAGACCCCCAACCATGACAAGGAGTCCAATGACCCCAATTGAATGGAGTTTGAGCATACTCGTATGCCCAGCCACTCAATTTTTATCTACATGGCTAACAAAGATATCCAAGTGCTGTGATCAGCTATTTCTATCAGTCCCATGCAGCTTACATGCAATATTGTTGCACCATTGAAATAAGACATGTAAGACCCTTGCTCTTGTGATCCACGAGGGTCCACCAGTGATCATACATTTCTCATCTGTCCTGAGGATATGATAATGTACTGCAGAAAGACTCGGTTGGTTATTAAGTAATTTATTCAGTGGAAAAACTTCTTAACTTTGTAAAAAATAGTTTTGCAAGAATTTGCCACTAACAGTAGGTGTCTTGTAGTTACCTAGGTGAAGTATCCATGCATAGTGGTAAATGTTCAGTTGTTTCAGCAAACTTTGCATTAATCAATAGTACAAGCAAACATAGAAAAACAACTTTGTAATATATTATCATAAAAATATTTAGCTGACCCACTCAGGGTCCGATTGCATAGCAATATCTGAGCATGCTACGATTAAAATCCACAGTGGCCTGAAAACACATTAGTAGTGGATGTTTATGTCTCTTTCCTGATTGTCACTGCTTGTAAAGGGATTCTGCCAACATGTTTTTGCCACTTAATCTGAGAGCAGCATAAGTGTAAATGCAGAGACCCTGATTCCAGCGATGTGTCATTTACTGGGCTGCTTAGTGCAGTTTTGATAAAGCACCATTTTATCAGAAGGAAATTATCACTAGAGGACTATTAAACCTGCTGCCAGGTAGTCATCCGTATTCATGAGCCCTATATTACCCCACCTATAACACTACAACACTGATCATTACCTATGCACAGTGTACACAGAAAGCTGACAATCAGTGGTGTGGGCGGTGTTATACAGAGATCAACGTTAGAGAACTGCTAGATCTGCAGCAGATAAAGTCAAAGTTTCATAGATCCATTCCCATATCGGTGAAATTCACGGATCCGAAAATGAGATCAATGAGACTCAGATCATGTCTAGAGAACATACTCAATAGGTCAGTATGCTGTCCGGAAAAAAAAAATATTAGAAAACAAACCAACATTTTACACAGATACAGGAATTTAGCCTTATTATGTATAGCACCATCCCTTACTATATAATGTACTTTCATGTTATATATAACTTCATCCTTAATTACATAAGTTTCCTCTATTATTATATACAACACCATTCTTTATTCTCTAGCATTCTCTCTACTTATGTATGGCACCATCCCTTATTAAATAGCATCCTCTGTTTTTATGTTTTTTGACATATTTTGCGCCATCCCTTAGTATATTGTGTAATTTCTTGTTCTATATAGTACCAACCTTAATTACTTAGTTTCCTCCCTTATTATATACTAGCTGAAGAGCCTGGCGTTGCCCGGGCATAGTAACAAACTGTGGTTAGTTATAACAAACGCAACGCAAATTAAATAACTGATTACCCAAATATTGATAGTATTTTATTTTCATCAGCCCATCAGCCATAGCCACTGGACTACTACCCCTAATATCCCACATCATCCCATCAGCCAGAGCCACAAGACTACTACCCCTAATATCCCACATCATCCAGTCAGCCAGAGCCACCAGACTACTATCCCTAATATCCCACGTCATCCCATCAGCCAGAGCCACTGGACTACTACCCCTAATATCCCACATCATCCCATCAGCCAGAGCCACAAGGCTACTACCCCTAATATCCCACATCATTCTATCAGCCAGAGCCACCGGACTACTACCCCTAATATCCCACATCATCCCGTCAGCCAGAGCCACCGGACTACTACCCCTAATATCCCACGTCATCCCATCAGCCAGAGCCACTGGACTACTGCCCCTAATATCCCAATCATCCAATCAGCCAGAGCCACCGGATTACTATCCCTAATATCCCACATCATCCCATCAGGCAGAGTCACCGGACTACTACCCCTAATATTCCAATCATCCCATCAGCCAGAGCCACCGGATTACTACCCCTAATATCCCACATCATCCCCTCAGCCAGAGCCACCGGACTACTACCCGTAATATCCCACATCATCCCGTCAGCCAGAGCCACCGGACTACTACCCCTAATATCCCAATCATCCCATCAGAGCCACCGGACTACTACCCCTAATATTCCACATTATCCCACAAGAGCCACCGGTCTACTACCCCTAATATTCCCCATCATCCCATCAGAGCCACCGGACTTCTACCCCTAATATCCCACATCATCCCGTCAAAGCCAACATTGTCAGGTTGGCGCTGTTACACCGATTAAAATGATACCTGGGTTGGAGAAATCCATCCTGTGTTTCTTTTTTAATGTGTTTGAAGGTTTAAGTTAATAAGATGCTTCATGCCAGACAAAGAGAAGTTCCTGATTCTGGGCCCCCTGCAGTCTGTGGCAGAGGGTGGTCTGTGTCGGCACCTTAACCCCTTTACCCCCAAGGGTGGTTTGCACGTTAATGACCGAGCCAATTTTTACAATTCTGACCACTGTCCCTTTATGAGGTTATAACTCTGGAACGCTTCAATGCATTCCAGTGATTCTGACATGTTTTCTCATGACATATTGTACTTCATGATAGAAGTAAAATTTCTTTGATATTAACTGCGTTTATTTGTGAAAAAAATGGAAATTTGGCAAAAATTTAGAAAATTTTGCAATTTTCCAACTTTGAATTTTTATGCCCTTAAATCACTGAGATATGTCACACAAAATACTTAAAAACATCATTTTCCACATGTCTACTTTACATCAGCACAATTTTGAAACCAACATTTTTTTTTGTTAGGGAGTTATAAGGGTTAAAAGTTGATCAGCAATTTCTACAACACCATTTTTTTTTAGGGACCACATCTCATTTGAAGTCATTTTGAGGGGTCTATATGATAGAAAATAACCAATTGAGACAACAGTCTAAAACCTGTACCCCTCAAGGTGCTCAAAACCACATTCAAGAAGTTTATTAACCCTTCAGGTGTTTCACAGGAATTTTTGGAATGTTTAAAAAAAAATGAACATTTAACTTTTTTCACAAAAAATTTACTTCAGCTCCAATTTGTTTTATTTTACCAAGGGTAACAGGATAAATTGGACCCAAAAATTTGTTGTGCAATTTATCCTGAGTACATCGATACCCCATATATGGGGGTAAACCACTGTTTGGGCACATGGCAGAGCTCGGAAGGAAAGGAGCGCCATTTGGCTTTTCCAATGCAAAATTGACTGGAATTGAGATGGGACGCCATGTTGCATTTGGAGAGCCCCTGATGTGCCTAAACA